>NC_045544.1:1113858-1436358 GCF_009769535.1 Thamnophis elegans
TTTAGGCATAATTGAGCTACCTTAATTTAACATTTAAAAAGTAATGGCTTTTTCTCATTTTTATAAACTCGAGCTTTTGCTATAATTCTATAGACACCAGGAAAGAAATCTTCAACAATGCCATCAATTTCTCAACTTATGAAATTCTCAAATATTAAGGGGAGTTATTTAGACAGCCATGAGGTTGAAGATGGATTTTTTTTAGTTGATAATATTTGATTTTTATTCTATAAAACCAAGCACCATGGTTTTAGTGGAATTTTAAAAAATGGGAACTTTGGGAGATAATCCCTAAAATTTTGTGTGATTGTGATGTGGTTCCATTGTCTGATTCTCTCTGCAGTCTGAGTTCATTGGGGAGTTAAAGCAGTCAGGGCAGAGCAATTAAGAACTGGTTCCATCCAGTGCAGTCAAGCTAATAACAAAAGAGGATCTTGCAGCAAATTCCGGCATAAAACCACAATTCTTAACTGTATGTACCATTGACATCTTCTCAGAAAAATGCATAAAATGCATTACTGATCAAGTGCATTTATTAAAATAACAAATGCATTTATGAATATAACAAATGAATAATACAGTATGTGGTCTTCTTTAGTTATTCATGAAATCAATAACTATATCCCTTTTTTAAAGGATGCATAATTTTATATAGTGAGATTCACTGAAGTTAATCAATGCTTCTGGAATCTAGAGGCCAGAGATTACTCTGCTGCCACCGATATTGAATTAAAAACTAATTTTCAGCTTTTAGTGAAAATAAAGTTGCATTTTTTTCACAGAAGCCAGGTAAAGAATCCCTGGTTTAGATAAAGCACAAATATTCAAAATGTTGGCACTGCAGAACACTACAGAAAAGTTGGCTGGATTGTTTGATCCTTAGAAAATGAGCTATTATTTCAACAAGCTGCACTGGTCCTCTTTGCAATTCATATCTATAAACCATGGTTCATAAACCCTGAAGAGTTGGAATCAAACCACATTCTAAACTGAAACTGTATAAATAATATTGCAGTTCAAAACACAATAATATAAAGACTTAGAGTAAGATGTGAATCCAGTCTCTGTTAGTCATAAAGATTAGTCTACTGAAGCATAAAATAATCCCACGTTTGCTATTTCACACAGAGTTGTGTTTTCTAGGCTGGAGTTCTTCACATGTCATAACACATTTGGAGAGCACAAGGTTAGGAAGAATTATAAAGGTAATCTGAAAAAGGGAGAGGAGGTTCGTTGCTTCCAGATTAATAGGAAGATATTCTTTCTTTCCCAACTAAATTTCGTTTACTTAAATTCCAGCAACATTATGGCCTATAGATAGCCACAATACATACAGTTCTTTCTTTAACGGTATTGTATCAAAGAAAGCCCATGAATATCTTATTGCAGAAAATTGTTTTTCCATAAACTGATTATTAAATATGAAGCAAGTTTTTCAATAATGTATTTTGATAGAAGCTAACCATTTGATTTAAGGCAGTGTTTCTCAACCTTGACGACTTTAAGTCCTGTGGACTTCAACTCCCAGAATCCCCCAGCCAGCTGTGCTGGCTGGGGGATTCTGGGAGTTGAAGTCCACAGGACTTAAAGTTGCCAAGGTTGAGAAACACTGATTTAAGGGATGGTGTGGTGGCCTAGAGGTGGAACTCTCACCTCACAGTTAGGAGGCTGTGAGTTCGATCCTAATAGAGACAGATTTCTCTCTCTCTCTCTCTCTCTCTCTCTCTGGGCACAATGAGAATATATCTGCTGAACAAAACTCCACATTGGTAACAGGAAGGGCATCCAGCCAGTAAACCCTCTGCTAGGTCCATTCAGTTGCCCAGACTCCACCCCGCAGGGCATTATGGTGTCATTAAAAGAAGATGACAACCGCTTGATTTAAGAGCCTAAAGAAAAATAATGCCATAGCAGAAATTAGAATGCTTAGCATTATTTACCTTTATTTTTGGCAGGTTTATGCAGAAACAAGCTACACACATTTGGATTAATTTTGAAATATATTGGATCTTCACTTCTGATTAAATTCCCTATTTTGGAAAAAAAAGTTTAACAAAATAACCTTACTCATTAAAATTTGTTACTTTGACCAACAAAATCTATGAGTTGCAAGCAATGTGTAGAATAAGCTCATTAAGCCTTTTGCAGTAGTTTTTCAGCAAATGATGTGTTAGACAGAAAATTGATAGCTTGTGAGTGGAATCTCTTTAGATTTATTCAGTCTTTGACTAATAAGTTGCTGCTTTGTTTTGCTGACATGCATTATAACTAATCCTTTATTTTTTTTTAAAAAAGCAGTTAACAAAAATTCATTAGTGCTTGAGGAGATACAGGAAGCTCCTAGAGATGGGGGGGGATCACTAATGTTTATTAATATCACTCTCTTTATATAGTAAAGGTGAAAAATATCTTCCCAATAAGAATTTGAGCCAGAGCTTTGACTATTATTTTTGCATACTCCTTTGTAAGCAACATAGATTGAAGGTTTGGAAAGCTTTTTAAAAGACTATTTTTTTCCCCAGGAAAACTTTCTTTAGAGATTTATTGCCCAGCTGAAATGACAAAGCAATAAGAGGATTGCTAAGTATGGGTTGTAAAAATCCAGGCAAACACTAGATGTCAACAAAGAGAGTATTCTGCGTCAGGTTTTGTTATGCTCTACTGCCATCTAATGGTTATTCATTTCCTTATTTATTAGGCAGCTTTATACAGATGCCCATCTAATCAGCGTCATTCTAGAATGCAAACAAATATCAAAACCCATTAAAAGAAAAACTTATGAAAATTCTATAGCCATATATTGCCCACAGCCTTAACATCCTAGCCCCAGAGTCTGAGGGAAAGGCCAGACCTTCACAGATCTCTGGAAGGCCAGCAGTGTCGGTGTAGTCCCTATCTCCAGGGGGAAGAAGTTCCATGATGGGGAACGCATGCTTCCCAGGACCCATTGAAGAGACTCGGAGGACATCCATTCTTCCTTATCTGGTGGGATAGGTGTTGTGACTCAGCAGCAGTCTTCTGTGAGTCTTTTCGGGATGCAAGATTAATTATGCAGCTGGGGCTCGTGAGGGGCAAATTCTGGGGATAAAAGGACAGATGGTGCCACGCCCTAGTTGCAGGAGTCAACGTTCCTTGGTTCGTTCAACACGGTTTGATCATCAGTCGTGGTTTACGTAAGATACACTTGGAGAAGTGGTTTGTTTTCTGTAACCCTGATTCAAGGATACGCTTGGAGAAGTGCATTGCGTTGTAAGAGTTTTTGTTTGGTATTCTGTTATCTGGTCAGAGACTGTATTTATGTTATTTTTGGGCTCACAGCCAGTTTGAGCCGAGAACTGATAAAGAGAGTTCCTTTTAAGTTGTTTGCCTGTCGTCTGTTTAACGAGCGGAGAAGGGGGGACAGAACAGATAGGTATAAACTATTGAGTTCTTCGGGTGAAGAGTAATCAGAGTCTTTCTATTTGTATTGGCTGCATCAATCCAAGGGGTGGGATTAGTTTAGCCCTGTGTTCTTCAGAGTGGAGGCCTTCTGCAGTTGAGTCAATTGCTTTCCACTTTATCTACAGCTCCAGAGAAAATCCCGTAAAGAGGGGATGCTGTATTCCTTCAGAAGGTAGGAAGTGGGCTGTTACCCTGAATAGGAACTCCTGCTTGTCAACATCCTAGCATCTGGAAAACATAATCATCCAGTTTCTGTCTACCTACACTTAAACATCTGATGGCCAATTTATTTCACCAAGTCATATATCTGAGTACAAATTTTTAATTAGACATGCTGTTTTATTATCCCATTACATATTTCCCTACCCTAAACAAATTATTAATTTATAAATTTATGATATAAATGTATAATAAATGAAATCAATATGCATGCATACATACAGTATCACCTATCCTTTTCTCAACTTGCCTTGAAGAAGTATTTTGCAAACTAGATTGGGCAAAAGATGGAATGAAAATCAATGGTGCCTATTTAAATTACTTAAGAATTTCAGATGATGTTGTATTCTTCTTCTCACAAGACCCAGAAGAGCTACAAAGACACAAGAGTTGCTGCAGAAAGCAGAAGAAATAAACACACACACAGACACACACACACACACACACACACACACACACACGACGTAGTAGACCGCTACATATACCTTGGCCAACGGATCTCAATGGAAGGTGATGAAATAAAGAAAATTGAACGGCCTGTGAAATGTAGTTGGAAGCATTCAGCAAGCTAACCATAATTTTCAGGAACAATTTCCCCTTTTGCCTGAAGAGAATAGTTTTCGATCCGTGTGTGATACCTGCACTAACATTTGCTGGTGAAACATGGACACTAACCTCACAATCGATACAAAAGCTACGAGTGGCACAAAGAGCCACGGAAAGATTCATGCTCAGCGTGACAAGAAAAGATAGAAAGTCCTGCAGAAGGATTACAGAACGAACAAAAGTACACAATATCACCAAGAGAGTAAAAGAACTGATATGGAAAAATGGGAAATGGCCACAGAGCTATTCTCACAAAGAACAGACCTAAAACAAGAGGAATCGACGACAAGTATTGTGGGACCAATTGGCAAAAGAAAGCTGAAAGAGGCCTTCATCCTGCAGTGGATGGGCAGTGGCTAAAATGGTGATATATGTTACTATTACATTGTAAAGGCTTGTCACAGACCATAATAAAAAAATATTTGACTTGATTTACATATATTAGACTAATGAACTACTTTGGTAAATTTACTCCCTAATCTCTGTGATGTGCCAGTTTTTTAAAGTGGTGTGTGTATGTGTGTGTGTGAGAGAGAGAGAATTACTGATGAGCACACAAAATTGCCAAGTTGACTGAACTGTTTGTTCTACACACACACACACACACACACACACACACACACACACTCCCCTGCGATGGGAAATATCTCTTTAAGACATGCCAATTGCTCCGCCAAGCCTCTGGCAACAGGAACCGAAAGCGAGAGCCTGCCTGCCTGCCTCCCAGCTGTTGATGATTAAAGAGAGAATTTGGGCCAAGCAGTTATATGGCTGAACAAGCAGCTTGCCTGCCTGAGTGCTGAGGGTGGAGAAAGGCTGGCAGGGCATCAGCTGGCGGAAGGACAGAAAGGGGGGAGTGGATGTGTGATCTCGGGAGGGGAGAGCCCTCTAGAATAATATCTTCCAGGGTGCAGATGTTATTCGGGAACAGAAACAGAAAACAAAGACTTAGTTCAATAGGGTTGCCAGCTTGTAGTAAAAGGCTTCTTTCTCTGGAACGGCTCCCTGGCTACTCCCTTCAAAGTGGATTTAGTCATTGCTGCTCTGGCTGTCCTATCTAAGGGGTTGTTTGGCTTGGACAGGAATTAAATCTAGATCACTGCTTGATAGCAGCAAAATGAGAGAGAAGCGACTCAGCTCTCGGGAGATGCTTCTGCCTCGTCTTCAGCTCCACACTCCTTCAGCGCTGTCTTTGTTGTGGCCTGCCAGCGACCAGCAGCGGAGCTGTCAGCAGATTCGGACAGTGAGGAGGTTGGGGAGGAACATGGGCCAGTCCTGGAGGCCGGGGAAGGCTCGGACGGGGCCTCTGCATTGGAGGCAGAGAGGGGGCCAAGGCCATATGGCAGTTCTCAGCTGCCTTTGGAGTAGACAGCAGTGAGGCAGAGGAACAGCTGGAGCCTGTTCCCAGTGTGCGCATGCGCAGAGCTGCCAGAAGAAAAGAACAACTCAGAAATCAGGGTTGACTTGGGAGTAAAGCCACAGGTGGAAGGTGAATGGCCCCTCCCATAGGAAATAAAAGAGGAGCGAAAGGGGAGTGGGCTTTTGCAGGAAACAATTCGTTCATTCGTTCATTTCAGGACTGTGAAAATCCTGGAAAATATTTGGAAAATATTTACATGGCAGCTTTCCAAGATAGATAAGGTCTGTAGTCATAGATTCACCTTTGGAAGACTGTTTACCAGGCCTTTGTTGAATGTGAATGAGAGGAATTCACGTTCATTTAATAAAAGGGGTTTTGTTGGGACCAGGTCTCTCCCTTGTGCTTGTTGGGGAAGCCTAGGTGAGAATAGTCTTATGGATGAGCTTCTTGGATGAGAAGCAAAACGTTTTCAAGAAAGAAAGAAAAAAGCCAAGAAAGTCCAGTTGTCTTTTGAGGGGGGGGGAAACAACCCACCTTTGGGACAACCGTGACCTGACTGCCTGCATTAATCTCTGCATTTCTCTTGCCAAGGTTTTCAGTAGCCGTTTGCCCTGGCCTCTTTCCTAGAGCTGAGAGGGTGTGGCTGGCCCAAGGACACCAGTTGTCTTTCTGCCTAAGATGGGCCTAGAATACACAATCTCCCAGGTTCTAGCCTGGTGCCTTCACCATTTCAGCAAAGTGGTTCTCAAATATGTTTAATTCTATATTAGTACTGTAAATGTAAAGGCGGTACATAAATAATACCGTAAAATGTGGTGATTGCTAGAGGCCATTTCCCATAATGGAAAAGGCAATTCTGAACCACACAGGTAGCTTTGTTAGTTGAAAGCCCAGCAATTTAGTACTGCCTAACAGTTCAAGAAAGGCATTGCAACCGACAGGTTGTAGATCAAAGAATATCAGCTGACACAGAATGTGATTTCTACTGCTGACACATCGTTCTTTTCATCATTACCATTTAAGCAGGACCGAGAGAACTGGATTTCATTTTCTAAACAATATCTTTCTTATAGATATTGATATTATATTACAGCTAAATAAATACTGGTCTGTGTTTTGTAGCTTCCAGTTGATATAATGGAGTTATAAGATTTCATATGTGTGAGTTATCTGATTAACACAAACATGATTACCGATGCATGCTTTTAAATTACAAAAAGAGGCAGAATGTATGAAAACCTTTGCAGCTTCTTTTCGGCTTTAATTTGCAGTGTAATTTAATTAAATGTCTATTGGGCAAAAACCAACGGTAACTTGACTTCTATCACCGTTTTCTTTTCTTTAACATTATCTCAAAAGCCAATGCAATAATCTACTTTTAATAATAGGAACAATAATCTGTGCAAATTATTTTTATGAATACGGCTACAATTGTTCATAGTTGGACTGCAGATTTAAATGTGTGTGTCTGTGTAACACCAGCAGCAACCCATGCCTGATGCTGTTATAGATATATATACTGGCCTTTGGTCCCACGAGAAAGAATGTTATTTTGGCTACACATCCCCCAGTTATCTCTACCTTCCTCCTTACGTTCCTGCAGCTCCACCTGGCCTCACTGTGGCAGCCCTGTAGACGTCTCAAAATTATTTTAGGGCTGACACAGTTAATATTAGCTGCTATATCATTAACTTCATTTTAGCAGCTATGTAGTCTTCAACCGACACTAATTTAGCAAATGAGAGCAGTACCCTGATTCTTATGATCTCTCGAAATTGTCCATGTGTTTGTATATATGTGTGTGTTTGTGTATGTGTATTATATATGGGTCTCTAGTTGTTCGGGTTTTCTCCCGCGTAGAATTGGAGATGTCTAGGAGAATATATATATATATATATATATATATATATATATATATATATATATATATATATATATATATATATATATATATTTAGAGTCATAACCCCTGGTAAGCCCCAATTATGGGAGGAAGCTAACTGCTTCCATCATCTTTCAATCGGCCCGTCACAAGAGTCCATCACGACAGAAACCCAATATTTTTACTGTTGCCTTTGTTACACAAATAAAAAAAAGACATATGTATGTATGTATGTATGTATGTATGTATGTGTGTGTGTATATATATATATATATATATATATATATACATACATACATACATACATACATATACATACATACACATACATACATATACATTTATTGTCTGTGTGTATGTATATCATATATGTATATATATTCACAACAGTTATAAGTACAAATATACTTTAACCTCCCCCTAAAGTTACATTATGACTTTCTTCTTTCTATAATCTAGTATATCTAATCATTAAAACCATAAATAAGTCTTGCTTTTTTTTTCTTTTTTATGCAAGGGGGTTCCAAACACCAATAAATGTAGATATTGCCTTTTCTCTAACCTAACAAGTCAATTTAGCCATTTCAAACCATTTTTATTCCTGATGCTTAGGAGAGACTAGTTAAAAAGATGGAATACACTCTCTGGTAGTTTTTCTTCCGAACGTAGGTCATGCAATTCTTGTCATGTGAGAACAGAACCTTATGTGACCCTTAATATTATTAACAAGAACGGGAGTATTAATTGTTAATAATATATACCTAGGACGCTGGCAGCAACCCGTATCAACCATTAGCACCAGTCAATGGTATTTGTGATGCATTTTTGAATGTTCAGTTGATTTGAGTTTCATGTTCAATGAATAAAGTATAATAAAGGGAACTATTAGCAAAGCAGAAGAGATGATTCATGAGCTAGAGATTTAAATTCTGCAATGAAAAGGATCTCGGTCCTTCTATAGATATTTAGTGAACAACTTTTGTGATAGCACAAAAATAATATTGATTAAACTTAATATAGGTACGGCCTTGAGTATTGCATGTTTCAGTTCATATTTTAGAAATCCCACTCCCAAGGCTTTCATTCTGGAAAGAATTGCAAAGAGTATCTCTGAAAAAATGAAGAGCATTTATTCTTCTTCCCGTGATTGCAGTCTCTGATTGGCAGTTGCTTATTTGCTAGCAAGTTATGCAACTACTGTGTTCTGCAGTTCTCTGACATTCAGTGCAATATAAAGAAAACTTCATAGTTTCTCCATGGCAACCGTTGCATCATTTGGTACTCAGCCTACTTCCAAGATGCTTTTGCAAGGCCTCATAGAGGAAAGACAGGATGACAGAAAAGCCTCTGAACACCACCTGAGAAATGGAAGGCTGTGGAAGTGTAAGGAAATCTACAAAACATTTCTAGCCTTCAGATTCCACCACTTTTATGGGCTTGCCATGCAAGCAGAAATAATGCAGCCCAGTTACTTTGTCGGTAAAAAGTGGTTATATACGCTTCTAGCGTGAGGCAGTACATAGAAGCCTAATGTTCCCCTCAAGATTGTTGATAATATGCCTGAAGATGACACAGAAGTCACTCATAGCAGCTATTAAAGTTAAAAGAAGTGTTTATCCATTTAAACATACAAACAGTATATTTCTGTATTTCTGAAATAACTTAACTTCTTTGGTGTTAGAGAAAAAAGTCCTTCATAGAAAATCACATTGTGTAGTTTTCTCAGAAGAGCTGCTGAAATGCTTTTGATAAATATTAATGCATTTTCGGACATGATTTGGAACATTATTTGCATCTATCTGGCGGCACAAGGATTTTTTGTTATAGTTTTGTTTGTTGGGATTGGGGGGGGGGGGGAATCTTCCCTCTTCCTCAAATGTAGGAAGTTTCATTCCAAGGCTTCTACAAGAATTGTAAGAGATTCAGAAGAGGCTCCCTTCAACACGTTCCACATTTCTGGTTTAAACACCTTTTAAAGAGTGTGATAACTTAAATAGAGGTTTGTGGACTAATAAAAACAAGTTGAAATTGCATGGAGTTCCTTCCTGCATTATTATAAAGGGAGCAGTCAGATAGAATTTATAACCACCCTTTAGTTAATCTCCTACATAATGTATGAATAGAACTACAGAAAAAAACACTCTGAAAATGAACACAAGGCAAAAATCAGTGTTTGGTTATCAAAAGAACGAATATGACTGAACGTTTGTATGGAACTCAATCAGTCCTACATAATATTATATGACTTTCTGTTAAAAGCTTCTTCTCCTGAACAGCCTATAGTCCAATTCTTCTTTGCGTCTCTTATTTTTTTCAGCTGCTTGATTTTTGTTACCAACAGTTGAATATCGCCTGAATCGCAGCAGAAAGCTTTTAAACATAGTGAGAAAAAGCAAGTTATTTAATAGGAGCATTGGTGTAAGATAAAACTCTTACACATGGTTTCATACATGATTGCTGATTTTAGTTACTGCAACAGCAACAATAAGAAAATTAGTTTTGAAATTGGATGAAATCTAACGGAAATCATTTTGTTCAGTACAAATGACATGTCATTAGATTATTTTCCAAAATAGTAATACTTTCCTGATTTTGTTAGATATAAAATAAATGGATCACTCAAATTACTCTTCCCTTACACTGTAGCAGCATACAAAGCTTCCCAGTGTGTCATAAAAGTTTGTATGAATTGAATTCAATTTGACTGGCATTTAGGAAACGAAAAGTGGTGCTTTGAAAGCTTGTGAATCCTGTTTTCAACAAACTGTGGCCTATTTAACTGTCCTTAAATAAACAGACTAAAATATATGGTAGACAGAAATTATGCTTTTATAGTAATAGCATTAAATTGCCATTGTTGACATGCTACAGGTACACAGGAATATTTACCAGCTGTGTAAGTGTTCTTGCTGTATATTGTTTCCTAAATTATAATTTATTTATTTTTTTCGAGAGCTGTTTTGGTTATTCCACGTAATCTTTATGTTTTTTGGTGCGCTGAATCCGAAAATGACCTCCATTTTGTCACAGAACATCACGTTTCCTGACAATTTAGGTAACTATGTTAAATAAGGCAATACCTCAAAATAAATGGAAATAGACTTATAAAATTAAAGTTTTATTACAATATTTTCATGAAAATCCTTTTTTAAACTGAAATGAGCTCACCTACATAGACTAAACTCGATTCTTCTTCCTTGTGAGGCTCCTCTTGGTGCATTTACGCTTGTGAATAGCATCTGGAATGTCTCTCTGAAGCATCCAACAGTAGTCTGCTATCATTGTAATGCTCCATTTTCTCTGGTATCTTCTTTCCATCTCGTTAATGTCTTGATGGAATCATTCACCTTGTTCCTCACTCACAGCTCCCAAATTTTCAGGAAAGTAGTCAAGGTGGGACTGGAGAAATGCACTTTTAAACTCATCAGGCAACCTAAAGTTTGAAATGCTTTCAGCATTCTTCCAACAATCTTTTTGTAGTGAGGATCTTTGTTGTTGCCTAAACATTTCTGTACGACTTCTTTAAATGCAATCCACCCTTCTTTTTGAGGATCCATCATGGTATTGACAAACTTTTGATCAACTATAAGCCTTCTAATGTCTGGTCCCTCAAACACACCTTCCTTCAATTTTGCCTCTGACAGGCATGGAAACTTGGTGACCAAGTATTTGAAGCATTCTCCATCTCTTGGAAGTGATTTTACGAATTGCTTCATCAATCCTAATTTTATGTGGAGAGGTGGTAGAAGAACTTTATGGGAAGGTACCAAAGTTTCTCAAAGAACATTTTTTTTACCGACTGTTAGCACCTTCGCTTGCAACTCTTCTTGGTCCAGTGATTTGGTCGGTCTCGACTGTCCCATAGACACAGAAAACAAGGATATTTGGTATACCCAGCTTGTTGCCCGAGCAGCATGCACAAGACCTTCAAGTCGCCACACACTTGCCAACCATGGTCTTCATATTTAAGTTTACGAAGAACCAATTCCAAGTTCTCGTAGGTTTTCTTCAAGTGTACGGAATGACCTACAGGTATGGAAGCGTAAAAACCATTGTGGAGTAAAACTACTTTGAGACTTCTTTTTGAAGAATCTATAAAAAGACACCATTGCTCTGAATCATATTGTTAAATTGACCCATCAGACCTTCAACATTGATGCAATAAACCAACTTGTCTTCCTGGGCAAAGTAAGGAATAAACTCCTTTTCACGATGTCTGAACCATGAAGATGACACTCCTGGCAACAATAAATTCCTGCTTTTCAGCCTTGATCCGAGTAACTCAGTGGCATCTTTGGGAAGATTCAAGTCTCTTACCAAATCATTCATCTCCTCCTGAGAAAACAGTTTTGGTCTTGTATCATCTTCAAAGTCAGAACTTGATTCATCATCTGGTTCAGGTATGACTTCACCTTCATCGGAGCTAGGTATCTCTTCCCAGGTAGCAGGGGGCTTAGGTACTGGTATATCTGTGCCATGAGGGATGGGACGAATTGCTGAGTGAAGATTGGGGTATGAAATGGAATGCTTCCATTTGGAATTAAACCCTTTTACATCACATGAACAAAAGTAACAGTCATCACTATGGTTCTTTTGCTCTCGCCATATCATAGGAATCCCATAACGGAAACATTTTTTCTTACCCTTGAACCAGTTTCGGAGGTCCTCAACACACCATTTGCACACTTTATGAGGCGCCCAAACTTTATCTTGATCTCCAATTTTTAGTCCAAAGTATGCAAAGTATATTTTTTTCACAAAGTCTGTAATATTCTGCTGTTGCTTCAACACTGTATATTCACCACAGATGAAACAGAAACTGTCTGGCGAATTAATACACTTTCATGGAGCCATAACATAACGGTGGAAGAATGACGAGCTAACATGAATTGCGATGAAAAAGTGTGAACAGCCTAGAACCAAGAACCTGATGATGATTCGTGCACAAGTGTGGCATGCAGGAGAGAGCAGCTCTGTGTCTGTACACGAGACGTCACAGTGCTGGCCACGCCCCCTGCACTGACCGGAGATGCTGCTATCTGCCCTGTGTCTCCCTCCCACTGGATTCTTCAGGAAAGATTAACCCCTTCTACCATTAGAAGCACAGACTTAAAACTTGCTTAGCTTATGTATATATTGCTGACCATCAGATTTACAGTGCTATATATATATATATATTTTTTACATAACTCGGACAAACCCTTTAAGGGTTTTTTGGCATTTTATATCTTAAATGCACTTATGTGAATTAATTAATACTAATTTGGACTTTAAATTTGGTTAAAAACCCATAATATAAAAAAATACCAAAAATTAAAAAAAAATGATAAATGTGAAGACAATTTTGCATGTTGTGGCAAATGATGACGTCTAGGAGTTTTTTCAATATTTTATTTCTTTTCAGCACACCAAAATAAAATTAGATGAAAATAATCAAACAGCTTTTTAGTCTCAGCTTGTGTTCCCATAGGTTTAGAATGCTCCTAGCAAGACAAGGAAGATGTTCAATCAGTTATTTCTACTTTAACAGGATAAAGGCAATGATTAGCAGTAATATCTAACTTTCGGTTATACTCAGAACACATTACTTATCTTTATATGCAGAATTTAATAGGCAATAAAATTGCATATAAGCATATATTTCTTTGAATAAAATATTGAAAGATGAAGAAAACACACAGACACAAAGTCATATATACACATGTATTTATTCAGAAGATAAATAATATCAGTTTAAGAGACTAGGAACACAATAGCAATATTCATAGAGAAGAGCATAACCACACAACATTGGCAGTAACTAAAATGAAGGACAATCATGCTGTTATTTAAAAAGTGCACCAACCATCACTTTTTCTAATCTCAATAGTACTGACAAGTTAAAATGAAATTGTCTTCTAAGGCATTTTTACATGAAACTATCAAAAGATTTGCAATAAAACTAAGGAAATTTATATAAAAATTATGAACAAGATTTGACACATAGTGGATGAACTTTGGCCATTGCAATAATGTGAGTTCAAGAAAGACTGATTAGGCCAGAGGTGGGCAACTAAGGACCCTTTAGGCTCTGGGTACTTCAATTTCCAGAATTCCTGAGCCAGCCAGGCTGGGAGTTGAAGTCCAGCTGGCTCAGGAATTCTGGGAGTTCACATTTCCTAAAGGAGCCATGAATGTATTGAATGTATTCTTTAATATCAGAAGTGCAAGTTTCCTTTCTGCTATGTAGAATAAATCTCTTTGCCAAATAGTAGGCTTGATAGGGCAAATTCCACTTCTTGAGAATCTAATTCAATATTAATTAGGGACACAAATGTAAATAGTTTTGTGGTTATTTGGAACCATTTTCTGAACTTTCTGTGTGAAAGAGAAAAAAATGAAACTGACTTTGAGTTTGGGTTTTGACAATTAAGTGGGTTTATTGATATTGAAATGGTTAATTATTATTGGGCATAACTAAAAAGTTGATGTTACAACTGTACTATGTATCTTACTGCATTGAAAAAGAATGGAAGTCACTGCTTTTTTATTTTTTAAATTTCTTTAAAAATTTAAAATTTTCTATTCACTCTATTACCTTTCCTTTCCTATTCTTCCATTTATCATTATTTATTTGTCTTTATTACTATTTGTATTTCATATTGTCTTTAATTCTATTTGCATTTTATGTTAAGGAAAAAATCCTTTAAAAAAAGAATTAGTAGAATCTAATTCAACATCACATTTACATCTTTAATTTCTATATTTTCCCTAACTTTGTATTAACTGTTATAATGAATTGAAATCAAAACAGAACAGTAACTGAACAGAACCAAATCATGTGGAGCAGAGAGCCCTAAATATTGTTATAGTACCATTACAAAGAAAACCTAACCTTTGAAGATATATGTTTTGAAGAGTCCACAAAACAAAATGTTCAAAGACTCCTTGATAAAATCTTTTTTTAATTGAAAATTTTAAAAAGCTTTTACAAATATTTACCTCCCCTCCCCTGCCCTCCCCACCCAAACCCATCCCCCCCAACCTCCCCGCCCCCCACTTCCCAGAGCAAATACAGGGTATAAATCTTTAACAATCATATTGTAAAATAAACTAAAAGAAAGTTAGTATCATCTTTCATTTATGCTTTAACTCCTCTTTTGTTAGGCTAACTCTAAACAGATTATATCATTCCTCGCTTTTTCAATCATAAAATATCTGGAATTTCTTAGTCCCGTATTTATTTTGAATATAATCAATCCAACTTCTCCACTCCAGTTTATATTTCTCATCTGAGTGGTCCTTAAGATATGCTGATATTTTAGCCATCTCTGCTAAGTTTGTGACTTTCAATGTCCATTCTTGAATAGTAGGCAAATCTTCCTTCTTCCAGTATTGTGCCACCAACAGTCTTGCTGCTGTTATTAGGTTCAAAATCAAGTTAGTCTCTATAACAGTACAATCAGTAGTTATACCTAACAAGAATAATTGAGGGGTAAACTTTATCCTCTTTTTAAAAATATTTTGCATAATCCACCATATTTTTATCCAAAATGCTTTAACTTTTTTACAAGTCCACCATATATGGTAATACGTAGCATCAACACAATCACATCTCCAGCATTTAGGTTGTAGGTTCGGATACATGCAAGATTCCATATTATCCCTCCAGTTTCTTGTTTGCGACTCTTTTTTCCCTGTCACTTCTCTTTTCCGTCAGACTGAGCTCAAAGCGTAATTTTTTAAGTCCAAAATTTCTATTGCTAAGTGAGACAGTTGTTAATTGAGTTTTGCCCCATTTTACAAACTTTGCCACAGTCGTTAAATGAATCACTGCAGTTGTTCAGTGAATAACACGGTTGTTAAGTGGCTTCCCCATTTACTTTGCTTATTAGAAGTTCACAAAAGGTGGTCACAGACCCCGGGGACACCGCGACAGTCATAAATACAGGCCAATTGACACGTGGTCCGACTTTTAATCAGCTGACCACGGGGATGCTGCAGTGCAAGTGTGAAAATGGTCAAAAGTCACTTTTCCATGCCGTTTTCATTTTGAACCGTCCTTAAATGAATGGTTGTAAGTCAAGAACTACCTGTACGAATAAGATGCATTTGCACAGAATCTTCTTTTCATGATTTTTGGCCAGCTGACTTAGTCTAGTCTGCAAGAATCCGACCTTTGCATGAGCTACACATCAGCCTTCCAGGTGTTCTATGTAAGAGCAGAAAGGGGATCCTTTGTTTGATAAAATGGTAGTTCCTCAATCTGCCCTTTGGTTGAAAATCAAAGCAGATGAAAGGCCTCAGAAGGTCTTTTGAGCCTTTCCTTGCAAATCTTTTAACTTGGAAACGATTTGGAGCCTTTAGCATGAATGAAAGCTGAACAAATCTTCCAAATGTTGAGAGCTGCCACAGAGGTGAAGAATAGAAGAATGTAGCGATAGAGAGCTAGAATGCTATAGATTTACCGGCATTTGAATGGAGCTATGTGACTTGATTTCTTTTTAATCTAAAGCTAAATTTTTCAGCCTAAGGGTTACTGTGACTAAGATTCGTGTGGATAGACTCTAGAACTGTGAGGGCAAACCTATGGCATGTGTTCCACAGGTGGCACGCGGAGCCATTTGTTAGGGCACGCAAGGCGTTGTCCTGTCAGCTCCAGCACATATGCGCGTGTGGCCAGCTGTCTTCGGCCTTCTTTTTCAGCCGTTTTTCACCTTCCGAGGCAAAAAACCACCCAATCTGCAAACCAGAAGTTCGGGAACGGATTCTCCCCCTGCTTTTGGCACATGATCCGAAAAAGATTAACCACCACTGCTCTAGAAAATCCATTTGCTTGCCACAAAGGCTCTTTCATGAAGATGGAGACAGAGACTCATATTCTATTTTTCCTCTATTTTTTTCTTGCCTCTTGTTTGACTTTCTATTGAAACGGTTTCTTTAAGCTGCTCGCGGGAGGAAACCCAGCCTTTGAAAAATTCGTAGAGGGACTGCATTGGACCTGAAGCAGGCCTTTTTCTCTTTTTTGTACTGAAGTCTTGTCGTAATCAGCAAATCCAAAGCCAGGGCCTTCGTGCTTTTTCTGGGACAAAACGCCAAGGCCCCGCAGGGTAATAATCTTAGTGGGAAACTTCCATGTGTAACTCTAGGTATGGATTGAAAGCCAGCCAATCTGGTTTTTCTTTTTCTTTTTTTGGTTAACAGTTGACTACAACAATGAGTTCCCTAAGGTATAACCTCGACATTTTCACTCTTTGGAAGTAAAAAAATAAAATAAAGAACCCATCTTTCTATTTTACTTTTGGGAAGTAAAGAAGCAGACAGTTATTTATAGTGGTCTCTGGAGTTAATCTGATCTTCTGCAGCAGTTAACAGGGGTGATGTAGAAAAAAATAGTGCAGATGACCATAGATCACTGGAGTTGTGGTGTGTTTTTGTTTTTGTTTTTAATGAGAGAAAAATATACTTCATCCTTCTGGTTTATTGTGGGTCCATGATAAAAATAATCACAATAATGTCCAAATAGGAATCATAGGAAAACATTCTGGTGTGCAATGATCTGTGAAAAGCACAATTACTGAAAAAAACAGTAAAATTACCCATTCCTTTTATTTAAATCTTACATTACAACAAAGCTCACAGCTGTACTTTTCCTTTCAGTGTTACGATTCTCTTTTTTTAAAAATTGATTTTAATGGCTTAAGTAAAAGCTTGTCTGCATTTTGGGAGCCTCCGAGTACTAACCACAATCATCCATTAAACAGAATGGGATTTGATACGTTTGTTGGCCAAGGGAAACGAGGCCTATTTTTATTGCAATAAATATAAAATATGTTTTCCTTTCACCAATTGTTTCTGTTAAGGAACTGTGAAATCTTCATTATGTTTGTTGAAGAGGGTCCCTATGAATTTATTTACTTTTTGTCCTCATTTTAAAAAGAGAGAAGAGAGGCTAAAATAGTCAATTCATGGCACTTGGCCGGAATCACTTTGCATTTTGACAATTCTTTTAAAAAAACAACTTTATTTTTCCTTTACTTCAGTTTAGTACCATTTTAAAAGTTCACTTATTTTATGGCATTTTCTGTTATTGTTATAATTCACGTGAGGAAATAAACTTCGGACTCTTCTCAGTTTAACATGTAGACAAGGACATGGGCTCATCTCTATGGAAACTCTCTGGTTTGTGTTTGCATTTAATTGTAATTGTCCAGAGCCTCTCCAAATAGATTTTATTTAAATACACATACCTGTCACTTCTTAGAAAATTCACTATATTTAACATGTTAGTCTGATTTCTAGGTAGTTACACAATTTATAGTGCACAGTCAATTGAATAGTTTTATATAGAAAAAGTTAAACCTTTTTCTCTGAAAACTTTTCAACTTGGCAAGTTTGGCACAATCTTCCCTACTGTTGCTTTCTTAAGGGTGCTAGCTGAGACCTTTAGAATAGGTTTTAGCCAGTATCAAATCTATACGAAGTAGCATTTGTTCTTATTACATATTATTAAAAACTAGCTGCTAAAAGAAAGAAAAAAGAGATTTAGATGGCTAATCTTCCCCAATCTGATGTCTCTAGGTTGTCATGTTATTTGGAGACTATACGGCTCATAAACCAACAGATCACGTTTGAGAATAAATTTCATTATCATGACTTGAATCTTGAATATATAATCTGTAAAAATGGAAACACTGGATCTAAATCTTATAGAAAGTTCTTTATATTTGCAGCTAAAACTACAACTGAAATAAAATTATATGAAGATCATAATACTAGAATAAATTATCCCAAAGGTACTTTTTCACACAGTGACTGGATCTTCTTTGTTTTCCTCCTTGAAAACATCTCACTTCTCATTCTTGAAGCTTCTCTTGGGCGAGAAGCAAAACATCTTCAAGGAGAAACAAAGAAAGTCCAGTTTCCTTTTGAAAAAGCACCTTTGAGACATCTGTGACCTCGGTGACTAAGAATATTCATAATCTACAATATATTGAAAAAATATAAATTATCAGAGCTAAAAAAGGGCATCTTTTTATTTTATGGAACTTATAAATGATGAAAAATCCTGGTAAAACAGACTGTTAGTTCAATGTAATGATTTTTTTTAAAAAAATTGTTCTGTAAATAAAAGAATACATTTTATTCTTTTAGGGGGGAAAAATCACATGACCGTAGGGTGTTGCAAATGGTCTTAAATGTAGACCAGTTGCCGAGTGACTGCCCTGGTGGGGACCAGCCATCCAGATAACAAATAACTTTTTTGAGGTTTGTTGTAACTTCGAACAATTGCTAAGCAGTATGTCATAATTTGAGGACTACCTATATTAGGAAGACAGGGGTGGGTTCCGGCTTCTTCTACTGCCTGCTCAAGGATGCGCTTTAGGTGCTTGCGCACTTGATGTGCAGTAGGTGAAAAAATGCTTCTGCGCATGCGCAGAAGCAAAAAACAATATGGTGGCTCCTACGGCAGTGCCTATAGAACCGGTTCAGGGGTGTGGCTGGCCGAATTAATACCTATTGGCCGAACCGGTCCAAACCAGTAGGAACCCACCTCTGTAGGAAGGGATATTAGGAAAACCTTCACAGTTTTAAGTAGGAAAATGAAGACTGAAACAAAAAAAATACACTGTTTTGTCAACCTCATCAACTTTAAGATGTATGGACTTCAACTCCCAGAATGCCCCGTCAAACTATTTAAGAAATACCAGGTTTTTAAAAGTGTATTATCCCCTAATCTTGTGTCTTGAAAATGTCTATATTCTTGACCTTTTTCTGTCTTTTCAGAGGAAGACAGTGGTGACCTCCTCAAGACGGGGATCAGTTTTCCTGGCACGCCAGAAGAAGAGCTAGGTACAAACAATATTTTTTAGCTGAACAAAACTTGTCTTGGTCAATCATTATATGCCACCTAATGCTTCAGCTGTTTAAAAGCAACTGTGTGATTACATCCACTTTTTGTTTTATTTCATAATTACATGGAATAGGATTTTAATTTCAGATTCATGATCAACATGTATTTCTCACCTATCTCCTATATTCATTCTACACCATGACCACTTCCAGCTTTTCTCACTGTGTGTATTGGGCACAGAAAAAGCACTCAAAGCATTCAAAAACAGAGCTTTAAAACAAGGTGGCATCTCTATAAAGGTCTGGATGAATTAAGTTCATTGGGAAATCTCAGGAGAGTGACCGAACTGTCCATTTTAAGGGCTGCACTTCCTTATTTAAAATTTTTGGAACGTATTGAGTTTGTGATCTAGGCTCTTTTCATACAAGAAAAAAAATTCACACATTGACATAAGAAAAATTATTTTATCTCATACATACATGAGTGGTAGGTATGTGTAAAATACACACACACACACACACACACACACACAGTTATATATATATAGAAATGCATACATGTATAAATATAATACATATTATATGTATATACTGTATACATATATATGTGTATGTATATGCAGTATGTGTGTGTACAGAGACATATGTTAATTGTTTATTAATATTTTAACATCACCACAATTTATTCAGTTTAATAAGAATATTAAATATCCCCACAGCAATGCAGCTAAAATGTCCACAGTAAGAAATAAAATTTAAAAAAAACAAAGGCCCGTCTCATACAGATGAAGTATCCAAAGCCAACGGAACCGCCCCCTTTATCTCTATCATCTCCTGTTCCAGCTCATCTTCCCCCACAGATTCAGGCTCTGAAAGGGGCATAAGAGGGTCTCCATTACCTTTCCCACCCCAACCACGGGCCCTATCAAAACCATGAACTCCAGAACTCTCCTTGATCGAGTTCCTAACACCAAAAAGCGAAGGGACCCAGAGACCCAGAAATCAGATTCAGAAGTTTAGGTAGGGACCCAACAGTGAAACCAGGTCACCAGAAAGATCCCTACATTTTTCATATTGCCCAGCAATGTTCCCTCTAAGCTGCGCGGCTGCGGTCGCATACGTCACAAGAAAACTCCACTGCCGCGCAGGCGGGACAAGAGGGAAAACATCAAAGAAATGGTGGAATGAACAGAATGAGGGAAAAGGAGGGACAGAAGGATAGGGAAATGAAGGGCAAAAGGGAAAGCAAGTTTTATTTCGGTTAAACATGAAATAGAAGCGTTAAATGTGTCCCACTGCCAGTTGCCCGTAGCAAGTTGTCCACTTCCCACCTTGTAAGGCCGGACCTCCCACCTAAAAAAGGAAGGTAGAAGGCGACTTATCGTACACGTGGACTTGATAAGTGAAAGGAAGGGAGGGAGGTAACTCAGCAGAAGAGAAAACCAGAGCCAGGAATTTGAAAAGAAATAGAAACACGGGGTTTGGGTGGGTGGGAGAGGTAAGGAATTTCATGTCTGTGACAGATACATGTTGTCATTCAAGCAAAATCAATTTGTAATAGCCAAAAGGTTAATTGTTTCTATTCAGACAAAGGTATCCCTGTGTTTAACCTTTAACTATAATCAGTGGAATATAAAAATACCTAATCTAGGCTGGACCAATTCCAAAGAAATGTATGATGTATAAAATACTGTTTTTTGACCATAATTTACTCAAGCAAGGATTCTAGTTAACACCTTCTGTCATCTTTGTCACTCATTGTGTAGATATTTGGGCGGGGAGGAGGGAGAGTAGGTGAAAGAGAATCACGTGGCGTAAACTCTCTTCACCTTCAACCTTGTGTTCATGGAAAATATGCAGTTAAGGCAATAGTGACTACTTAGCTTCCTGGCCAATCATGTTTCAGTTTCATAGAAATTGATAAATGTGTTGAATTGGATAGTTATATCCTTAAGTGAACACTTACACTGGGTCTTCTGCTTTGAATGAATAATGAGGACACATAATTTCACACTGATTCTGTTTTATTCTCCTTCCTCTTTGTTCTTTTACAGTTAGAAGCCTGTAAGAAAAGTGAACTGTTCCAGGTGTTTTCCATTTTATAACAAGTTGGGAAATAATTATAGAACGCTGCATAAATTTAGCACTTTTATACTCACAAACATGTTAGTTTAACCTGCACATTACCGCTAGGTAAACATTATTTAAAACAAAATGATTGAATTTCTAATATACCATATGATGATTAAATTTACATGTTAATTTATTTAAAGCATTTGTATATTCTTTCCATCACAAATATTTTTCACAAAGGGATTTGCAGTGCAAATTAAAAGTACCTACTATTACGTACTTATTTCTTCCCAAACTAATTGTGCAAAATGTTTTGATTTTTTCTAACATTCAGATAATTTAAAGGAGCTCTTACACAGAACCTGCCAATATGAATAATTTAATTAGCAGACTTTCCTATTTATTCTGTTCACAAAATTAAATTCTAACAAATTGCCTTACACTAATGGGAAGGAAAGAAGAAAAAATGTATGTGGAGCCGAGGTGGCACAGTGGTTAAATGTAGCACTGCAGGCTACTTCAGCTGACTGCAGTTCTGCAGTTCAGCTGTTCAAATCTCACCGGCTCAGGGTTGACTCAGCCTTCCATCCTTCCGAGGTGGGTAAAATGAGGATTGTTGTGGGGGCAATATGCTGACTCTGTAAACCGCTTAGAGAGGGCTGAAAGCTGAAAGCCCTATGAAGCGGTATATAAGTCTAACTGCTATTGCTATCAGCAAGATAACTATTGTAAAAATAGGAGGAGGAGTAAGCAATGTAAAAACTACACTGGATGGATTAGCAACTCAGCATCTTAATTTTAAATGATTATTTGTAGGATTATTTTGAAGACAAATAACTAAAGCCAAGAGGAAAAGGCTGTAGGTGTGATTAATTATGTGCAATCTAGTTGGTGTCGACTCTCAGCAACCACATAGACTTTCTCCAGCCCCCTTCAGGTCCCCAAATGGTGCACCCTTCACCATTGCAATTGAGCCCATTCATTTTGCTGATGATCTTTTCTTTTTTCCTTTCCACCTTTCTCAACAAGTGGCCTTTTCAAGAGAACAAGTGTATGTGAAATATTATTTCTGCCTCTAGTGAGAACTCTAGGTTGATTTATTCTAGGATCCATTTCCTTGTTTCCTTTGCTATCCATGGTATTCTCAAGAATCTTCTCCAGTACCAAAATCCAAACATATTGGTACCCTTTCTATTCTTCTCCTTCAAGGTCGAACTTTCACTTCCATAATGTGTCATAGGAAAAACTGTTTTCTGCATGATTCTGATCTTTGCAAGCACAGACATATCATGGCATCTGAATTCATTTTTCAAGGTCTTTGTGGCTAGTCCACCAAGTTTTGGTCTATGGCATATTTCTTGACTTCTTGGTTTCTTTATACTTAATAGTCCCCCCCCCCAAAAAAAAAACACCAGAATCTATCAACCACTTCAGTGTCTTTCTTATCAATCCTGAGACTGGTTTATGTTATATTGTCACTTATTTAGTCTTTTTATATCTGTATGTAATTTTAGGTCCATTTTTTTCAATTTCATTACTACAGCTTGCTGACCCTTTACAATTTTAGCTATCAGAGTACTATTACCTGTATCAATATAGCACAAATTATTGGTATTTCTTCATCCAGTTTTAAAACCCACATTCATCTTTTTCCAGTGCAGTCTCCCTCAATCTGTCTATATATTACTAAAACTCTCATGTCTGTAACCTTTGACTGAGTGAAACAGTGCATCAGAAGGAAAACATTATCATCAACAAATGTACCTTAAATGGACTGAGTAGGATCCTGAAGTCCATTATTCCCAAGGAAATGGAATTCGGGAAAGTTTTAGCTGCTTCAGTGTCGCCAGATCACATTATCCTCATTTTTGGCTCTGACCATTTCCCTTACATGATACAGGAAGAAAAGGGAAGGACAGCACATGGTTCTGACATCACAAGCCATCAGGAAATCAGATGTGATTGCTGCACAAAACGATGCTTTGCCATTCCTTGAAAATTCTGTTTCTCTGTTTAGATAAGAATAAATAGGGAATATATTCTAAGGTATCTTGTATGTTGACACCCTTTACAAGAAATACGAGGAGGAGGAGGAGGAGGAGGAGGAGGAGGAGAAGAAGAAGAAGAATAGTAGTAGTAGTGCAGATTTCAGAACAGAAGAAAAAGAATTGGAGAAAATCACAAAATACAAAGACCCCCAAATAGAAATAGAACAACTGTGGGAAAAGAAAGTACAGATAGCGCCAATAGTAATAGGCACCCTAGGTGCAATCCTAAAACAAGTGGATCACCACTTGAACACCGTCGACATTGACAAAATCATCATCAGTCAATTGCAAAAAGCAGTTTTACTAAGATCACATCCTGTGATGATGCCTTTAACACCTGCAGACAGCACCAACCTATCCCAGTAAACACCAGGCTGACTGTGGACAAACCATAATAATATTTCTATTTCTAATTTACAGCCAAAAGACCTGAAAATACTGTATAGAATATAGAAGTATACTCTGCCCAGTTCTGCTTGATCTTCGAATCAATTACTTTTGTCCGTTGGCATCTGTTGGCGTGCTAATTCCTCCTGAGTTCAGAGATCTTTCCAGCAAGATAAAACAATATTTTAAGGATGGTTTATGCGTGAAAGATCCAGAGTTTTTTCACATATTGATAAATTCCAAATCTTTGGTATCTCTTTCAACATTACCCAAACATGTCCAATATTTATGCCCTATTCAATCTTACCTTTCTAATAAATGGACTTTGTCAGCCATCCTTATCAAAGCTAAATAAAAACAGAAATCCATAAAATAAGCAGCTTCAGTGTCAAGCTTATCCTCTAGCTGCATGAATAAAAGCTCACATATAATATAATTTAATATATAATTTTTAGGCTGACTTTCCTTAGTGTTATTCATATTTATATGAATAATTAAATAGGTGGGTCATCTCATCCTGATTATTTTTGTTTACTTTAAAACTTAATGTCACATCAGTAACAAATTGTCTAGTAGTGTTTTCCCGATGAAAAATGGTTCTTGTGTGTGAATGAATTACCATACATTCAGCCATTTTTTAATATGTACAAATACTTCTTTGCTGATTTATATCCTCAGGTTTCTAAATCAAATTTTCAACTTCATCTGCAAATTATCAATTGCATTGGGGAAGAGAGCTTTTTAAGTTGTGGGTAACTCAGTTTGGTTTTCTTGCTCTTCATTTAAGTGCTACCTAAATTGAGCCAAAACCTTTTTATTAGCTGCCAGGTAAACTGCTCTTCCTCAGGTTAGAAAGCATATTTTCTTTTCCTCTGTTTTCCTAGTTTCAGACCCACATTAAATCAAATAAAAGTCACCAATCCCCAGTTCCTCGAGGAGGATAATTTTTCAGTTTACCAATTAAGCAATAAGGTCTTCCAAATTAATTGTGTATATCATTTGGATTTTTCTACCATTCAGATAATTTAAAGGAGGCTTCACATAGAACCTGCAGTCTTTCCTATTCACAA
Organism: Thamnophis elegans; assembly: GCF_009769535.1. Classification (NCBI taxonomy): domain Eukaryota; kingdom Metazoa; phylum Chordata; class Lepidosauria; order Squamata; family Natricidae; genus Thamnophis; species Thamnophis elegans. Next base: position 1,138,777 of record NC_045544.1, read on the forward strand.
AATTAAATTCCAACAAATTGCCTTACAACTAATGGGAAGGGAAGAAGACAAAATCTATGAGGATGTGTAAACAAGTACAAGAAACTTTGACTTATTTTAATTGTAAAACAATTGAGGATTAATAGTAGGCAACTTGAAAATGCATTGATTGGATTAGCAAGGCAACAACTTAATTTTAAAGGATCGTTTGTAGGATTCTTTTGAAGGCAAATAGCAATAGCAATAGCAGTAGACTTATATACCGCTTCATAGGGCTTTCAGCCCTCTCTAAGCGGTTTACAGAGAGTCAGCATATTGCCCCCAACAATCCGGGTCCTCATTTTACCCACCTCGGAAGGATGGAAGGCTGAGTCAACCCTGAGCCGGTGAGATTTGAACCGCTGAACTGCTGATCTAGCAGTAGCCTGCAGTGCTGCATTTAACCACTGCGCCACCTCGGCTCTATAACTGAATAACTGAATAATAACTGAAGCCGAGGGGGAAAGGCGATAGACATCATGTGTCGTCAAGCTGGTGTTGACTCTTAGCAATCACACCGATATAATTTCCCCAGCCTCGTCCTTCAGGTCCCCAAATGATGCATCCACTACAGGGGTGGGTTTCTCGCCCCGTTCCAACCGGATCGGTTGGAACGAGGCCGGCGGCGTCCTCACGCACGCACGCGGCGCGCGCGCGCACGCACGCAGCGTCCGCACGCACACACGTGACGTGCGCGTCATCGCGTGCGCGCGCGCATGCGTACTAGCGTCTGCGCGATGCTCCAGCTGCTCCTGGAGGATCGCGCAGGCGTTCTGCGCATGCGTGGAAGCGCGAAATTCAAAAAAACCGGGTAAGGAGCGGGCGCGGGTGTGCGGGCGCGCGCGGGCGCGGGGGGGGGCTTCGCCGTTCCCGGAAGTTACTTACTTCCGGGTTCGGCGACCAACCGGATCGCAGGGACCGGTGCGATCCGGTCGAAACCCAGCCCTGATCCACTACCATTGTCATTGAAACTCTTCATTTTGCTGCTGAGAATCCTTTTTCTGCAAATGGACTTTTCAGGGGAACTGAGCCTTCACAAATGTGTCCAAAATATTATTTGTGCCTCCAGCGAGAACTCTAGTTTGATTGGTTCAGTCACTCATTTGCTTGTTTCCTTAAAAGTTAAGCAATAAGGCATTCCAAAGAAAAGACAATTACCACTTAACTCAGGCATTATCCAAATCCATAATTCAGGATGTTGCCTGAAGTATTCCTTATAACGTTATCCAATAGCAATAGCAATAGCAATAGCAGCTAGACTTACATACCGCTTCATAGGGCTTTCAGCCCTCTCTAAGCGGTTTACAGAGTCAGCATATCGCCCCCACAGTCTGGGTCCTCATTTCACCCACCTCGGAAGGATGGAAGGCTGAGTCAACCCTGAGCCGGTGAGATTTGAACAGCCGAACTGCAGAACTGCAGTCAGCTGAAGTAGCCTGCAGTGCTGCATTTAACCACTGCGCCACCTCGGCTCTGTTATCCATAGATACCTCAAGCAACTAGACACCTTTGTCTTACTTCCTGCTCAATGGTAACCATTTACAAAGCATTCAGTTTATTCTCATGCATGCTTTATGGTATAGTATTATTCGTATCACCTTCGTCAACCAGGCCTCAGCCCTATATTGTGCAAAACATTATAATTCATTGTAATTTCTTCAGTCTTTTCATGCAGAATGTTGCCAGGCACTTGCTAGCATTCTTAACAAACCAATCCTCCATGTTCTCTTTTGCTCGGGGGAACAATAAGCGCATTCTTCCAACAGCCAGGTATAAGCGCACTGTGTGTTCAAGAAGCTAAAGAGTCCCACTGCCTTTCCATCAGCAAACCACATCCCGTTTTCCATATCCCTCTGGTTATACTATTTGAGCCTTTTCAAGCTGCTCTTCAACTTCTTCGTGGATACTAAAGTTTATGCCATTTGTTGCAATGCTGCCTTTTGACATATTATTATCATTCCCATACACATCTCTGTGATCCTCTTTCCAAGACTCCCTTAGTTCAGTTTTATCACAAATCACTCCATTACTTTTAACTCCATTCATTCTGGTGGAGAGTCTTTGTTTCAGTCACTTCAGCCACTTACAAAACAATATTGTATTACTTCCATTAAAATAACATTGTATGTTTGCTGCCTGTTTTGTTATACAGTATTCATTTCTCATTCGCTATGTTAAAAAAATATTTTTTACCATACAAGTTTTAAAGTTTCTCTTTTTTGCAGACATTCTATTTTTATTTCATAGGGTTTTTTTTTCTATTACTGTTTTATACAAGATACTCTCCTGATATTACCAAAGAGCAGTCTGTCTCTCTTTAAGAACTGAGCTTAGTATCCTTCGCTAATTCTCTCAATCTTCCATTATCAACCAGTCATGATTGCAAGTTTATATTCATTTCTTTGCAGAAATATATGTAAACGTAAACTACTTTTTTTAAAATGCTTTTTTCGGAGCAGGTGTTTTCTAAACTGTTTATAATTCTTATTTATTCTTCAGTCTTCAAAAGGCTCAGCCACTTAACCCCTCATCTCATTCTTGTCTCTTCATTCACGTCATGGAATGGAGTTTATTCCCCAGCGCTCATTAAGTCCGAACGTTGCACAATTTCCCCTGAAACCTCTCTCTATCTCTTAACACAATTTACTGGAGCCATAACACGCAGTTACCACACACTTATAGGAATCTGCTATCAGACGCTGCAGAGCTGTCTTTAGATCTTATCTTTTGCCATATAACTTAGTACTTTAGTTCATAATTAAATGTATACATCCAGGGCTCTGATTCATTAGCTCTTAACCCACAAGATCAACATGTCCATTAAGATCTATTCTGACTTCCTTTCTCTTAGTTTTACAGGCACACAATTTAAATACGGCCACCTTCCCCATTCATTTCATTTAATTAATTCACACTGTTTATCATTGACTTTGCCTTACATTCCAAATCATTATCCATCAAATAAACAAATGGATTGGCCCTAGCAATTAGACCTCCACCATCCCTCACATTCTGTTAAGGCAGTGTTTCTTAACCATGGCAACTTGAAGATGTCCGGACTTCAACTCCCAGAATACCCCAGCCAGCATTCGCTGGCTGGGGAATTCTGGGAGTTGAAGTCCAGACATCTTCAAGTTGCCATGGTTAAGAAACACTGTATTAAGGTTTTAATAACATGTTTGTTAGTAAGATAGAGAACAAGGAAACCGGGTTCTCAGTTTAGTTATACCAATGACACATGTAGCATGGTGAGGTCAATTCCAGTCATCTAAGGGACATTTTGAAGAGTATGCCATGAGTGCAAGCAAAGACTAGTTTACCCCCTCAAAATCCTCTTACTATACTTTTCAAGCTAGGATCTCTAATTCTTCTTGAAAACAAGCCAACATTGCATCCCCTCAAAACAAAGGACACGTGGTGAATCCGTACATTAAAGTTGCAGAATTCTCTTACGCACATGACTTTGATCTAGTCATACGCAGTTTTAATAGTTTCAAGCAGCAGACCGAGTACTTTCCAGTTATAAATTAAATAGACTTAGAATCTCATATGTGTGCCAGGGAATCATTGGGAATAAAGGCTGATAATTCCACCATAGGTATCACATGTTCAGCTGTTATGGTTGTGGAATTCCTGGATAGGCGCATTTACAGCTGAGAATATTTTTGTAAATAAAGATGATCATAATGGTTCTGGTTCTGTTTGGGAACATGCCAGCTTTCCATATTTTATTATAAATTTAAAGGATCATTTAATAAATGAAGCTGGGGGGGTTAGGGAAAATGACAGGGATTCTTTTGGGCTTCAAGATAGAACCTGTGTTGACATCATACTGCCTAGTCTTCATTTAATTTGCCTTTTGCCCTGAAAGTATGTATGCATAACTGTGAAAGGAACTTAGAAGATATATTTAAATTAAGAATCTTCATCTAGTACATCTTTTCTAAAGAAAAACAGTGTTATGTTTTTTTGAGACTGGTTAACACACTGAGCGTATTTAGCATATCTAGACAAATTGTACATACTTTCCTTAAATCTTTTGTGGCTTTTGACAGATGTTACGTTTATCTAAATGCCTTCAACTGAAAGAGGCATATTGCTTGTCAAAGAGACAGATATTGGAGTTAGAAAATTTATGTCTGTTTATATAGAAAATATAGCTGAATTGACTCTTGTTTTTTAAATTGCCATTATTTCAGTTAGGCTTTTTACCCCTTTTCTGGTTGAAGTTTTCATGTTACTGTTTCTTGAACAAACCCTGCGTGTGACTGAGGAATATCAGAAACTAACAGCAGTCATCCGTTTCCTTTGAAAATAGAAATATGTGCCTATACTACTAAAGTAATGCAAGGTCTATAAATAACTGTGATTCAAATAATGATTAGTTCTGCAGTGAGTAGGTGAGAAAGTCTCTGGAATCATTTAAGGAAAATTGAAATAATAATTTAACTTGTCTGTTGTACCATCTAAATGGAAGTCTGATCCAAAAAGAAGACTTGTTGTTAAAGCTTGGAACATAACAATTAAATATGTGCTTCACTATTAAATAAGAAATAGCTCATCATTCCAAGTTTGAACATCTAAAATGGTCCTTTTGGAAAAACACAACTAAATTCACCAAAAGGGGAAGCCAATGATTATATACATAATATTGCATATGAGATAAGTAATAATACCATCACTTCTTGAGATGGCAGCTATAGAAATCAAAAATTGAAAACCATTTTGACATGCTTAAACCCAGTAAAATTAAGCAAGTATTGTGGTGTTCCGTTTATGCTTATCAATTAAATAAGCATGAAATGCTTTACAGTATTTATGAAATAGTTAAAGCAGTGTTTGTCAACCTTGGCGACTTTAAGTCCTGTGGACTTCAACTCCCAGAATCCCCCAGCCAGCTCTCGCTGGCTGGGGAATTCTGGGAGTTGAAGTCCACAGGACTTAAAGTCGCCAAGGTTGACAAACACTGAGTTAAAGGAAGTGGGGATTTTTCAGCCTCTGCACAAAATCTACTTTTGTGGCTAGATACAGCAATTCCTTGACAAAACAATTTTCTGTGAAGTGAATTACTGACATTTAGCATCAGTCGATATTTGATAAGGAAGTGTCTGGTTAGTCACTGAAGGCATGGTTTCTTTGAGAAATAGCATGGAAGCTAGATAGCAGTCCAACGGTCCTACTAGCCCAGATAGAGCAGAGTAGGGCTTCTCTTTAATTCTTGTGAGGCAACGTGGCCATTCATTCTATTGTCTCCATGGTTTAAAATTGGGTTTTACTCCCTGGAAGATTTGTAGACAGTAGTTCAGAGTTGGGCATCTCAAGGCCCCAAGGATGCATCCAAATCTCTTTGACTTTCAGCCTCAGAGCCCTTCTGCCCATGTTAGAAATATACCATTTTTAACACACAAGAACTGCACTGTAAATTCACAGTTATGCCTAATTAGTAGTTGAGTTGAAAAGGATTTAGCTTTAATAATGCAATGCAAATATAATCCAGAAAGACACCTTCCCTCAAAATAGTAAAAATATACATTTTACTTGGCCATCAACTGCAGCTTTTTCACTTTCCTATGGATGTCCTTGCCTTTTCAAAAATGGGAGGAGAGGGAAGTACGCCCTGTTGTCTCCAAAAATTTTCAAAATTTTCAAGTTTTAAAACCAGAATTTTGATTTCCTTGTGGAATTTAATCTTATTACAGACTTCTTTTATCCAGATTTATGCCCCCGTCCCTAATTTGTGACTGCAAAAGTAGATTGTCAGAATTAATAAAGGAAGAACTTGTAGCTATTATTTGTCAAATGTTGTAATGTGTATGTTTGGATATGGAAGTTTTCTTTAAGAATAAAATGTGCATTATTACGTTGGATATTGTAGTTCAGCACTTAGATCACAGGATAGAAAGATAATTTTACATATCTACAAAAGGATTAATCAATTAACTTTTTCCCAATAACTACAGATAAAAGAGAAAGAAACTTACATGCATAAGGATCCAAGCTATATAATCTTTGGGTCATATTGTAAGTCCAGTATTATTTATAAAAAATATGATTCCCATGAAACATAACACTATAACATACTAAGTTCCACACAATATATTATATGCTATTTGAAGGGGTTTTTTTTAAAGTATACATATATAATTATTCTCAATTTCTGTTTAGTCATCCTCAGAATAACAAGTTTATATGAACTGGAATGATGACTATTTGTGATGAAATTTAATAAAGGATTGGGGTCTGCAGTTGTTTGGTGGGGGGATCTTTTGAGGTCTATGCTTCTGGGCTGTCATCCAATCTACTTGTCCTTGAATAATGCTCTCAACGTCTAAAGCATTTCCATGACTACTATCAACTTGAGAAGGGGGGAAAATATCATGCATACTTTTGGCCAGAGTAAAAAGTCTCATATTTCTGTAACTGGGATGTGAATGAGCATGTCCAGAACCCTGCCCTAATGTCCTGTTGGAGAATGTGATTGATGACTTCAGGCAGAGGGGAGGGGGCACAGGGGTAACGTTCAGACGCCATTAAGTGGGATTTAGTTTCGGCTCCACAGACGTCTGTGCCAAGATGTTAGTCCTAATAAATGAATGGTTTTTTTAAAAACTTTGTCTGGAGACTCGTGAATTAATTAGGTCAGCTCTTGGAAACTTCACAAATATCTGGTCAGAATCCTTTAAATAACTTTCAGAAGAGACTATTAATGGGCACAAACCACCAGGAACAACCGCTACAAGGTTTCTGGAAATGGAAGTGGAGCACAATTGGACAATTAAATTCCTTTCATTGTAATCCGTGCGGGAAGTGTTCCAGCTGATCAATTCATGTAAATCTAAGAATTTCACATGCAACAAAGTCCATGTTCTACTCAGGATGCTTAAATTATTGGCGTGAAGTGTTCATGTGTTTCTACATTAGATAGTAGTTTAATTAATTATTTAGTTATAATTTAAATAAAAAATAAATAGAAAAATGGCATGTGAAAAAAATGCTTGTAATAGAAATCATTCTCCTAACAGCTGAACAGGTCTCCTGGGAAACAAAAGAGAGATACCAGAATGATTTCCAAAACAATCCAACTTAAATGAAAAACTTCAGGGTATCTGCCCCCTCAAATCAAATAATGTCTAGTAAAGACTGAGCATTCTAACAAGCCACAGAATTTAAAAAGTGAAAAATTATGCCAGTATTCTAGGAAGGGGAGTTGAAGAAAAGAGAAAAGCTATGTTTTAGAACTCTATCAAGAAAGCTTTTGTGTCGTGGTTAAGGCAGCAGTCTAGAAACCAGGTGACTGTAAGTTCTAGTCCCATCTTAGGCACAAAGCCAGTTGTGTGATTTTTTTGAGCCAGTCATTCTCTCTTAGCCTTAGAAATAAGGAAGCAATGGAAAACTGATTTTTTTTGCCAAGAAAACTGTAGGAACTAGCCAAGGAAATCGCCAGGTATCAACACTGGCTGAAAGGTACACATACACAAACACAGAAACACACATGCACACACAAACCTACACCAGGGGTTGGTTCCTGCCAGTTCTAACCTCTTCTATAGAAGAGGGTCCACAAATCTACTGTGCCATTTAGAACCGGTTCCAGCTCCCTCCCCCCGCCTGTCCACACCATGCTTGCCCCGCCCGCCGCTCACTGATTGGCTGGCTCATCAATCACCCCACCTGCCTCTAAGAGTCCTATCTAAATTTTCTTAAAGTTGTCAAGTTTGAACACACCTGGGGGGGTGGTTCCTAAAGGGTTAGGGGTGCAAGGGTCTTGTAACTTGACAGCTTTAAGACTTGTGTGCTTCAAATGCTAGAATTTCTGAGCCAACAATTTGGTTGCTAAGCAAGAGCATTGTTAAGTGAGTTTCAGCACATTTTACAAGTTGGCCATGCCCACCCAGTCACATGACTGCCAAGCCACTCCCACTTGGTCACATGGCTGCCAAACCACTCCCACCCAGTCACATGGCTGGCAAGCCACTCCCACAAAGCAGGCCACCTACAGAAGAGGTTCTAAACAATTTTGAAACCCACCACTGACCTACATCCACAAAAACGGGGGGGGGAGAGATTATAGTAGACTGTTTTTTTTAAATAGTACAATTTACTAAACTTCAGGGAAGATTTTTTCCCCCTGTTAAATATGTTTAGGGTTAAGTTTTTTTCCTGTGTTTTATATCATAAGTAAACAGCGATCAGTATCACAGAAGTGATCTTGCCCTTCGCACTAGTAAAATTGGTGTGAACATCGATATTCTACATCATTTGGAACTGAACTTTTTAGCTCACTCGAATGATTTGGGTTGTGGTGTGGTGTTTTTTTAAGATAAACTTCATCCATGCTATCTTCACTGTTTTGTCGTGTCCGTCTTGTTCATGAGTCCCATGCTATTAAGAACTATTACTTATCCTGTAGTAGGCTGTTGGTTGCTTTTACAGTGGAACAGCAGGCTGTTTTACAGATAAATTTCAATATTCCTGGATGCCTTGACTTAATTTGATTTTCTTCTTCTTAAAACTGTCGTTTTTATAAATTTGTAGCGTTTCTTTCTCTGGACAGAAAGACTGCTACTTAACAATTGGTGAGGTTGTATTAGTCGGTACAGAATTCACCTCCACCCAGAATTCATTTTCTGTTACCATCGGGCTCACTTTCATATTCTTCTTGCTGTGGCACAATGGCATAGATACATCAGCTAGGGTTTCTTATGCGTCTGTTTGTGGGTCTGTGTTCACATGTGCTGAGATCATGAGATGGGGAAAGTCTCTCTTCCTCACCTTCCTCTCCCCCTCTCTGTCTCTCTCTTACATACATGTGGAATTGTGGTAGGGAGAGGAAAAAGACCATTTGTCTAATCAACAGTAATTCATAGAGGAGGTTGTCTTCACAGGGGAAACGCTCCAAAGTATTACAACATTAAGAGCGCTATAATTTAGGATTCTCTGTTTGCCTTTTAAATTTTCTCTTCCAATTTTTTCAGGCAGGAGACGAATAGTCTTATGAAATGATTTCATAGATCCTGCCACCGAGAGGTCATTCAGATTAATCAAGAGATTGACAGTCCTATCAGAAGAAGCACGCAGTAAAATGTAGAGTCTCTAAATCAATAATACAATTTACAGATTGAATTCCTACCCAGCCGTGTGGTCAGGAAAACAGGAGGGATGATCTTTCCAGTAGGCTGTCATGAGTGGGAGGGAAAAGCCCATTGTGGAACTCATCAATGGCTCTCCTAAAATCACTCTGCATTAAATTGCAGAGTAGTTTTGCAGGTTAGGTTTATAGCACTCTGCCCAGTCTCATTCTTGAAAGTGTGGTAAATGTTGGCTATATGGCAGTGTAGTTCCCCTCATCTTAGGAACTGGGCAAAAGCACATGGAAACTAGTCAAGGAGAGATCTCACCTAGAGCGAAGAAGAAATTTCCTGACAACAATTAATCGGGGGAATGAATTGCCTCCAGAAGTTTTGGGTGCTCCAATCCTGAAGGTTTTTAAGAAGAGTTTGGAGAACCATTTGTCTGACATGCTATAATACTTTCTGCTTGAGCAGGGGCTTGGATAACAAGGCCCCTTCCAACTTTGGTATTCTAGAAGTTAAGCAATAGCATGCATAAACCTTGTTCACTCCTGTGAATTAAAGCATCCCTAAAGCTTACACAAAAAGGCTAACTCAGCACCCCATGATTAAATCAGCAATGGTCTGGTTTGGTGTGTTAACCACACAGAGCCATTTAAACCAACCTTTAATTGTTCCATTATTTGGATTGTCACATTCTGTATTTATTTTTATACATTTTCTTCTTGTTGTTGTATTTCTTTCACTCCCTAGCATGTTTTATATATTATAAACCTAACTAGATCTGATCCCACTCTTAGCATAAGAAGGTTTTCCAAATAAGGCATCTGAAGCTTTCCTAGGAAAAACATGCCGTAACTGTATTAGCATTCATAGCAGGACAGAACTGCCAACAAAACTGCCCGTGATATATGTAACATCAGAAATCAAATTATTTGAAATATCACAGCATTTATGAACGGGGCTTGTCCATTCAAAAAACTGCTGTTGTTCAAGTAACAATTCCCAGGATTTCACACAAAGGCTGTACAATTTTCAGTTACTATGTTCCTGTGAAAACAAACAAAGCATGAAGCTGTATCCAGCAAATTGGCAATTATATCAAAACATCGTATTAAAACTTGAACATATTCAGAACCCCCACATGAGTTTTCAAAAGATTTCTGTAAAATAATTCTGAAGGAAAGACATTTTCTCTTTCTTTTATTTGGAAATAACACATCTTTAAAACATTTGGGAATGCCACTATTAGGACAACAAACAGTCAAACACGGGTTTCCACATCTGATAATACCCAGATTTATTGGAATCATAAGTTCCAAATTCTCCAGACAAGAGAGCTCGTCATTTCCATCCTCCCTGGGACCATCCAGAGGGGTCAAGTTGGAGGCTAAAGACTACAGAACAGAACTATTTTTATTTAATTGTTAGATATACTAAGATTAAATTATTTGCTAGAGAGAACATGAAAAGTCTTGCACAATTTTGCTTCTGACATCCAATAACTCAGTTTTTCCTTAACATTTTTGTACTAGTTCAGACATAATTATAAACTGTTGCTTTAGCTTGTACATTCTCTCCTAGCTTGTGGGGGACATTAGAAGCACTTACATCTAATTTTATATCAATGAGTACTGGGGAAAAATTGGCTGTTTCCAGAATCTTGTGAACTAAGTGGCTTTTTTTATTTAAAAAAATAATACGTAGAATTTAATTTTGGAATTAAGTAAACCTGGAATTTTGGTTTGATGTTGGCAAATTTACAAAATCCATAATTTAAAAAATGAATTCTGGTGACCTCTGGTTTACTTTATATATATATATATATATATATATATATATATATATATATATATATATATATATATATATATATATATATATATATATATATATATATATATATATATAAATAAATTTCCTTCACCTCCACACATCAGAGGAAAGGAAAATGTGTACAGCCTAAATATTCAACTATAGTTTAATGTTATATCTGAACCAGACAACAATGAGGAAAAAAACCATCCACTCTCCATTTCTTAGTGTTGAAATATAAATTAATGAAATGTTTAGATGTAGTGTGTTAAAAATTGCTAGTCACTATCCAAAGTGCCAAGCATTAAGTATTATTATTACTTTCACAGATTTTGTTGTATTCTATGGAATCCAATTTTTCATGTAAAAATGGAGTTTGGGGGCCTCCTGTTTGAAAAGGTAACATTTCTTCTGTAGTTAAATGTCTCGTAGCATGAAGTGCAGTTAGCTTTGTAGACTAATGCCTAGTAACTTTGTCATTTGAAGGGAGCGTTTTGTCCTTTTTTTTGTATGCCAACTTCCTGTAGACTACAGTGCAAATTGCATCTTTCAGATTCATAATCATCGCATGTCGATTGTTGGATTTCAAAACAGAACATAAAATATGGAGACTATGAATCTTCATTTAATTCCTGAATCTGATGGTCCGTGCAGGAATTTTTAAAAAAAAGCTTTACTCAAATTTCTTTTTTTTTTTCCTGATGTATTCAAACTTACAGTTTTAAATAGGGAAGTCACCTAGCCAGAGCAAGGATTATGTACGGTCTTGTTACATTTCATACTGGCTTTACTAAACTCGGGGGAATTGAGAACTGTAAAAGCCTGTGGTCTTCTACTGATACTTTCTCATATTTTCAGTGAGATGGGTGGCATATAAATTTAATAAATTTAACAAATAAATATGAAACTACCAAACATGTAACACTTAGGGACTGAATAACCTGCACCAGGTGCACTGTCTTTTGAGATATCTTGGCTACCATAGATATTTGCGAAGAAGTTGTTTAATAATTTTGGGAACATTGATATAGCAATAGCAATAGCAGTTAGACTTATATACCGCTTCCTAGGGCTTTCAGCCCTCTCTAAGCGGTTTACAGAGTCAGCATATCGCCCCCACAGTCTGGGTCCTCATTTCACCCACCTCAGAAGGATGGAAGGCTGAGTCAACCTTGAACCATTGAGATTTGAACCGCCGAACTGCAGCTTAGCAGTCAGCTGAAGTGGCTGCAGTACTGCACTCTAACCACTGCGCCACCTCGGCTTCTTCTGATCTGATATGCAGATCAGAGGTGGGTTGCTCCCAGTTCAGCCCAAATCGGTAGTAGGGATTGGTACTACTACCGAGTACCAGATTGGTGGTAGGGTCTACCCAGATCGGTAGTAGGGTTGCTCCCGGTAGTAGCAGTGGCAGGAGGCTCTGCTCACCCGTCCAGATGCTTCTGTGCATGCGCAGAAGTGTCGCAGCCACCTGAAGCGGTAGGGAAAAAATGGGCAACTCACCACTGATGCAAATCACATTTTTATTTTTGGGTATGGAAAGGCCATTTTGCTGTAGTGATTAAGGCAGTGGGCTAAAAAAACAGCTGGGTGACCTTGGGCTGGTTACTTTATCTCAGTCCTAGGAAGGAGTCATTGGCAAACCACTTCTGAAAATTTTTACCAAGCAACCCGCAGGGATTTGTCCAAGCAGGCTCTGAAAATGTGATATGATTGAATGGAAGAAAACAAAAATAGAAAGGATGACCAGGCAGGTTTTTTTTTTTTACGTGGTAGATTGCTGGCATTGAAACTTGGTAAAAAGACATTCTAGGTGCAAATGAGAGTTGCTTGTTACAGAACACATGTCTCCATAAATAAAATGTATGGTATACCAGTAAAAGCCTGCCCTTGCTCTCATTTGAGGATATGTATTTACATCGGCAGAAATATATAATTTCCATCATGATTCCACCTCTCACAAAAAGGAGAGATTTTCTAAACAGGCATTCAAAACACGCTCCTTCCCTCTAAAGTGAAGGACTCTGTTTGAAGGAAACATCTTCATCTATGGCATGGCTATTTTTAGGCCTTGGTGTCATTCTCCATCTGAGAGCACCCTGAATAAAGATGTAGATGAGTTAAATTGCAGAATAAACTGTCTCGTACGGACATAAGGCTTGCACAGCATATATTGCAAAGAGAAAAGGATTGCCTTGCTTTCTTAATGTGAAAGTCAATGGGAGGGGAAAACAGTTTGAGCCATTTGATCATAAGGAAGGTCCTTCTACAGGGTCCTTGGGGCTGTGAGCTTGGCTGCATTACTTGGTTGGAGGGTAAGGAGTTAGTTTGGTAAAGGCCTACAGAGATCTGGATAATAGGTCAAAGCTGAGGATTGGTGGGTATAAATAGGGAAACATTCATTCATTCAAGTCTTGGATTGGTTTCCATTTCAAAACTGCCCCCAAATTAAAACCATGTAAAGGCTTAGGGAGGAATTTCTGGAATAATTCCCTTGCTACTTTTTTTTACAGCAGTGAAATCATATTTAAAGAACTATTCTTTTGTTATTCATCAGTTGAAATACTAGATACGTACGATTAGCCAGGTTGCGTTGGCCTCCAATACATTTGTAATCAAGATTACAGTTATTAAGAAAATATTTAACATATGGGTATATTAAATAGGAATACTTCATTCAGTCCCTGGGGGTGCAATTAGTTTGTGCTGTGAATGTTCTCCGTCCATTGAGAGATAGATTGGTTTTAACGTTCAGTTTCTAATTGCACACTTGTTTTGAACGGCCTCAGAATTTCCAGCTGGTTTTATCTGATTTCAGTTAGCCAGGAACATCACTATCAATGTTAACACTCTAATTGGGATTCTTCTACCTTTTTGAAGGGGGCACGATGGTTCAGTGATTAGGAGGCTGGGTTTATCAGCCCAAGTTCAAGACCCGAGTGTTGTAGGATGGGACAAGCTCCTGTTCTTGCCCCAGCTCCTCTCCACCTAACAGCTTGAAAGCATGAAAATGTGGGTAGATAAAAAATAAGTTGCATCACAATTAGAGGGTTAATAGCGTTCCGTGTTTGTCCACATGCTCTGCGCTGCGGTGTGATGTCGTGCTGGCTGCATAACACCATAAATGTGTTTAGACAATACTGGGTCCCTCAGCTAAGTAACAGAGATGAACACACACACCCCCTAGAGTTGACTGGATACCTTTTTTTAAAAATTGCAGGTAGCCCTCGACTTATAACAGTTCATTTAGTAACCATTCGAAGTTACAACATCACTGAAAATGTGACATGACCATTTTTCACACTTACAATAGCAATAGCAATGACTTATATACTGCTTCACTGGGCTTTACAGCCCTCTCCTAGCAGTTTACAGAGTTGGCCTCTTGCCCCCAACAATCTGGGTCCTCATTTTACCCACCTTGGAAGGATGGGAGGCCGAGTCAACCTTGAGCCTGGTGAGATTTGAACTGCCAAATTGCATGCAGGCGGCAGTCAGCAGAAGTAGCCTGAAATAGTACACTCTAACCACTGTGCCACCAAGGCTCACAATCATAGCTATCCATAGTAATTGAAATCATCTCAAGTACAGCTTCTTTTTCGCTGTTCTTTCACCCATGTTAAGAAACTGAAAAGCAACTGAAAATCAAGCCGTGTGAAATACCGACTGCTAGAGATTTTTGGAGTCATGTTTCAAACATTCATAGGATAAGTGACTGTGGATGTCTGAGGTTGTGAAGACATGATATGGAGTAAACGTTCTAAGAAAGGCAGGATGCCTCGGGATAGCTGAAGATTTCCTGATGTGAAAAAGTAACTTTGTCAATGAACCTTTCATTGGGCTAGCAAGTTATTTTAGATATCTTACATGCATTACTAAGGAAAGCTAGTTGAAAGTCAATGGGTTTAAAATCTGTCTTTCAGCATTCACCACTTCTACTACCTATTGTTATAGCACAATGTACATAATACTATAAAAGAAAGATTTTAGAGTGAAAATACTGGCATTTTAATGAGAAGCACTGGGAGCAGTTAGTGTTGCCTTTCTAGAAACATTTCTTGCTCTTTCAAATGTGTGTCCCAAGAATCAACGTATCATAATTTGCAGAAAAGAATATCAATAAACAACGCATTAAAACTAGCACTTAAAAAACTTGCAAGACATCATCAACAGGTCAAAGGATGTGATCCAAATATAAATGCAAAAATGAAAGATCACATTCTGGGATCTTTGTTAAGGAAGGCATGGTATGTATGCCTGTGACATTGTAGATGTCTTGAATTCCATCCAAACATCTTGGTTTTACGAACAGATTAAAACGAGCATTCGTGGACCTTCCCAAGTAACCCTGGATATGACATAACCTATATTATGTATAGAAGGAGGGCATTGTCCATGTGTGAATTTAAATATTTGTACCTGAAGGAGCTACCAATCTCTGAAGGTCAAGTTGGGGCCTGCTAATGTATATGGGCAGAGATGTCCATATCAAAATAACAAAAGCAGCATTGCGATGCCAACTCTGACCCTTTCATGTCAATGCACAGGTATGAAAGAGTCAGAGTTTCCCCTTTATTTCATACATTTATGCCTTTCTATATACACAAATTTCAAGATGTAAGTACAATAGGATGGAATACAATAGGATGGTAGATTCCAGTTGGTGGTCAGTAACATAAATTGAATACAGTAGTTGAATTAAACATCTAGGGCCGTGATGGCGACCTATGGCATAGCGTTGCCCTGTCAGCTCCAACATGCATGTGCGCACTGGCAAGCTGAGTTCAACATTCATTTTGGGCCATTTCCCTGAAGCCTCCGGAGAACAAAAAACAGCCCATCTTGCAACCCGGAAATTCATAAATGGACTTCCAGTTTGTGCGTTGCGCTGTTTTTCTCCCTCCGGGGGGAGGGGAAGCTGTTTTTGCCCTTCCTAGGCCCCTAGAAAACCTCTGGAGCCTGAGGAGGGCGAAAAATGGGTCCATCGCGTGTCAAAAGCGGGGGGAGGGTGGGGATCATGTGCACATGCATGTGGGGGGGGGTGTCATGCAGTTATAATTATGGGTGTTCAAGCCATGCACAAGCCCCCTGCGCTCCCCTCGCTTTTGGCACACAATGGCAAAAAGGTAGACCTCACTGATCTGCAGTAATGGTTCCCTTTACTGGATATGTTTAAATAGGGACCAAGCAGCCATCTTTCAAGGAAGCTTTAGTTCAGATCCCTCTACTAGAATACAGGGATTTGCCCATTGGCTTAAAAGTTTCCTTCTATGTATACGATGCTAGAAAAGCTCTTAATAGGAAAATCTTTCTGAAAGGAATACTCCAGCGCCAAGGCAGACACCCTGGTGCCCTTCGGTTGTTTTGAAATAGAGCATCAACACAATTGGCCGTACAATTATGTATCTGATATTCCAAAAATATCTGGAAAGCACAAGGCTGGGCCTGCCTGCCATAAGCAAAATAAACACAATGTCTAATGTAATCAGAACAGGTATACTCCATTCTCTGTTTGATAATTTGTTATATATAATATATAGGATAGTCTTCATGCTTCCAAATTATTTATTAGCTGGCTTAGGAGCAGGAAGAAAATGTGCTAAATGTTAAGCATTCAGCAGCCAAGCTGGGGCCTCCAATGCAGAGCTTGCCAGTGTGAAGATATTGTGGTTGAAAAGGCAATAACAGAAAGGGAGTTTGGGAGCCAATCAGCATTAGGCGCATAGCTTTGGCTGGAGCTAATCCTATGAGCGTGAGTCAGATTGCAGGTACATGGGAAGCCAGAAATGAGACTGAAAGAAAAAAATATTCCTTTGACATAGGAACTTGCTACTTACCAAAAATAAGTTTTATCACCTGTTTCTAAGTAATTTAAATGCCTAATTTTGGTTCCCTTTTGTGGCTACTTCAATGTGATGATGCTTTTATTATGTGTTAATGTGTTGATGTTTGACTGCATGGTAGTTCATGACACTAGGTTGTGCTTTGTCCAGAAAGTCAAGTCACAAATATTTTAAATAATAAAAACCAAATTTTAAAAAGTTGTTGGCTCAGCAGAAAACTCCCTTCTCCTCAGCCAGAGGCATCAACTGATAGGAAGGATGTAAGATCCGTGAACACCAGTCTTAGAAGAATGAATGCAGTGTAATCTGGGGGCTGAAACTTCCTAGACATTTCAGAGTTAAAACCCATTTTCAGGATTTTTTTAAAAAAAACAATCAAATCCTTAAAGCCACTCCTAGTCTATTTTCTAGCTACTGATGCAGCAAGGGAAATAATCCAAGTAACGGATAGCCTGCCTGGGTGAGGGCAGCCACCGCACAATCAATCTCCAAAGGCTTCCCAGAACAGCAGCTCTTAGTAGTTTTTTTCTGAATGCCAAAGGATCGGTGCTGATCCATCTTCAAGTGGATCCCTATCCCAAAGAGAAGGCAATTATTCTGGTTAACCAACAGCACATAAAGGCAAAGCCAAGGGAAACTCAGTGGGTCACTTGAAGAAAAACAGAATTTCTGCCTTGAGGTGTTTCTGTGTGAAGAAGGGATGTGCAAATGAATTTAAATGTGTTTCATTTTGTCCATGTCACTGTTTTTCACAGAGATTCCGTTTTGCAACACTTGTTTTTTTAAATGTGGAAATAAATATTTAAATATTTACTGTTGTTGGCAGCTTTCAGCAGTTGCCACAATTTTCTATGCAACTTTCCTAATGTAGGCTTTTTAATGCAAATCGCTTTACCAACTTTATACTTCTTTGTGTGTGTGAATATTTCAATGGCAAGAGCACACCTTCCAAGTCTCCATTCAAAATTGACTGTTGGTATTATCATTTTTGTCTGATGATGCTATCCCATGTCCATCCATGCTGGAGTCTTTTCTTTCCCTAGCCTTGACATAACATTTTACTCATATTTATCTTGTTTATATTAGAGATGGATACCCTATGAGAGATATATGCAACATAATTTCATTTTAATGTATGGCGATTAATTACATTCAAAGCGACAATAAAATATTCTGTTCTGTTCTACTCCATTCCATTCTACTTCCTCCTCATCCATGCCCTTTATTTGGCTTCTTCCTTCCATTGCCCAACATACACAAAGCCAGGGCAGCATTGACAGAAAGAAAACACTGTTTTCAGTTTTCCAATGCTGAGAACAATGAGCAGAGGCGGGGGGGGGGGGGAGACCTGTCTTCTGATGGTCTCTATCACTCTTTAGAATCCTTTGATGTTCAGGAGCTTGAAAACCATTTCATGAGTGTTAATAACTATGCCAGTTTGGGTTTTGTGATGCCTCTTCCTCCATTTTTGCTTTCTTTAATAGCTGGTGCTGTCCAGTACTAATTTGATCGCTTCGTACATGGCTAATCCAAGTGTGTCGTTTTGATTTGTAGGCTCATAGTCCCAAATTATGTCATTGGACTTTGGCAATCATTCCTGTTCTGCATCCAGATCTTCACAGGCATTTCCAGGCTTTTGAGGGTTGGGGGGGGGGGTGGAGCAGTGAAGAATATGTGAACAGAAACATCCCTAAATTTTGGGGGGGAAAGACTCAATGCAACTTCAACTTTGCATAGACTGATGATTAAGGGGCTTTTCATGCAATCCATTTTTAGATAGATATTGTGATTTAGCAATGAAGTCTGCTAGCTTTTAATCACCTGGAAAAAAAGTGTTATAAACCATAAACATTGGGATGCAAGGACATTTTAATGGGAAGGAGGGTTCACTTTCATAGAAATTGGGGAAGGACACTGAAGAATGGATCTTTTCCCCACATACCAGTCCAGAAGTTCACTGCTGCTGCTCCTCATCTCCCCCTAGATCTTCTCACTATACTCTCATGAGAAACCAGTTTGTGTTGCAGGCTTGGAAAAAAGAAAGTTGAAATAGTAGTTGTTCCTTGGAAGGAGAAGCCGTAGGAAGGCAGCGGGAGGAACAGAATTCTTCTGGAGGGTGGGAGATTCAAATTCCTCCATGGTCCTTTAAGAAATTTGGGTGAAGGAAGGGCAGCCTTTTCCAGCATTATATTTAATGGCATTTCTTTTCTGAATTAAGGGTACAACTAAACCAGAGGAATCAAGTTCTCTTTCTTTTAAAAAGAACTCACATCGTCATCGTTTTCATTTCAACCAAGGTCCCTACATTTATGAAAAGCTCAAGTTGTAATTTTGCTTTGCCCAAGGAAAGACCCCTGAAAGACTCCTGTTCTGCTTTCTGTCATTGCACTATCTAGAGCAGCGTTTTTCAACCTTGGCAACTTGAAGATGTCTGGACTTCAACTCCCAGAATTCCCCAGCCAGCATTCGCTGGCTGGGGAATTCTGGGAGTTGAAGTCCAGACATCTTCAAGTTGCCAAGGTTGAAAAACGCTGATCTAGAGCTCCTTCCAAACTCAAACTTGTGAAAAGGATCCAATTGCAGTTTAGCAACTTATGTCCCCTTTGAATGTCTTCCAAAGTTGGTTGGCATTTCCACTGTAGCTCAGCAGCTGGTACCATCTTTCATATCAAATTATATGCATTCGGTCAGAAGATATTTCAACATCAAACCATTGACATGATAAAACGACAAGGGCAGCATTGCAGGCCTTCAATTTCCCTTGAAATCGAGTACTCATTTGTATTGTGCGTGAGTGGTAACTTTCAATAACTATGTTTTCCAGAGCAAATGTTTTTTAAAAATTTTTTTTAAAAAGAAACTAGCATAAAGCATAATTAGGGTAATGTACGGCTGATGCTGAAAAGAGCTTCTCTTAACCGCTCAGATGCTCATCTGCTTTTGAAAAAGTGGTAAACTGAATTTGAGGGTTCTGAATACCTAAATCTAACTCTTCTCTTCTATTCCTTTGATTTGTTTGCAAAAATTTCCCAGCTGCAAGGGCTTCAATAACATTGAGCAAAGAATTCATCAAGCTATTAACACAATGGTGTTCTATGAGACACTTAATTTGAATCCCCTTCTTTGTTTATTAGACATAATTTAGCATGGAAACCATGAACAAATTTAGCAGAATCTGCAGCTCTGCCGGTATATTTCTGCCTTAACAAGCAAGAGTACAAGAATAGATATAATACATATACAACATCCTAGAACTATCCTATTTCATTGGGCTCAACATGGATAATAATAACCGTTGACAGTAATAAGATTGCTACCTAACTGTAATTGATAAGAAGCTGGATATTTGTTGTGTAATGATAGAAATACCTTTCAGGACTTGAGCCGACTCCAATTTCTCCTCTTCCTCCTCTTCCTCCTCCTCCTCCTCCTCCTCCTCCTCCTCCTCCTCCTCCTCCTCTTCTCCCTCCTCCTCCTCCTCTTCCTCCTCCTCCTCCTCTTCCTCCTCCTCCTCCTCCTCCTCCGGAATCTTTCAGAAAAAGTATCGACATTTAAATAGTTGATTGATTCATCTTTATTTTTTAAAAAAAATTAACTGACATGAATAGAACTAATTAAATTAGAGAAATGAATGAAATTCATCAGAGTCTAATCCTTTAAGGATTTGAGATTGTGGTTTATGCAGTTCTAGTTCTTCCTCCATCTTGTTTCCTCCTCCTCCTCCTCCTCTTCCTCCTCCTCCTCCTCCTCCTCCTCCTCCTCCTCCTCCTCCTCTTCTTTATTATTTGCCATGAATGTGGGGTCAACTCTTAGCAACTATGCAGATCATCTTCATGACAATCTGTCCCTGACCAGTTAGATCTTCCAATGTTCTTTTTTCCCAATAGGTGAAAACAAAAGTATCACCCATGACATTGTACATGTGGTCCTCAACTTGTGACCACAATTGAGCCTAACACTTCTGTTGCTAAGCAAGACAATGGTTAAGTGAGGTTTGTCCCATCTGGTGACCCACTTGATCACCATTCTTTCCACAATTGTTAAGTAGACCACTGCAGTTGTTAGTAACATGGTTGAATGAAGGTGATCTGGCTTCCCCCTTGACTTTGTTTGCCAGGAAATTGCAAAAGGTGAACCCATGTCTCTGGGACACGGCAACCATCATAAATACATGCTAATTGCCATGTGTCTGAAATTTGACCCGGAGGTTGCTGCAATGGTCGTAAGTGTAAGAAATGGTCATAAGTCACTTTTTTCAATGCTGTTGTAACTTCAAATGTTCACTAAACAATTGTTGTAAATTGATGATCACTTCTATAGCAATAGACACAGAGGACTCAGGATTGAGCCATTTATTTGTTTGTTTATATATTAGACTTCTAGAACTGCCTCTCTCGTGTCACTATGGTGGTGGGCTACTTTACAAAGAATCACAAAAGTTTTTGGAGCCCCCACCCCACAAAGTGGCACATCCCCAGACACATTTACTGGACCCCCTTCTCACTCAACCCCAACCAGCCAGATCTTCAAGGTTTCTGGATAGAAAAGGAAGTGTTAATATATAAGTATATGTTCAAGAATGAGATATAGAGTAAAAAGAATAATAGTTAGGACATGATAGTGAAGAAAAGGGAATAGGAAAGGATAAGCATAAAATTCTAGCAGGGTTTGTGGGAATACCATCCTGAAAATACACCAGGTGAGAGTTGAAAAGAGAGAACCACAACAGTAAAAGGAAGAGAGGAGGAAAGGAGAAGGGAGGAAAGGGGAGAAAAGGAAGGAAGAGGAAAGGAGAGGAAGGAGGAAAGGGAGAGAAAGAGAAGGAGAGAGGGTAGGAGGGGGAGAGGAAGAGAGGGGTAAGGGAGAGGCAAGGGAAGAAGGAAAGGGAAAGGAGAGGAGGAAGGAAGGAAGTAGAGAAGGGAGGGAGGGTGAAAAGAAAAGAAAAATTAGGGTGGTGATAATACAAAATAGGTGTATGGGATGGTAAGCAAAGCAAACCAGAATGTATATTTTAACCTTTTAGATGGAAAAACAAATATGTAAAAGTGATAAAGATAAATAATAATAATATGTATATTTGTAACTATATATAAGATGATAAAAATGAAAAACTTTTTTAAAAAAGGGGGTTTCTGGAAGGCTAAGGGGCTTGGAGCCTGCCAGATCTCAGGGGGGAAAAGATCTTCCATCTTTTGATAGCCTCCCGAGATTTTGTCCCATACAGAATGAAACAAAAACATATAAACTGTTTGAAGCAATTATCAAGACGAAATCTAATTGTAGATTAAAATATTGAATATTTGGCAATAAGACCAAAGGAATGAATGTGAGAAAGATCCTATTGAATCAGATGAAAGCAATAGCAATAGCAGTAGACTTATATACCGCTTCATAGGGCTTCCAGCCCTCTCTAAGCGGTTTACAGAGAGTCAGCATATTGCCCCCAACAACAATCTGGGTCCTCATTTTACCCACCTCGGAAGGATGGAAGGCTGAGTCAACCCTGAGCCGGTGAGATTTGAACCGCTGACCTGCTGATCTAGCAGTAGCCTGCAGTGCTGCATTTAACCACTGCGCCACCTTGGCTCTTGTTGACATAAAGGACATAAAGACAGTTATACCATCCTGCTTCCACTATCCAGCAGCTGTGGTTTTTCTTTTTCTTCTTTCACACATTGAAATGATTTTGTCTGGGCATACATATCCCTTTTCATTATTATTATTTGTATTTTAACCATATAAGCGGCCCAGAGTAATTTTAGTTAAATAGCCATCCAAATCTAAAACATTAAATAATAAATGTAAGAGCTAATATTTAACTATCACAACATTAAAGTATTCTAGCACTAATATTAAATCACCATAATCATACGGTTAAATAACCATTATCATAATATTTAACCATCAGTGAAATATTTGAATTATGTGTTTAGAGTTATTGTTAAACTTTAGTTTCTATTATTAGTTGAAATATACCTTATGCTGGTCCTAGCTGACTGATATATCTCTATCCACCCCCTAACAGATCAGCCGTACTCATGGTCTCCAACTCAGCAGTCCTTCAGTGAGGAAAGATATTCTCCTGTTTCAAGGAACATGAAAGGATTATCTGGCAGTCGTAATCAATCACAATTATGTTCTGCGCATACTTGTGGTTTGGCATCCCCTGAAGATTGTGAACACAGCCACGACCATCTTCATCATGGCCAGGAGTCCAGGCAATCGTATCTTCTCAGCCCAACTGAGAGTTGCCCAGTGGATCACCATCGCTGCTCACCACGAAGCTCCATCCATTCAGAATGTATGATGATGCCCATGGTTATGGGTGATCATATGTCCAGTAGCACTTTCCCCAGAATGCACTACACCTCACATTACGATACTCGGGACGATTGCACCATGTCTCACGCAAACCCTAAGGTTAACCGGATCCCGGCAAATTTGCTGGATCAATTTGAGAAACAGCTTCCTCTCCAGAGGGACGGCTTTCACACTCTGCAGTACCAAAGGACATCAACAGCAGCGGAACAACGCAGTGAAAGCCCAGGTAGAATACGTCACCTCGTTCATTCGGTCCAAAAACTGTTCACAAAGTCGCATTCTTTGGAAGGCTCTTCCAAGAGCAACGTCAACGGGGCCAAGGGAGACGGCCGAGGTGACGACCATCATCATGGGCATCACTCCAAACACAGCAAAAGGAGCAAAAGCAAAGAACGGAAGCCCGAAGGTAAGCATAAAAGTGGAATGAGCAGCTGGTGGAGCTCTGATGACAACTTGGACAGTGACAGCACCTACCGAACACCCAGTGTGGTGAACAGGCACCACGTGGACCATATCTCTCATTGCTATCCTGAGGCTCTTCAGGGACATTTTGGGGATCTCTCATTAAAGACGTCCAAAAGTAACAACGATGTGAAATGTTCGGCTTGCGAAGGTCTTGCAATGACCCCCGACGGCAAGTACATGAAACGGAGCTCTTGGTCGACCCTCACAGTGAGCCAAGCTAAAGAAGCTTATCGGAAGTCCTCTCTCAACCTAGACAAGCCTCTAGTCCATCAGGAAATTAAGGCCCCCCTGAGACCCTGCCATTACCTTCAGGTAAGTGTTGAAGTGTGGCTAACACCCTTAATTGAGGAGCAATATGCCTTTTTTTTTAACATTTGCAAGGCAGTTTTCTAACAGGCGTCCTTTCCCATACTTTTTGGATCCCCCAAGGTTCATCTACACTTAGAAATAAAATACGAAGCAGATCTCACAAACTGCAGTTTTATTTGAGTCATCCATAACAAACTTTAGGTGAAAGTGAAACATAACCATCATAGTCTCATCAATCTTTTATGGCCTTAACCTCTTCTCAGAAGTAGCTCAGATACCTTCACTGAGCTTCCTTCTTCTCATTAACAACACTTGCATAAGATAGCAGTGAGGAGGGGGGGGGGGCACAGGTCCTATTCCTGGTCTTTAATTACACGCTAACCAAATGGGACACAAACGTCCTCCTTTTCACCGAGGACTCTGAATGGAGCCTGAGTATCCTCGGGCGTTGTCTGTGTGTATTTTCTCTCCGCTCTGGCCACCAACCATGCAGGGCTAACTTTGAAAGATACTGATTGGCTTCACCTCATTCATGCAATGCGCGTATAACAAATAATACTATTTCTTTAAAAAAGAGAAAGATTGGAAAAATCGACTTTCAACTTTTATCCTGTTTTTCTATTTTTTAGACACAAATAAATAAAAATAGAAAGATAAAAGATAAATGTACTGGTTGCAGTAGAGATTAGGAGAGAATGAGTAACGGAGACTTTGGAATCAGAGCTCAAGTTGCAATTTGTTTTTGACTTGGTGGGAAGTGTGAACCAGTGGCTCACACTTTAACTGACACTTGCAGCAGATCACCTGGAGTGAAAGGCTCCGTTTCCCCCTTGGCAGCTACTTCAGACAGCCCCCATTCCTAACTCTTGTTCTTCTCAGCTGATAGCTAGCTTATTTCCCAATAAGTTCCCCAAATGCTCCCTGCCTCAGCCTGATGGGAGAGCATCATGGGGTAGCAGTTGCTGCAGGTCTTGAAAGACTTTTGAATTGGCATGTATCAACTCTAAGAGCTCTTGCAGAAGGATGATTCTGGGGGTTAATGCTTTGCTTTGCAGCATGCAAGATCCCTTTATTTAATTCATTTAGGCACCACCCAGTCCAAAATGATTCTGGAAGGCTCACAATACAAGACAATATGAAAAATAGACAAGACTATATAAGTAAACAAAATAATGCCCACCCAGACAATGGAATCCATCCTTCATCCATCCATCCATCCATCCATCCATCCATCCATCCATCCATCCATCCATCTATCTATCTATCTATCTATCTATCTATCTATCTATCTATCTATCTACCTACCTACCTACCTACCTACCTACCTACCTACCTACCTACCTACCTACCAGTGGTGGGTTCTGGATCCCGTTCCAATCGGTATGTACACCGTAGCTGCCAGCAACGCTTCAGCAAGGCTCCGCGATGTTCCAGCTGCTCAGCGGAGTGTCATACAGGCACTGTACATGCCATGTGCCTGCGTGGAAATGCCAAAGGCTTTAAAGAACAGGTAAAGAGCTTGGGCGGGCGGGCCCTCCGGAGCACCATACCGGAACAGTACCTGGTACTCCAGGCAGGCTCCAGTACGCCCATACCAGGGCGTACCACCTGCAACCTACCACTGCTACCTACCTAACATCCATCCATCCATCCATCCATCCATCTAAATACATGTAATGGGGGGGGGAGGGGAGTGTATCCACTCTAGCCCAAGACCAGGGAAAACAAGCAGGTTTGCAAGGCCTTCTGGAATGGCAAGAAACAAGCAGAATTATTTGAGTAGACCACCTGGAGATATTTTGCTTGGTTGGGTGGCTTTTCAAGACTAATTGAGAAAGAAAAAGAAGAGAAACTTGATTGTGCACCAAACGAATTAGCAAGATCAGAGACCTGTTGTGGGGAAATTTGGGATAGAATAACATGCAGTCTCCCATGGTCTTTAAACACATTTCCATACCTTGTTGGGAAGATGGTGACTGAAATTCTTGTGAAGAAACAAAAACTATTTTCCTAGAGTTCTTCTGAATCTCGTTTGCTTCTCAGCAGGACCAAAAATTCTGAACACAGGGTAAATGCATATTGCATGAAAATGTAGAATTAATGCATACAGAGATGGCATGCAGACATAAATTACCTATAGAATACAGCTGGTAATTAGCCCCACACTTGCAAATAAAGAATGCAGCCATACTGATTCAGGTAAATCTTCTGCCAGGCTCTAAATTTAAAATATAAAAATTGCTTGATGCATTAAGCAATGTGTGTACAAGGATTAACTATCTAATTCAAGAAAAGGCTTCTAAAAATATCAACATTTATAATAAGGCATTAGAGTACTGACTCTGAGCAGATACAAACTCCACAGATGGAAAATTCAGGGTTCAGTAACTATTTGAACAAGCAGCAAAAGCATTTTGACAATTTCCTGTGCGTACATATGGGGCTTTACTACCAATTGAAATGACACAGAGAATAAATCCAAATTGCGTCTGTCTTTACACAAAGGGATAAAACAGTCCAACCTATCTAAAACAGCACCACAAAAATCAGATTAGGAGCACAAATTGAAATAGGGAAGAAAATGGTAAGTGAGCACCTGTCTATCCTAGATGAGTTCAAATCACCAGGACCGGATGGATTACACCCTAGCATTCTGAAGGAACGGGCAGACGAGATCTCAGAACCACTGGACTATATTTTTCAGAGATCCTGGAGCACTGGGGAACTACCAGAGGACTGGAAAAGAGCTGATGTGGTTCCCATCTTCAAAAAAAGGGAAAAAATAGATCCAGGAAACTATAGACCTATCAGCCTGATTGCAATACCGGGAAAGATTTTGGAAAAGATAATCAACTAGCGAACACCTAGAAATAAATAAAGTAATAGCCAAAAGCAAACATGGTTTGTCAAAAACAGATCATGCCAGACTAATCATATTGCATTCTTTGTCAAAGTGACAAAATTAGTGGACCAGAGGAATGCCGTCGATATAGTTTACTTGGACTTCAGTAAGGCATTTGATAAGGTAGACCATAACCTACTACTGGATAAAGTAGAAGAATGTGGGTTGGACAGCATCACCACCAGATGGATTCATAACTGGCTGACCAACCGCACTCAACGTGTAGTCCTCAATGGAACTGCATCTACATGGAGGGAAGTATGCAGTGGGGGACCCCAAGGCTCTGTTTTAGGCCCAGTACTCTTCAACATCTTCATCAATGATTTGGATGTGGGAATAAATGGGGAACTCATCAAATTTATAGATAATATCAAGCTGGCAGGAATAGCCCACACTCCAGAAGACAGGCTTAAGATACAGAAGAATCTTGACAAACTTGAACATTGAGCACTATCTAATAAAATGAAATTCAAGGGTGAAAAGGGTAAGGTTCTACATTTAGGCAAGAAAAACGAAATGCACAGGTACAGTATAGGTGGTACCTTGCTCAATAGTAATAACTGTGAGAGGGATCTTGGAGTCCTAGTGGACAACCATTTAAATAGGAGCCAGCCGTGTGCAGCAGCTGCCAAAAAAGCCAACACCGTTCTAGGCTGCATAAACAGAGGGATAGAATGAAGATCACGTGAAATGTTAATACCACTTTATAATGTCTTGGTGTGGCCACACTTGGAATACGGCATTCAGTTTTGGTCATCACAATGTAGAAAAGATATAGAGACTCTAGAAAGAGTGCAGAGAAGAGCAACAAAGAGGATTAGGGGACTGGAGGCTAAAACAATGAGGAACTGGGTATGTCTAGTTTAATAGAAAGAAGGACTAGGGGAGACAGGATAGCAGTCTTCCAATATCTCAGGGGTTGCCACAGAGAAGAGGGAGTCAAACTATTCTCCAAAGCACCTGAGGGTAGAACAAGAAGCAATGGGTGGAATGGGTGGAAACTAATCAAGGAGAGAAACAACTTAGATCTGAGGAGAAATTTCCTGACAGGAAATAGAACAATTAATCAGTGGAACAGAAGTTGTGAATGCCCCAACACTGGAAGTCTTTAAGAAGATGTTGGATAGCCATTTGTCTGGAATGGTATAGGGTTTCCTGCCTAGGCAGGGGTTGGACTAGAAGAACTCCAAGGTCCCTTCCAACTCTGCTATTGTATTGTATTGCATTGTATTGTGTTGTATTGTATGAAAATGCTTCCCTGTGCAACTGGCTATATGAAACAGAGAACCAGGATTTGAGAGAAGCTGTGATTTTTATTTCCATTTCTGGAACAAGTGATCAGAATGAAGCTATAGAGGAAAAGCTACAAACTAAAATGATACATCTTTAAGAGCTAAATTGAAATTTCACTTTAAAGAATTCTTTTTCATGCTTTCCAAATGAAAGCTCTGTAGAAAGGACGCTCCTCTTCCCCCTATTAGGCCTTGAGGGCATTTCCACTGTATTTTTCCCGCTTTCGGTTCAACGTTCAAAGCAGACTCTGATCAGCTTTTAATCAGGTTGTAAGAAGCCTATTCTACATCTCACTCTATTAGTATAAGATGTTACTTTGGCTTGCGACAATTTTTGTTGTTGTTTTAATTGGATAATCTCCCCCCCCCCTTGTATCTTGTCAAAAGAAATAGAGGCAGACTTTCTGCATCTGTCCACCTCTGTTCTGAGATAAGTAGGATAACATGAGGATGTGATTTGTTTTGCAAACTGGCAAATTTCCTCATGACTTCCCTCCCCCTTTTTCCCTTGACTTTCTTTTCCGTTCTCACTGACTTTAGAATTCACCTGTAGACGTTAACTCGCAATCCTGTCATTTTAGGTAACCTTGCTTTTTGGTTCAGGAGAGAGCACGCTAGAAATCAAGGAGTTTCTAAATATATCAGCACAGCTGTATTTTAGCCATCTCCATCCTGTGCCAGAGTCCACAGACAGACGCTGCAGTATATAATTATCAAGAACAGAAACCAGTAAAATCAGTGGAAGCCATAACATTTCATCGAGTGAAAGGCGGGTCACATCTGGAATTCTTGTTTTATCAAACACTTGGTGTACATGTCAAGCAATTCACACTTTTTAAAGCTATTCCATTTCTTTCTCATCATCTGCTCCTCCCCCCCCCCGCCCCTCTTCACACACTCCTTCCAGTAAGAGTGTTATAAAACACAGTTCTGAATGTTTCGTATGAGTCCTCCATAAAATAACGATTGGTGAAATGGCTTCTCTGACATTTTTGTATTATTTTGCTTTTTTAAGTTTAAGTTTATGTTTAAGTTCTATTTTATTTATATGCCGCCCTATTCCCTAAAAGGGACTCAGGGCAGCGAACAACTTAAACGGGAAGGGGAAACATACAAGTACAAAATACACATATTAAAATGACCAACAACTACACCTGTCGAGAGGGGAGAGGAGCTCATCAACCCCAGGCCTGCCGACACAGCCAGGTTTTAACGGCTTTTCGGAAAGCAGGGAGAGAGGTGAGGGTCCGAATCTCCGCGGGGAGTTCGTTCCAGAGGGCCGGAGCTGCAACAGAGAAGGCCCTCCCCTGGGTCGTAGCCAGATGGCATTGGCTGGTGGATGGAACCCAGAGGCGGCCGGCCCTGTGTGATCTAACGGGTCTTTGGGAGGTAATTGGCAGCAGGCGGTCTCTCAAGTACCCAGGTCCAATACCATGAAGGGCTTTATAAGTAATAACTAGCACCTTGAAGCGTATCCAGAGACCGATTGGAAGCCAGTGCAGCTCGCGGAGGATAGGTGTAACGTGGGTGTATCGAGGTACACCCACAATCGCTCGCGCAGCCGCGTCCTGGACCAGAATATTGTTCCATATTGTTTCCTCCATGTACAGGTAGTTCTTGACTTACAACCATTTGTTCAAATTTGCAAAGGCATTGAAAAAAGTGACTCTGTTTTTTCAAACTTTGCAGTGTTGCAGCATCCCCGTGGTCATGTGATCAAAATCCAGGCACTGAGCAACTGCCTGTTTTTAGGATGATTGCAGTGTCCCCTGGTCACATGGTCACCTTTTGAGAATTTCGGACAAGCGAAGTCAAAGGGGAAGCCAGATTCACTTTACAATCACGTTACTAACTTAACAGCTGCAGTGATTCACTTAATAACCGTGGTCATAAAATGGGGCAAAACTCACTTAACAACTGCCATATTAGCAATGGAAATCTTGGATTCAGTTGTGGTCATGAGTCAAGGACTGCCTCTATGTATCTTCTCATGGATAGAACAGTTGACCCAGGAAGAGAAAACTCTCAAAGGGGAAACGGTTCCAGCAATTAGGAAACAAAGGCTTTGTAGAAAGGCCGTTTTAAGGAAGATCAAGGGAAGAATGTATGTTTTTTAGGAGGAGCCTTTGTAGAAAAGTAGGATGCTATAAAATAATTGTCTCAATTAATCTGCAACATCAGTCCTGCTTCTTCTGCCTTCCTTCCTTCTCAGCTGTTTTCTTTGCTTAAATCACAATAATATCTTGTCAAGTGATATTGTAGGTTCTGACCATGTTGTAACTTGGGTTTTTTCTGCAAGCTCTGGGAAAGGATCTAATGAACGGTAGGTTAAATGCCTTGCATTTCGTTATTTTTGCTCTCAGTGGTGGCTTTAGGTTACTTCTTAATAACTTTTTCATTACTTCTTGTCAGTGTAGGGTTTTTTTTTTAATTATGCTATTTTTGAATTTTAGCCCTTTTATTACCAGAAGGGTATATAGAATGCTCTGCGTATAAGCCCCAATAAACAAACAGACATCATTGTATATAACTATTTTTTTTTTCCGGACAGGAGTGTTTGCTTCAAGTCCCTCTTGACTCCTGGTGTCTCTTACAATGAGTCCCAGCAGTTTTCTTGGCAAAGTTTTTTTTTCCCCCCATCAGTAGTTTCCCGTTGCCTCCTTCCCAGGGCCAAGAGAGTGACTGGCCTAAGGTAACCTGCCTGGCTTCATGCCTAAGGCGGGACTAGAAAAGTCTCCCAAAGGCCTTGACCATTACCCCAAGTCGCCTCTTATGTCTCATTTACAACAGGAAATATTTAATACACGGAGGAGAGGGGAAATTAGGCTCATTTACCCAAACACACAACATTCCACTTGTGCAGTGCAAACACAGCCTCTGAAA
The DNA here is from genome assembly GCF_009769535.1 of Thamnophis elegans. NCBI lineage: Eukaryota > Metazoa > Chordata > Lepidosauria > Squamata > Natricidae > Thamnophis > Thamnophis elegans. Next base: position 1,169,696 of record NC_045544.1, read on the forward strand.
GCATAAAGTGAAGGTGTTTCTGAGCTTCCTTCTATATTAAAAATCAAAAATACAAAATTTTCAACAGCGGCTACAAAAGTTTTAAGTGTATGGTTTTTTTGCATGCGTATGTTATACATATATATGTTGTATTTGTGCTGATAAATAAATAAAGGGAGACTAGTATAGATCTATTTCAAGCTATTTAGCTCTCATCAGCTAGCCATACCCTTACTGGGAATCGAACCTGTGCTGTATATATATCTCCAAGACTGAATGTGAGCCTTCTCCTCTATGTTCCATGTCCAAAACATCCTGCTTATGAATTAAACAGTAAGACAGGACAAAGAAATGCCATAATTATGAAACAATAGCACTGAAGGCTGGATAATATAAAGCCATGTAAAGATTTTTTTAATTTTGTCTTTTTTGTCCCTTTTCACTGTTTTCCTGAATCTAGGATTATATTGTTATTCATACTAATATTGTAACTGCTTTCATAATTCTATAGCTGGGTTTTGTAACCACTGATTTTAGTAATAGTTATATAACTGTGTGTATATAGTATGTGTGTGTGGGGGCGGGTATGCATATTAGAAAACAGCCAGCAAGAACAAGTGTTTAACTGAGGCCAGAAGCAGTTAGAGACTACAACTAAGTATTGGATTAAGGACTTGCCAAAATTCAGAGTCAAAAGCTAACTTGGAACAATTAAGCATTAGTTATATGCATGGACAAAGTGTTGTATATAACAATATAGGTCCATGGTATATTTAGCAATGTTTGATATTCTGTTATAAAACTTCAATTTATTTGGAGGTGTTATTACCTGAATGATATAAATGTTTTCATTTGATTACCAGGTTGCAAATTTAGATTTCCGGAGCTAATACATCAGGCTTATTTGGGTTTCTGCTAAATCAGTCAGGCATTTCAGAAGTTTCTATCACAAGTTGGTCTTCTTTTTTCAGCCTGTTGTGTAGAACTAACATCATACCCCATTCTTTAGCAGGTACTTCTAGTTATCAAATGATTTTAAGATAGATAGATAACAACAGTTGTTGCCTATCTCAGTTTTAATTTGATCAGAAATTGTCCTCTCTTAAGGCGTTTGAAGAATCAGGGTGATAGTTTTTCCTCACTCACTTTGACTGTATGTTTGATTTTGATTTGTGTTGGGTGAACCTAGTAATTGCTGTTTATAAATCAAGGTTTATGTCTTGTGGCTAATTGTGCTTTCATTGATAAGTATTAAACAAACAGTGGTACACCACAAACTGCAGAGCAAGCAGTATAGATTACCCCACCATACCACATCATGATTTGCTAAACAATCGTCTGCATTTTACCCCATCAAATATTCCTGGAATTTTGTACTTAGTTAATAGCTGAAGTCAAATCTAACCTTTTGGTAACGAGTACTTAGTTGTTATTTGCAACAGGTTGTTTAAAGGGCCCCACAGCAATGTCAGGTTTATTTCTGTTTTGTGCTTGTTGTAATACCTGTCCCAGGTACCTCAAGATGAATGGGGAGGTTACCCTGCTGATGGTAAAGACGAGGAGATTCCCTGCAGAAGGATGAGAAGTGGAAGTTATATTAAAGCCATGGGAGACGAGGAAAGTGGAGATTCTGACACTAGTCCCAAAACATCACCAAAGATATCAGCCCATCCGGAATCCTTGTTAAAATCTATTGGACAAAGAGCCCTTGGTGATCACCAGAAGTAAGCCTTTTTTCTCAAAGCTTTTTTTCCTATTTTATTTCTACTATTTCTTCATCTTCTACTTCAGCTGATAATGTTCTAAAAATAATGTTGGTTGGATATACACTTCCTCAGATTAAGCTGATGCTTTTTATTGCTGGCGAAAAAATAATTTCTTACTCTGTAACAACTAGCCATTGCGTTCCTAAGGCAAAGGATGAATGTCTAGACCAGTGTTTCTCAACCTTGGCAACTTGAAGATGTCCGGACTTCAACTCCCAGAATTCCCCAGCCAGCATTCGCTTACAATCGCTTACAGCATTCGCTGGCTGGGGAATTCTGGGAGTTGAAGTCCGGACATCTTCAAGTTGCCAAGGTTGAGAAACACTGGTCTAGTCCCTATTCAAAGTATAAAACACCTGAATGTTGATCAGTTAGTTTGGAGTACTTTAAAAAATATAAAGAGATGAGGGCATAGCCATCTGACTATGTTAAAATACTATCTACCGTTCTTTGAATTGGCGGGAAAGTGTGGCAGCCTTACTGCCAAACGCCATTCTCTCTCAATAATGAGGCCAGTCACCAGTGCTGTCCATGCGGTTTTAATTCAGAACGAGTTACAGAAAGGGAGTGATTGATACCCTCTCTTGTTCATTCTTCTTAAAGGGATATAAAGCGTGGATGGATGCTTAGGGTTTACGCACCTTTCAGTTGCCTAATTATAGGTTGCAACCATAGAGACGCTCCATGCTTGGCTTCCATCAGTTGGGAATTTTCTGAAAACAGATCTACTATTTTTCAGGTGTCCAAAAATAGATTGGCTGACAGGACATAAGACCCTAAGAGGGGCCAAGAGTGAAGTACTAGAGAGTGATTAGTAAGGAAGCTAAGAGAGAGATTCCTGAGGGACGGAATCTTTCACATCAGGTGTCTATGCACTCATGTATCAAACCATAGATACGGGGTTCACAATGAATCTTTTGTTGCTTTGAGACCCCATATCTCCATCAGCTTCTTGCTTACATCATAGAGGACAGTCCTTTGACAAGGAGAGTTTTAAGCCTCTCCCAAGGCCCTGACTGAACATCCTTTGTCTTTGTCTCGGAATAGAGTCAGAATATTTATTCTGTAAGACATTTGAAAGTTAGATGAAGCAACAAACCCAATTAAGTTGGTCAACTGGTTGCTGAGAATGCAAGTGAAGGAAATCCTCTCTTTGCTATGAGGGTTTCCTTGACTAGGAGAAGAGGAAATATACAATCTTAACACGCTTCTTAAGCTTTCATCATTGTTTTTCAACTTCAGTTGAAAGGCAAAATAGACATGGTATATATTTTTACAAGGCGAAATGGAGAGATGGCTCTCCAGTTACAATTTCTTTCCCTCAGAGTTAATCGCACCTTTTAAATGGAAGGTAAATGTGGTCTGTCTCATAGTGTGCAGACTGATACAACTTTGTGTCTTTTAAGAAGGAAAAATCAAAAATGTATTTACAAGTCCAGCCCTCCCACAAAGAAGCTTGCCAAATACTTAGAGATTCTTCTTTTAGCTTTGCCTTGGAAAGGTCCTTCCATTTCTTAGCTGCTCACTGGGGAATACCATCAAAAGCCTTCGGATCTCTGCCTTTCATAGCCCAGGAAGCCCCTGTCAGCCACTGTATTTCTGTATCATCCTTGACATTTAAAAACCATAGACTTTACTGAAGAGATAAAGTTATTCATTGTTCAAGGAGAAGCTGGGATGAATGGAAGGTATTCATACATCCACTGAAATCAACTTCTGAGGCATTTTTTTTTTTGAAGACTGCCATTTTAAATGAAACAAATATTAGTCAAATTAGGCAATGCTGTTAGTCTGCTAATGAGGAAAAAACCTGTCTGTTTGGAGAAGATAAATTGTGCAGTTCCTTTGAACATCCAAGACAGGGTCGTCAACAGGAAAAATAATTACCAATTTGAAAATTGTGAATCAATTTACCACAAAGAAGTCCGATATTCATGTAACAATAGCATCAAAGGAGCTCAGTCAACTGCAGGGAAGAAGTGTGTTACAGGTTTGCAGTTTTAAGTTTTACAAAAGTCAAAATATTAACAGGAAAAAGGAAAAGTGTCTGAATTGAAGTAATATCCCATGCGTGGCATTTTGAGAATTACATTACCTAGCACAGCAAGTAAGTTATCATAGTCTAAGAAATCAGATTACTGCTGCTACAATAAAATGTTACGTTGTCTGAAAGTGCCAGGCTGCATTGCTTCTCCAGCTATATTCTCGAATCAAGTTTTTGCTGTTTGACTGTCTTTTACATGTGTGTGTAGAACTCAAATGTAGGACAAGCTGTAAATCTGCTGATCATGAGCTGGTGGCAGACAGGTGGTTGAGGAGCTGTGTCTGTTACTTGCAATCCTCAAATTTATCTTTTAAACCCCTTATTTTCGTTTTTTAATGAAGAGGAACTTTAGGGAGTTGACCAGGTAATTGGTGAAGGAGCATTAAATTCAGGAGAAGGGATGAAGGGAAATGAGGTCCTCAACTATGTGTTTTCAGGAGGTAGGAATTATCGGCCACTCTTTCTAAATAACGTCAAATTTTTTGATGCTGAAGAAATCTGAATCCAATTATCAAGCATCACCTGCCCACCTATTGCCTGCATAATCTCCAAGGCAGCTGGCTGGGGAAATCATGAATAGCCCATTTCTATGCACCCCTCAGCATAAATGGATCATCTGCTCATTGGCCACCAGCCACATTCCTCCAGAATGGACTTTAATGAAGTCTTCCATGGTCTGTGCCAGTCTCCTTTTCAGCTCCCCATCTTCACAAATACCTTTACAAAGCCTTTCCAAGGCCTCAAATGCTTGTGTTGGCCAAAACAATTGTGGCAAAAAGTAATCCTCATAAGAAGTGCATGAATCGACATTGGTCCCTTCAGGGAAGAGTGTGGCGGAGAAGAATGAACTAACTTGTTGAAAAAGCTTAGCATATTTTTCCAAATTATTATTTTCTCCAAATGCCTTGGGGAATAAAATTGGCACAGAATGCATTAATTAATACATCCTTCCTTACAAAACAAAATGTGAAGGTGCTTAATTTTTCAAAATTATTAGTTGTACGTTTTACCTTGAAAATTTTTATTAATCATTTGGTCTCTAAAGAGACATTGGTACAATGAAAAAGGTTGTAATTCTTTGAAAAATAGAAATGTCAATAAAGTGAACACAGGGCAAATTTAAATGTAATCTTTTAACCGAGTCTCAATGTATGGTATTCAGTTGTTTGCATGCCTCCCTGTTAAAAGTTTCATTGATTTTAAGGAAAATAGGTGATACATCTGTGTTAATCTAATAGTTCATTTTATTGGACTCAAAATCTGACCGACTATATTAGCCCAAAATTGCAAAACTTCAGATGGTCACAAGAGTGCATTGAATAGCTAGGATTTCCAATAGCTCTTTGCTGCCAGTTGTTGCTACCCTGGATATTTACAATTCAGGTCTAGGTGACCTAGTAAAATAGCAACTTGAGCCAACATCTTCATCCCTTAAATTTTAATGGGTCAGTACTCTTCATGCAGCTGCTCCGAAAGATAGTTTGTAAAATGGAGAATGTAGTAACTTTCATTCTGATGGGAACACTTGAGTTGAATCTGCTTTGCAGCATTCTAGTTGCAGCCCATAACAGCAGTTATGATAACTCATAATTCTTAGTACTGTATTTGGCTTTGAAATGTTAAAGACCAGATGCTGCTCTTAGACTGCTCAAGTCTGTTCTCTTGAGATTCTACTATTGAAAAGGCTACGCAGAGAAGTATTCTCAGCCACTGCTTTTCAGCTGCAGATTTCCCTTCCAAACTATTTCTTGTTGTGTTCTTATGTTTCCCTAGAAAAGGCCTGATAGTAAATGAAGAAAGAACCAAACATTAATGGCATCTGCTGGATTGTACAATTCTTTCTTTCTATATGACATTCCCTTTGATCTTCCTAAGATCTGTATGTATGCGTGCATGCGCCATGCAGAAAAAGGAGCAATCCTAAAGTTTCCCAGAGATAGCCAAAGAGTCAGGTGATGCTAAAGACTGCGTGGAACTTGGTTTCCAGTCCAGGGTTAATGACTTCAGTCTGGCAATCAGAGCACTCTTCAGTTGCAGAGACATTGCCAAACGCTAGGTCCATAAGTGGAACACTGTGGATAATATCTTGTGGTTTTACAGGGCTTAGGTTGAACATTGACTATAACAGAACTTGAACAAGGGTTAGTAAAGGGAAAAGGGGACCCAACGGTGATAGGAGCCACTCGAGGCTACGACTCCTACTCTGGGTGAGTGGCTCCAACAAGGACAATATCAGAGCTTTCTGTCCAGAAGAGAGCAGTGCTAGGAACCGCTAAGATATTGCACAAATCCTGCAAACTCCCAAACCTCTGGCAGAGGACCCGAGATGGAGGGAGGCGCATAACATTCATAGGGGTAAGAAGGGACTTTGCTTGGGGTGGGGGTTGGGTTTTTTTAAAAAAAAGAATCATAGTTGGTATATAGCAGATAGCTCATGTATAGTTCATTAAGTACAGAACACCTGAAGAGTGAAAGATCCTCTCAGCTCCTTACATTTCCTTTACTTTTGGCCAGTTTGAAAATCTAACCTGGCCTTGTTAATAAAAATTTTTCTAACAGAAATTTTCACTGTCTGCAATCCAAGAAGAGAGCCAGAAAGTATAGAATAAGAAAAGAAAACAGGGCAAAATCATTACGTTAATCGAAGGTGTTCTCTCAAGCAAAGATAACTTTAATCTTTGCCATTTAATGATTTTTTCTTTGCTTGCTTCAAGAGTGGATTGTAATTTCTACAAACTAATTGACTCCCTTCTTTTATCATATAATATCCAGGTACTTAAATGAAGATTATTTGAGCTGTATTTCTGAGAAAGCCAGAATTTTAAGCTTTGGATTGAATAGCATGGCTGGGCAGAAAAGAGAGGACTTATTTTTCTTACATTCAAACCCAAAGTAGTTTTGAATGAATTTGAAAGTATTAAATCGTTCCAATACAGTTTACATGAATTAGATGAAATAGAAAATGCTTAATGTGAACAACTTTTCTTTGTGATGTACACTTTTCCACCTATCCCTTGCTTTGTGGATGAAAACAGATCACCTCTGCCACACAATGGTTGTAAAATAGATATGGCAAGGGAAATAGCATGATCTTCTGTCTTTTTTTAAGAACGGTTCTTTCTGAATTAGTGTACACCCAGGTGTGACCTGTGTATTTTCACATCAATTTTTTTAAGATACAAGTAAAAGCTAGTGGTGGGTTCCTTCCAGTTTGGACGGGTTCAGCATGTGCAGAACAATTTATTGCACTGCGCATAAACGTGCAGTGTGCATCAAGCGCGGACATGAGCAAACCGGCAGTAGTGCTGGCTGGAACCCACCCCTGGTAAAATCTCCCTCCCTGGAAGTGTGGGCCTCCTTTCTAGACTAAACTAGCAAATGCTTTATGAATGTTTAAAACCAAAAGGGAGGCCAGTATTGTAAAAGTTCATTTAATAAAATCTGCTGTGTGTTTTACAAGCATGATTTTTTTTTTTTTAGATTTTATTAAGAATTTATATGCCGCCCTTTTCCCTGGAGGGACTCAGGGCGGCTTACAATAATGAGGGGAAGGGGGTGCAAGACAAGACTTAAAGGAAAAAAAAAAAAAAAAAAATCGTGAATAAAAGAAAATTATCCATAAAAACACAACATTCATTCAACATTCGGGCGGGGTGAGAGTAATCCTATCCCCAGGCCTGACGGGATAGCCAGGTCTTCAGGGCTGTGCGGAAGGCCTGGACTGTGGTGAGGGTACGGATCTCCACGGGGAGGGTGTTCCATAATGTCGGAGCTGCAACTGAGAAGGCTCTCCTCCGCGTAGTCGCCAGTCGGCACTGACTGGCGGATGGAATTCGGAGGAGGCCTACTCTGTGCGATCTGATGGGACGCAGGGAGCTAATTGGCAGGAGGCGGTCTCTCAAATAGTCAGATCCACTACCATGGAGCGCTTTATAGGTGGTAAGTAGGACCTTGAAGTGCACCCGACGATCAACAGGTAGCCAGCGCAGCTCACGGAGGATTGGTGTTATATGGGCGAACCGTGGTGCGCCCATAATCACTCGCGCGGCCGCGTTCTGAACTAGCTGAAGTCGTCGGATGCTCTTCAAGGGCAGCCCCATGTAGAGCACATTGCAGTATTCCAGCCTAGAGGTCACAAGGGCTCGAGTGACTGTTGTGAGAGCCTCCCGGTTCAGGTAGGGCCGCAACTGGCGTACCAGGCGAACCTGGGCAAATGCCCCCCTGGTCACAGCCGACAAGTGATGCTCAAAACTCAGCTGTGAATCCAGGAGGACTCCCAAGTTGCGGACCCTGTCTGAGGGGTGTAAATTTTGCCCCCCCAGCCTGATTGTTGGAACATTAGCCAAATTTTTGGGAGGAAAACACAACAGCCACTCGGTCTTTTCCGGGTTGAGTACCAGTTTGTTAGCTCTCATCCAGTCTTTAACAGCCTCAAGGCCCCGGTTCATCACGTCCACCGCTTCATTGAGTTGGCACGGGGCGGACAGATACAACTGCGTATCGTCCGCATATTGATGGTACTTAATCCCGTGCCTCCGAATAATCTCGCCCAGCGGTTTCATGTATATGTTAAATAGTAGGGGGGACAGAACCGAGCCCTGCGGCACCCCATAGGTTAGGGGCCTCGGGGACGATCTCTCCCTCCCCACCAACACCGACTGCGACCTGTCCGAGAGGTAGGAGGAGAACCACTGTAGAACAGTGCCGCCCACCCCCACCTCCCGCAGTCGTCGCAGAAGGATACCATGGTCGATGGTATCGAAAGCCACTGAGAGGTCGAGGAGAACCAGGATGGACGCGTGGCCTCCATCTCTGGCTCTCCAGAGATCATCGGTCAATGCGACCAAAGCGGTTTCAGTGCTGTAACCGGGCCTGAAGCCAGACTGGAAGGGGTCAAGATAGTTAGCTTCCTCCAAGGTACGCTGAAGCTGTAAGGCCACCACCTTCTCAACAACCTTCCCCAGAAAGGGGAGGTTGGAGACTGGACGATAGTTGTTAAGAACTGCTGGATCCAAAGACGGTTTCTTCAGGAGGGGCCTCACCACCGCCGCCTTAAGCGCGGTGGGGAGGTGTCCCTCCCGAAGAGAGGCGGTAACAACCGCCTGGATCCAGCCTCGTGTCACCTCTCTGCTGTTGGTAGTCAGCCAAGAGGGACACGGGTCCAGTATGCAGGTGGAGGAACTCACAGCTCGCATAGCCTTGTCCACATCCCCAGAGGCAACATCCTGAAACTCAACCCAGAGATGGTCTACCAAGTTATTCCCCTGTGTCCCGGCTGGATCTGCGGGGGTGGAGTCCAGTTCCGATCGAAACCGAGCAACTTTGTCCGCCAAGAACTGACTATATTCCTCAGCCTTACCCTGCAGGGGGTTCCCCGTCTCCCTCCTATTTAGATGAAGATCTATTCAGACCTATTGAGTAACAATAGAATTATTAAATAGAATTAACCGTACAAGACAGAATGTTGATATCCTGATTCTATAATTCTGTAGCTTGATAGGAGAATAGGAACTCAATTCTCTCATGGCCTTAAGAAATATTATTAATTAAAATTAAAATGCTAAACCTCTAAGATCACTTTCCCAACGAGAACTTATTAAAAAGAACAAGAAAAGGAGCTAAACTATATTTCAGACATAACAAGTGCTTATAAGTGTGTCCATCAAGCTAGGTGATTTTTCCATTCTTAACGTGCTTCTAAAATGACATGCGTTCAATGATATGAAAGGCATTTAAATTCCAGTGGGAAATTTTAAGTGTTTTTTAATTTGATTTTGTTGACAAAATTGCTAATGTTTACACAATCAGGTGCATTTTAAATATATAAATCAGGAGGCTGTACCTTCTTTAGTCTAAATTTGAATTCTAAGAGATGTTAAAGAAATTTATTTCCAGAGCTTGAAATTCAGCCTGCCTATAAAACCCTTTGACATATATTAGTTTTACTCCCATTATATTAATGAAGAGAAGGTGAATCCTTAAAAAATTTCCCTCCTTGTTTCTCCTAGCTTGATTAGCATTTATAGCCTCAAAAGCCCTTTTATGGCAGCCTTACCAGAGGTGGGTTCCTACCGGTTCGGCCTGGTTCAGCCAAACCGGTAGTGGCATGTAAGCCTGGGTGGCAGAACCGGCAGCGGCCCAGGCTGGACATGCCTCCAAACCAATTACCAGTCGCCGCCGTCACTGCGGTCACCACCGCCATCTTTTTTTTGAGTTCTGGACCTGCGCAGAACAATTTTTATTGAACTGTGTATGCGTACAAAGCGCACATTCAGCGTGCACACAAGCGCACCGGCAGTAACGCTGGCCAGAACCCACCTCTGAGCCTTACCTTATATACCTTGATGAGACACACAGTGTGTCTTACATCAAGGCAAGGCTACGAACTAGGTAGTCATATTAAAACACCTAAATATCTCTTTTTACTCTCTCTCAACAGTCCCTGACTATTAAGTAAAAAAATTGTTCACCTGCCGCATAAATAATACGGTTAATTCACCTCCAGTATTAACCATCTTATTCCTAAAAAAAAGAAGCAGCAAACAAACTAAATATTAACCTTACATTAAAACCTACGTCTATTAAATTTAAAAAAAATTAACTCACTCTGGGATGCTTTGTTTCCAAATATAAATCAAATTAGAGTCAAGAGAAAATGAATTAGATTTATTTGTACCTTATTCTGACAGCAGTGTCATCTTTGATCCACTTTTGGAAAGAGTATACCATTTAAAGACTCCTTCCACAATAATGTTCCTTTCAAAATTATTTGATTTTCCAAGTATACATGCTGTAAAACTAATAAATCTCATCTCTATATTTGGGGTATAAGAATTTGCTAGAATAACGTTCATAGAAATAGAATAGAATAGAATAGCATAGAATTCTTTATTGGCCAAGTGTGATTGGACATACAAGGAATTTGTCTTTGGTGCAGATGCTCTCAATGTACATAAAAGAAAAGATACATTCATCAAGAATCATAAGGTACAACACTTAATGATAGTCATAGGGTACAAATAAACAATCAGGAAACAATATCAATATAAATCGTAAGGATACAAGCAACAAAGTTACAGTCCTGCAGTCATAAGTGGGAGGAGATGGGTGATAGGAATGATGAGAAGACTAATAGTAATAGTAATGCAGCTCTAGTGAATAGTTTGATAGTGTTGAGCGAATTACTGGAAGTGAATAAAATGTTTCAGGATTGCCCATAAGCTTTTCCATCATTGTTTATTAAGTTCCCAACATTGGCCTCTTACAAATATGTGAGCAAAAATGTTATTAATTAACAGAAGCCAAAGAACTAGCTATACTTCATCTACTGTTGACATTAAAAACACAAATCAGTGATGCATCATTTGGAAAATTCTATTATGAAATGCTTGATGTTTTAGGGAGATGGTATTTAACAAGCCCAAATGTATTTGACAGCCAGGTTGGTTATCCATAAATCCTTTTTTTCTGACAATGGTTGCTCAACAATGACTCTTTGAAGTTGCATTTCATGCTGTTCCTTGAAGAAGCAAAAGGCTTCTTGTCCAATTATTTCTGTCCCAATTGGCAAACTCTTTCACAGCTGTTGTCAGTCTCTTTTTCTTGATTGGTTGACAACATCACGTTTAGATTGGCTTTCCAGGTAAGGGCAGTTTCCAAAGTGGATTTCTCTTTCTGCAGAGAGACGTTTTACCTTCTTCGCTTTCAGTGATACAGATGTTCAGAATATATTGTCTATGTATTAAGGCTTTGGGAAGCAAAAAGCCAGCTGTAGCACAGATAAGCATGAATGTAAACTGAAGCCCAGAAATACTTGATAATATTTCTGCTTATTCTTCCTCCCCTTGAGAAAGAGCCAAATGTGTTTTCAGATTCATTTTAAAATTGTGGTAGGCTATGATGTTGGAATCTATGATTCCAATTCTGAAAATCACATAAACAGCCCCAGAGTTTGAGAATATTATATATAAAAGATAAATGGTGTGTAAATGTATCCTAATTTAAGATGCTTTTGGTGAAAAGAGAAGTTAGAATGAGATGCTGTAGTTACAGTCAGCAATCCGTCTTAGTGAGGAATGTCTACTACTGACTTACATTTTGCATAAACAGAATAAACTAGATAGGACACAATATATAGATAGAGTTTGCTGGTGATGGAGAAGTTTTTAGAGAGATTGAGGAAAAAGCCATGAGATTAAGTTAGCATTGACCTTTAAAACCACAGTTAGGGTCAACTCTCTACAATTCCTAATATTCAATCTTAACTGCATTATCCAAACATAGCAGCCAAATTTATTCTCTATTGTTTCATCGGTTTATCAAATGTTGATGATTTTTTTTAGAGATTTGAATTTGCAGAACAGAGAACTCCCAATTTTTGGGCTTTCATAGCATTGCTTTTTAAAAAAAGCAGAAGGTATGAATGCATTTAGTAATTAGAGAAAAGCAAATCAGTGTTTATATTTCTTAAAATTCTCCATTTGTTCTTGTATTTACATACTGCACTTTTTTGTGCTTTCAAGTAAGTGTTGTACTTGTACTTGTACTTGACGCTTCTTCACCCATCGTGGGTATAGGCGACTTCCATGGAAATTTGACGCCACTGTAATGGATACGGCGATCCATGGAAGCTGTTTCGGCTGGATATACCCAAGGGGACGCCAGTCCCAAGGGTCGACAGAGCCCGATTGGTGGGAACGGGGGGCACCACGTGAAGACCGGGTTGTCGTTTGATAGTTGAGAGGCTTTGCAATAAGCGTTGCAATGTATATTTTGCGCATCAACTATCCTTGCCCGCCCTCAAGTAAGTGTTGACTTCTGATGCCTACCTGCAGCAGCCTCTGTTATTTGATACTTTGATACTAATATAATTAATGGAACTAATTTGGAATAAAAAGAATATTCTAAACTGTAAAAGGATATTTTTAAAGACATAAGTCAATTGAGAATTAATCTGTCTTTTGAGATGAACCCTGGAATCTAAACAGAAACCCACCTTCTCTCAGATGGCTCTAAATGCCTAAATAATCCGTCCTTCATCTTCCAATAGTACAGATGTTTCCCAGAGAGTCACCTAGTGATTCTGATCATATTAACATAGCTTATTCACTTAAAGCTGAACCTGGAACATCTGGGAAAGCAAATGACCTGTGAGTGCATCATATTGCAAACATAAGGAAGTATAAAAGGGAAAGGTTAGTTAAGTTTGATGTCTTGTTGCAATGTTAGCAAGAAACTTCATGATGAAGATATTGTTGTTGATGAGATTACATAGATATAAAGTTTATATCTTACCTTTTCTCCATCAGTTCAAGGTATCTTAATTGGGATTATTCCTTCATTTTATACTCATAACAACCACCCTGCCAAGAAGGGTGATCTGAGAATGACTCACCTAGAATCTTCCAGTGAGTTTCCATGGCAGAAGGTTGACTGTAATATTCCTATCTTAATCAGTTTACTGCAGTGACTCTCATGTGCCTATGCAGGTGGCACTGAGAGGCATAATGCTTTTAATACAGTGTTTCTCAACATTGGCAACTTGAAGATGTCCGGACTTCAACTCCCAGAATTCCCCATCCAGCGAATGCTGGCTGGGGAATTCTGGGAGTTGAAGTCCGGACATCTTCAAGTTGCCAACGTTGAGAAACACTGTTTTAATATATAGCCATTAAGTCTGTTAATGATTGGTAGCCTAATCCCATTTGATAACATTATAGTTGGTGGTAATAAGACCAGTAAAGTTTTTTTATCTAACTATGTGCTAATTAAATAAATGCTCCCTTTTTATATCTCTTCCATCACTCAGTTTCATTGATGAGTCTAGTTATCAGAGGAGGAGGAAAAAAGAATTCTAATTCTGTTTTATCCATATGATGGGTAATTTTATACATCTCTTATCATTCCCCCCCCCCCTCTGAATTGTATTTTCTGAATGAAAAGGCACAAATTATCGCGGAATCACAGTGCATTACAAGATTGGCAGCTTTATTTTCAGTTTCCTTCCTAAAAGCCACATCAAGATATTGGGCTTCATCATAATGATACAGATGGACTGGTATTCTCATTAAGCTTTCCATGACAACTCTACAGTTCTATTTTAGTCAGTCCATTATCATTCCCGATCCCATCAGCCTGTAGGTGGAGGTAGAATATTGTGTCCCCATATGCATTATCCTGACTCATCTTCTTAATATCTGTTCTCTCTGTTTGAATATGTCCACTTATGGAATTCATTATTGTTCCCTTTTTTTAATTCCAACCACCCTGAATAATTTAGCATCCCCAACTTGGTCATCTCAGTGCTCACTTCTGACTCCAGATCATGTATGAAAAACACCAACAGCACTAATCCCAATATTGATCTTTGCATCTCAGATGGAGAGAAACATCCATTTATTCCTACTCTCTGCTTTTTGTTCTTTAACCAGTTACCGATCCATAAGAGAGCTTCTTCTTATCACATGACTGCTAACTTTGCTCAGGAATCTTTGGTGAGGGGTTTTGTCAAAGCCTATTGAAAGTTCAAGTAAGCTATATCTTCTGGATCATCCCTATCTACATGCTTGTTGACACTGGCAAAGAACTCTTCAAGGTTAGTGAGAATAGGATTTATCTTTGCAAAAGCTCTTCTTTAGCAAGACTTGTTCTAAATGCTGATATTTCTTTTGTGGAGGAGGTGGGCTTCCTTTTCATTGTCATCCTTTGCTGAGAAAACTTTCTTTTCAGTTATAACTTCCATGATGAGGCTGGTTAACTGTGCTGGTAGCCACTTAGATCGGGTAGTATCTTTCCAAACTGCAGCACGTATTCCAACAGAGAGCTTATTATTGTATATTTGACAAAACTCAAAGATTATAGAAAGCACTTCTAAACTAAACTCAAATTTTATTTAACTTTTAATTTCTTTTTGAAATTTATCTCATTTACTCTCTGAAATTTACCTCTCTGAAAACAAATGTCAGTAATTTTCTACTTCACAATGTTCTATTTATATGTAAGTGGCTTCTTTAAAGTGTTGTCAATAAATGCAACATACATGCCAGAACCCCTGGAAGCACATTTCTGGCATTTCATCTAAAGTGCTGCACATCCCTAATTTTCACCTTTATCTTTTTGGTATGTTTTTTTCTGAAAGATGCTCCTTAGTATTCCCCAGAATTCAGTTTAGCAGTGGCACATGTATGTGTTTGAATACTAATATTCTGGGATCTTTAGGTTAAAACAGAGGTTATCATACATACATACATACATACATACATACATACATACATACATACATACACACACACACACACACACAGATACGTACGGACAAGGACAGGTTAACATTCATTCATTCATTCATTCATTCATTCATTCATTCATTCATTTATTCGATTTCAAGGCTATCCAACTCCAAAACATTCTGAGCAGCTTATAATTTTAAAAGAATATTGTACATAATATAAAAACATCATCACCCAAACTAGCCATACAAAAAACTAAAAATCACCAGTGTCTTCACAAGTACTGTAACCCCAGGCCTGACAACAGAGTCAAATCTTCGCAGACATAAAAAACATTTAAAGGATGAGAACCATATGTGTCTCTAAGAGGGTTGCTATTCCAGAGGGTGGCAGCGGCAAGAGAGAAAGTATATCTCCTCTGCATGATAATATTTCATTTTTTTAAAAACCCTCTAGAATGTACTATTCTGTCCAATCGTCCTGTAGTAAGAAACATCCATTACTATCTGCACCTCTGCTTTTGGCCCCTGTTGTAGCTCCCGGCTGATCTTCAAGGATAGCCCCATGTGGATCACATTGCAATAGTCCAGTCATGAGGTGAGTAGGGTGTGAGTGACCTTCTGAAGAACCTCCAAGCTGCAGAAAAGGCACAACTGCCTATGAGGAGGGCTTGTGCAAACGCCTTCCTAGCCAAGCTGCAATTTAAATAATTACAGATTCAGGAGGACCCTTAAATTATAATCTCGTCTAAAATAGGGAAGTGCAATCCCTTTGAGTCTCAGGTTTGAGCCTGATTCTGTTTTTCTCCATCCTAACCCAAAGAGCCTTCGGACATAACTTTCGTGCATTGACAGGTTCACGTGCACAGGCTGAAGTTTTACACAATTGAATATCATCAACTGGACCCCAGATTGACAGATCTCACCTAGTAGTTGGATGTAGTTGTTAAACAAGAGGAGTGAGAAAGTCCAGTCCTGAGATACTATCCCCCTCCAATGGAGAGCTGTAGGTTTTACTTCATCTCCATCCTTAGCAACACTGATCAGAACCAATCAGGAGAAGAAGGCCATGCACTGTAGCACAATACCCACAACTCCTGAGCTGTGCCTCAAGTCCACAAGGATACCATAGTTGATGGTATATGGAAAATATTGAGATCAATGAACACAATGTTGGATGCATCATCTCCATCCCAGCTCCATCAAAGGTAATTAGCAATGCTATTTTGATCTTGTATCCTGGCCCAAGATCTGTTTGGAATGGATCCAGATAATCCATCTTCTCCAAAACCTTTGGCAGCTGCTGTTAAAATACTTTCCCTTCAACTACAAAGGGAAATCGGGGTGAAAGGGCCTAGTGATGATGGCCTCTTGAAAAGGGATCATACCCCTTTCTCCTTCAAGGCCAGAGGAATTCTTTTCAAGGAGCTCAGTCACAAACCAATCACAGGCCATTTCTTGGGCTGCCTTGGCCACCTAGAAGGAGCATGGACAGAACAAACAGATAGCCAGAGTCACAGTTCAGAGGGCCTTATCTATGTGGTCAGGATTTACAGAATCAAACTCAGTCCAGAGAACATCATAGGACTGATGTTCCCGGCATGTGTACTTACTCAGACTCCAAGATCGTTTTTTGTCAGAAAGCATGACTATTCCACACCACTGCTCTTCAGATGCTCCTCCTATCTATCTCTCTCTACTATATACAAATGCAATAAAGGCTGAAAAATAATGTTTGCTAAGCCTCGCTTGTCCCAAAATGTCTCCCAGGGATTAATAGATAAAAATCCCTTCTTCTCATACTACCATTTGCTTCAGTATCTTGAGATGCCTCATTTCTTCTTTCTAGTGTGCAGAACAATTAGCATTTCAAAGAAAGCATTTAAACATTTAGGAAAGCTTAATTTGGTTCCCAGGCGTTAATGGCAACATGCTTAAATCATTGTTAGGATGTGCGTAATCATATGTTCCAATTTAACATCATTGCATTTTGATGACTAAGAAATGGCTAAATAAATGGCCAAATAAATGAATAAATGACTAAGATTTTGATGATCCTTATACTCCTGGAGCCACGTTGATTCACCTCTTATAAAAATGAGCCCTTTGCTCCAAATATTATTACAACCCACATAATAAAAGAGACGGAAGGGAAATTGGAGGCCTTCTAGTCCAAGTCCCTACTCAAGCAGGAGATCCTGTGCCATTTTAGACAAATGGTTGTCCAGTCACTTCTTAAAAGCCTCCAGTATTTGAAGCACCCACAACTTCTGACAGCAAGCCCTTCCACTGATTCATTTTTCTTACTGTCAGAAAATTTCTCCTTAGTTCTAGGTTGCTCCTCTCTTTATTCAGTTTCCATCCATTGCTTCTTGTCCTGCCTTCTATTGCTCTGGAGAATAGCAATAGCAGTTAGACTTATATACCGCTTCATAGGGCTTTCAGCCCTCTCTAAGTGGTTTACAGAGTCAGCATATCGCCCCCACAGTCTGGGTCCTCATTTCATCCACCTCGGAAGGATGGAAGGCTGAGTCAACCTTGAGCCGGTGAGATTTGAACCGCTGAACTGCAGATAGCAGTCAGCTGAAGTGGCACCACCTCGGCTCCATCAAGGTTGAGCCCCCTTTCCAGTATTGGAACACTGCTATCATGTCACCCTCTTTTAGGCTCAAAGGGGGGACAGTTTATCCCTTTGCAATAGAGGACTTCTAAGCAAATTTCTCTGTTCTTTGCTGATTGTCCTCTTTGCAGTCTATTATCCTTCTGGAAACATGACATTATTTACCAAATCCTTGACGTTTCTTTAGGTAAGAGTCATTTAAGAATCTGGCAAGAGTTTTTCTTATAAAACCCAATCTCTATGTTTATTGTTTTTACCACTTCACTATATACTATGCTAAGTGACTCCCTGGTAGCTTCCTTTCCCAGTAAAGCATCTTTCCTATTTACTTTTTCATATAGTTCTATGCATATTGCAACAGTCCACTAACTCCTGTATCTTATCTTGAGTAGATCAGATTGCACTTTATTTATGTTGTGCATTTAAGCCCAGAGGACTTATTTACTATTCAAGATTTTGCAAACCTACCAAATAAATGGATATAATGAGAGTATAATCCAAGCTAACATTAATAATGTTAAGCAATGCCTGAGGATAAACTGAGACAATTTAATTTTATTTGAATAATTCACACTAATGTTTAACTCAGCATGTATTAGCGGTAGCACTACAATAGGTGTCAAGTGTACATTATAAAAATAAATAATTTTATCAAGACATGTTGCCTTGGTAAACGTATTGCAGCTCTTAGTTTACATGACTAGCATGTGGTATGTTTCAATGCCAGATTTGATAATTTGTTTCTCTGACATATTTAGCTAATTTTTTCTACCAAATGCCATTCACTATCGAATTCAGCGATGTGCCATTAGTTTCTCTTTCATTCTTATTCCTATTATGTGCCGAAGAGAATGTATGGTTTTAATAGGGTTCAACTCTTCCAGGCAAATTTATTTCAGTCGTGAAAGTTGTTTTTAAGTATAATATATTGAATTTCAGAGACGTTTTCCATAAATATTTGCAGCACACATCATATGCTTTAGTAATGAATTGAACATGGAAATGCTAGGATTAAATAAAAGGGTAGAAAGTTATAAAACCATTTGTTGTAGTTGTCATTCGGTTGTATGTGTTACTTAAGTATTTTTCTTTTTCCCAATGTTCTTTAAAATTTTCTAGGTGTCTAAAGGCATTTTTAACTGAACATGTTAGTATGTTCCATTCAGAGGAAAAGGTCTTTTATACCGACTGCTGACATTCAAAAAATACAATAAGAAGTTCTGCCAAGGTTTAACAGTTTTAGGTCAGATGGATGTCAGCAGGAGAGCCAGAAGCATTTTGACACTTAATTCTTCCATTGACAAGAACGCCCTCTAAAAGATTATTAGACCTCGGGGGGGGGGGGGGGGGGGCTTTTACTCTTTTGTTCTCCAATTAGCTTTTGCTAAGTTTGCTATTTCTACTGGTAAGTTTCTGTGTGAACTGGACCCTCTACATTTTTTATGAAATTAAGAATAATAATTACCAGACAATTTCCTAATAAATACCGGTACTTTTAGGTAATTATTTCCTAGAATTATTTAGTATCGAGGTAATATTTAGTAGGGAAAGTATTTACTTATTGGCTTACTCTCCCTTACATGCTGCTTCAGACGCAAATGTTCTCAATGTATTGTTTTTTTCTATTACGCCAGAGATGTGTTAATTAAACCCAGAGTTACATGCTAGCTGTTTAAGGGTGGCAAAAGTTAAAACTTAACTTTTTCAAGCACAGCAAATCTATATTGGATTTAAAGTATGTGCTGCTTAAATTAGTTTACAGGAAGCCATCCTCTGGGATTGCTGTAAGCATCAGCCCTGGGCCTGAGACATCTTTCTTAATGAAATGGGCAGCACAGCCGTCCCAGGGGGCTCCACTGCAGATGAATGAGAGGATCGAGCACAAATTAAACAGTGTTTTCAGTGTAGCAGAGGCTCTTCTGCACACAAAATGATCAACGCTTTTTGAAATGGAATATAATAACGAAGCCGAGAGAAAACAAAGATCTCAAGGGCTAAGCATAAAGAAAGAAAGACCTAACTGGCGGGTCATATTTTGGAGGGAGCCGTTCGTGTTATCTGGCTTGCAGAATAAATTCGAATTACCAGCAAGGGGCCATATATGCCATCATCAGTTATTGCTGTTATAGGTTATTATTGCAGAATTGTTAAATCGTTTAACATAAACTGAATGTTATGTACTTCAGAAACACATAGGGAGAAGTGACCTTTGGGGCTGTTAAGCTTGGGGAAGATTTGTTCTAAGCCTAAATTCTGAGTATTCCCTGAAATAGAGTTCAGCAGGTTTCCAAAGAGCTTCACTGATCTGGCTGTTTCAGAATTCTTAAGTCCTTGTTATGCTATTAGAGTTTATAGTAGAATTTAGGTAGGGCTGATCTAATACGTGTCCTATTTTGACCAGATGGTTAGTACTGACAGGGCCAAAACTTTACCTAGCAACAGAAGAGGCCAAATCCGTCTAATGTTCTTTTTCCATTGGGACAATTGTCAGTGCCGTGTCTGCAAATGCCCACTTTATTTTCTTGATGAAGATGCGTTATATAGAACACTTTTCAGCTCTTTCTTTCAGGAATGTTTCTGTCATAGTTTTTTCCAACTTTGTTTCTATCTTTCTTTAATAGTCAGAGCTATCTGCAAGCTACAAGTGAAGTGCCTGGCGGCCAAAGCCTGGATCCTTCGGCAAACTACAATTCCCCCAAGTTTCGATCAAGGAATCAGAGCTATATGAGAGCAGTCAGCACACTCAGTCAGGCCAGCTGCGTTAGCCAGGTTGGATTGTTTTTCCTCTTATGCGTTTTACAATAATAATATTAATAATTATAGGGTTTCTAAAGAACAAATTCAGGAGTTCGACCACCTATCCCTGGCTTATCATCAATCATTTATACTGGTTATTTTCCTAAACTGAAAGCTTTGTTTATGTGCAATTTAATAAGATTTTGTAATGGAAACCAGAAGAGTCTCGGGCTGCTTACACCCTGACGTTTGTCAATAGTAGTTTTCAATGGTTTTACGCATACACCTAACAAGAACAGTTCATAAGTGAAAAAAGTAATTTGTAGATACCAATTATCTGCTCCCTTATTGTATACTGTATGGCAAATACTTTCGTTCTTTGATACCATATATGCAAAATAACCCACTGAGTTAATACATCCTTAAGTCAGTGCTTGCATTGCACTAACAGTAATATATTATTGCAATATATTATAAGTATAATAATAATTAGATTGCACTCATTGATACCTGCACATATCTACAAAATCACAAATAAATAAACAAGGTTGTTTTTTTTTTTTGTTAACTATAAGAAAAAGCTGAATTGGAAACTTAAAGGGAATGATAGACCTGTGGGCCATATGTATTTTCAGAGCCCCAGTTTTGCAACCATGTTGTCTAAAATCTACCCCAATATTGGGTAGATAATTTTTGGAAATAATCCATATAGATTCAGTGGTGTAATTTGTCACCTTTTAAAGGAAACCACACACTAAAGTGGATTCATGATACCTTTGCAGGCATAAACCACATCCATTGACTTTGTTCCTAGATCCATAAGACATTAGAAAGATCTTTCTCATCCAGGGAGGCCAGCCATATTCCTCCAGTCCTTGTTTGGCTCTCAAGAGAATTGCATTCTATAAGACAAGTCTCTGCAATCCAAAGCCACTTAATGTAAAATTTTTATGCGTGTGGTTTTGGTATCCCTTTCATATTTAGGTACAAAAAGTAAATCGGAGCAAGAATTTTCCTTTTTTGTAGGGCCTAGTGGTTAAAACACTGGGCTGTTGACCGGAAGGTTACCAGTTCAAGATCCAGGTACCACATAACTGAGCGAGTTCCAATTCTTGCCTCAGCTCCTACCAACCTAGCAGTTCTAAAGTATGCAAACGCGAGTAGATAAATAGGTACCACTTCAGTGGAAAAGCAACTGCAGTCTGTTTGCCTTGGCTTATAGTCATGCTGGCCATTTGATCACAGAAAGGTCTTTGGACAATGTTGGCTCCCTTGGTTAAGAAACGGAGATGACCACACACCTCCACCACCCCCGCAGTCAGACATAACTGGACAGGAGCAACCTCTATCTTTTACCTTTTTAAAATATTTTTTAATTCATTCAATCACATTCTTGGGAGCTCTTATAGCTGAATTCCAGCAGTGAATTCCAACAGGTCCAGTTGTGATCGCCCACCATTACTGTAACAGGCTTAATAGTTGAAATAGCTACAGTTAGGAAAATCTGAGCAGCTTGGCAGAGAAGGATTCTTACTCATCTTATGGCACTCTTGTACCAGAGTCCCCGCAGCTACTGATGGTGTAGAGATTACAGTTTTCATTGCTGCAAATATATTCAGAGCTGGTTTGCAGAGCCATAAAATAACAGAGCGGACTGGCTGCTGGCAATCCAGCATCACCTCTTCCTCCTTTCTTTTGCAAGGCTAAACAGAAAATGTAGCCAGCACCGTTCTAAAACCTTATGCTGCATAGAAGGGCTACTTCCTTCTGCCCTCCACTTATTTATCCAAGATTTATTCAAGATTTGTTCACCCCATCCTGGCCCTGTTTAAAGAAGCTCTTGAAACCTGGCCATTTCCCCCCAGGATGTAGGAAAGATACACTGGAATGTTTCAGTTGGGGTTTTTTTTTTAACTGATTTTCTCTAGGTTCTCTTTTGCTGTAATTTTGATGCTTTGATTGTTCTTTGTAAGACAGAGTCATAAGGAATTGGAGCAGGAATCAATTGATGAATCACAAGTGCCCTTAACAATTTGGTATTATTAAATGTCAGAGGAAAAGGAAGAACAGCCTGATAATTCATGTTCTATAATATTTCAATTATAGCCACTCCCACTGGCTACAATCTACATTCCTCACTTGCCCATGGTTCTGTTTTAAAAAATAAGGCTAGTGTCAGATCTACAATGTAGATCAGACTAGGAAACCAAGACCCTGTAGATCACGACTACTTTGAGTGCAACAACTATAGTAATAGAATCTTGCAAGTCTGAATGTAGTTGCCCCTCCCTCACTGTGCCTTCATGAGAACTAGACACGGGTTTGTCTGAGAGGTTTTCTCAAGGTATTTTCTTAGCCGCTGCTCAAGCCCTGCTTATCTGACTCTTGCCTTGGTAGCGACTCTTCCTCCTGTGCTTCAAGGCCGTTCCCAACATCCTCTGGTATGACAAGAGAAAGGCTATGTCCACGTTTGGGATTTGCTAGGTTTATCTTCTACCATTCCTGCAGAAGACCAAAGGAAAATACCAGCTGAGGCTCATGCAGGTTTGATGGAAACTGTTCTTCCTCAGATGTTCTCCATCTTACGCATTCTTTGTACCTCCATAATAAAACATGCATCTATACTGCAGAAGAGGGTCATATGCTACTTTTGCTCTCCCCTTCAACAGAAAACAAAGATCCTTTCTGCTAGCAAAATTGGGTTTGCAAATAAGGCAATAAGGCATTCCTCCTTATCATACTTAAAATTGTGCAAGTCCATCTTTCTTTCTTAACAAATCTTTCTTTGTTTATATCAAACAATTCAAAATAAGAATGTTGGTCTTTCCAGAGTGCCTTTAATATGGTTAGAATGTATTTATTTATCAAATTTTTATGCCGCCTGAGTCCCTATGGAAGGATTGAAATAACAATTGCAAGCACTGAAAATAATTCTTTTCAGACCAAATTCATGGTGGAGGTGTACCTATGGAGCATGACCATGTACATATTCTGTGGGGGTAGACACACATCACTGAAATTATTTAATTAACAATACAATTCATGTTTTGTATCCCTCGTTTTCCATATTGGCATTGTTCTAGCAATATTACTGGGATGAGGAGCAAAGTGGCAGCAGCTAAAACTGCTGTTGGGCAGAGCTGCCATTTGGGCTACGGTCGAGAGAAGAAGTGGGAGATCCAAATCTCTTTAGATGTTGCTGAATTTTACATCCAGCAGCCGTATTTGATGGAAATGTTGCTCAAAATATCTAGGTTATCACAAGTGCCCTGCCCTGGCCTAGGATTTCCCTGAAAGAGGCATTTTTTGAAATATTTAAAATAATAATAATAATATAAGAAAAGCAGTATGCTTTGGTTCTCCTCATATTTCTCCCTACCTGACCTTACTGACATCATTAAATGCAGTACCAAGAGAGAACCTGTATGGCATGGAAGCAATTTCTGTTGTACTAATTCGTAGTTCTTGTAGTTCCTCCTTTTGCCCTTTGCATCTGATGTTGTAACATGTACTGCTCTCCAAGTAGTAGGATGCAATTCAGTCAGAACTCTTAAAAGGGGCTTATTTTAAATTCATTTCTAGAAAAGTCTGGCTCCATCAGATGGTTCTTGGTGGTGTTCAGCTTTGCTGATGTCTAACGTTGCTCCTTAGATATATTTGAGTTTCACTCCCATTTGTAAGGTACAGAATAAAGAGCATTTATTGGATTGACCGTTGAACTATCTGAAAGAAATGACAGCTGGAATACATACTTTCCTGGTCAAATGTAACAGAAGACAAAATTTTCCATTTATGGTCTGGGGAAACTTCACTTAGTCACAGTTGTCCCTTATCTCTTCTGCACCAGGGAATAAAATCTCACCGTGTAGTTTAAAATACAGAATAATTTCCTATTACATCCAAATTTGAGGAAATGATTAGCCCAACCACATGAAGATCAAATTGGTTCCAGGTCAGAGTTAGCTAACTAATTATAGTTTGAACAAATTAGTGGCCTGTTTGGGGACTAATCAGCTCTCCTAGTTCACACAATGAACTAAAGGAACCAGAACTCACTGCTATGTTGTCACGAGAATGGAAACGTGTTGCTGTAACTTCTAAATATGAAGAGTTGAGGAATTATTTTGCCATTTTTCCTAAAACTGTTTACTTGTTTAAGATTTGAGAAAGGGGTACTTTAGTTATATTTCTGATTTCTTTTCAGGATGATTCCTTGAGAAAAGCAAGGTAGTGGCAAAGGGAATATAGGTGGACAAAAATTAAGGCAACAATTCGAGTGCCTCAGCTTTAGGACATTCTTCCTGCTTGTTTAATGTAATGTAATGTAATGCAATTAAAAACCAATGTCTGAAAATGTTCTTCCAGGCTAACACCGGAATTAAAAGATAGTCTATTTAGCTCTCAGATTATAGCAAAAGGAAAGCTAATTTCAATTAGGTTGATGTCTCCGGCTGCATTATAAACAATCTTGAGGAGGGAGTGGAGCGGGTAAATGGGGTTGTTGCATTAATTATATTGAAATAAAGTCTTTTTGAGCTCTGATAGCGTATTGAAGCGTGATGCATTTCTGCAAAGCCAGTGGGGGAAAAAAACCACACCAAATGCAATGTTGTTGTTTATCTAGATGAGTGAAGCAGAGGTCAATGGGCAATTTGAATCTGTTTGTGAATCAGTGTTTAGTGAAGTTGAAGCTCAGGCCATGGATGCCCTCGGCTTGCCAGGTTGCTTCCGAACCAGAAGCCACAGTTACCTGCGCGCCATTCAAGCGGGTTACTCTCAAGATGACGAATGTCTCCCTTCAATGGCATCTTCTAACATCACCTCAACAATCAGGTCAACAACGGGTGAGTATTCTTCTTTGTATGTTTAATATAAGAGCCAGGGTGGCGCAGTAGTTAGAATGCAGTATTGCAGGCTAATTCTGCTGACTGCCGATTGCCAGCATTTTGGCAGTTCGATTCTGACCAGCTCAAGGTTGACTCAGCCTTCCATCCTCCCGAAGTTGGTAAAATGAGGACCCAGATTGTTGGGGGCAAAGGCTGATTCTGAAAACCACTTAGAGAGGGCTGGAAAGCATTGTGTATAAGTCTGTGCTATTGCTATTCCTTCCTTCCTTCCTTCCTTCCTTCCTTCCTTCCTTCCTTCCTTCCTTCCTTCCTTCCTTCTTGTTAGAATGCAGAATTGCAGGCTAACTCTTCCAACTGCCAGCAGTTCAATCCTGATTGGTTCAAGGTTGACTCGGTCTTCCATCCTCCCGAGGTTGGTAAAATGAGGACCCAGATTGTTGGGGGCAAAGGCTGATTCTGAAAACCACTTAGAGAGGGCTGGAAAGCACTGTGGAGTCTTCTTGCTATACTTTATAATCAAAAGTCTTCCATCTAAAATGATGGCAACACAAAAGAGGATGGATGAATCAATTGAAAGCTGCATGTGCATCTCAACTCAGTGATGAGCAAAAAGAAATTATTTTAGCTTTGATATGATTTTATATTTTGCATACTTTTACGGTATTCTTTTTACATTGTATGTTGGTTGAGGTTGGCATTCTGATTTTATAAATCAATTTATATTTAATTTTAGATAGCTGGGACTGTGTGCGATCTTTTAAGCCTGAGCTTTCTCAGCTCCATGGTAGGTTTCAAACCCTGCTCGTGTCTTTTATCCCTGGAACCGTAATAAACCAGGAGTCCGGAGGAGACTGGAATGATACCAGCTGCTTTGCTCTCTCGTGATTCATAAGGCTGCTTAGGTATTGATGGAGAAAGTGGCAGAAGGAGTGGAAGGGAAGGACGGAAAGAAATAGCAGTTCCTGCTCTAAGCCAAGAACATCTAATAAAATGAAATTCAATGGTGAAAAAAAGTAAGGTTCTACATTTAGGCAAGAAAAACAAAAATGCACAGGTATAGTATAGGTGGTACCTTGCTCAACTGTGAGAGGGATCTTGGAGTCCTAGTGGACAACCATTTAAATATGAGCCAGCCGTGTGCAGCAGCTGCCAAAAAAGCCAACACAGTTCTAGGCTGCATCAACAGAGGGAGAGAATCAAGATCACGTGAAGTGTTAATACCACTTTACAATGCCTTGGTAAGGCCACACTTGGAATACGGCATTCAGTTTTGGTCACCACGATGTAGAAAAGATGTGGAGACTCTAGAAAGAGTGTGGAGAAGAGCAACAAAGATGATTAGGGGACTGGAGGCTAAAACAATGAGGAACAGTTGCAGGAACTGGGTCTGTCTAGTTTAATGGAAAGAAGGACCAGGGGAGACAGGATAGCAGTGTTCCAATATCTCAGCGGTTGCCACAAAGAAGAGGGAGTCAAACTATTCTCCAAGGCACCTGAGGGTAGAACAAGAGCCGAGGTGGCGCAGTGGTTAAATGCAGCACTGCAGGCTACTTCAGCTGACTGCAGTTCAGCAGTTCGGCTGTTCAAATCTCACCGGCTCAGGGTTGACTCAGCCTTCCATCCTTCCGAGGTGGGTGAAATGAGGACCCAGACTGTGGGGGTGATATGCTGACTCTGTAAACCGCTTAGAGAGGGCTGAAAGCCCTATGAAGCGGTATATAAGTTTAACTGCTATTGCTAACTGCTATTGCAATGGGTGGAAACTAATCAAGGAGAGAAGCAACTTAGAACTGAGGAGAAACTTCCTGACAGTTAGAACAATTAATCAGTGGAACAGAAGTTGCCTCCAGAAGTTGTGAATGCCCCAACACTGGAAGTCTTTAAGAAGATGTTGGATAGCCATTTGTCTGGAACGGTATAGGGTTTCTTGCCTATGCATGGGGTTGGACTAGAAGACCTCCAAGGTCCCTTCCAATTCTGCTATTGTAACACAAAGAAATTTGAAAGCACCCTGTTGAAGAGGAAGTACATATATAATCATGGTCATGACATTTATATTAAGGTTTTTGTATATGTTTATAGCTTATTAATTATTTTTAAAGAGAATTGTGTTATGCTCAAGCTTAGAGCCCAGGTGAATCTCAGCATTCTCCCTCCCTCCCTCTATCTCCACTCTGATTACTCACCAGGGGATTCTGCAGGGACATAATTTTTCATTGTTTAATCCCTCTGATGCACCATGCAGTAATCTTGGATATAATCTGCACACAATTACAAGACAATTGCAGACATCATAAATGCTGCCATACCACTAATTTTTCAGCAGCTTTGGGAGCTCTGGGTTAACGAAGGCTTCCCCTAAGAGGTTCTCTCGACTCCTTCAACCCAAAGCCTGCCACACCTGCCAGAGTCAAAAGTTGTTTCTTAACAGTTTGGTTAAAGGATCACTAAAGCCTTTAAAACGCCATTCTCTCTGTTAATCAAACATGGCCAGGCTGCAGACATCCAGATCAAGCTACAGGCTCCTGTGGGTAAAACGTGTTTTTACTTAAAACAACATTAACTTAAAATACCGATAAGACTTGATATCCAGATATCCAGCTGGCCTGAATTAACTTTCTTCTTCATTTAATTCAAGCCAGCGGATGTGGATTTTGAATCGTATGAACACATGTATTATTATTATTTCCATCCTAATGCAAATAAGAAGTTTGAGGGCAAAGAAAGGTGAAAGGAAAGTAGAGGAAAGTCAGTGGAGAAGCTAAAAATGATGAGGCTCCGTCTTTCCCAGAGCAATGGTTTCTAAACCGCACAGTTATTCTCAATTGCAACAAGTTGTCCCTTGAGGACGGTTGGCCTTTATTTTGGAGCTTATCAATTTTCCTTATCATAAGACCTCTGAAATCAGGCTCACGTCAATTGGGCAAGTCGATGAAGGGAAGCTTCGGGGGCAAGCATGAACAGAAAGTAGTACCAATTCTTCTTCAAAGTCGCTTATCTTCCCCTTTCAACTTTTCCTTGAATCTCAGTGTATTACAGCTCTTAGATTCACTCCTCTCAATGGTCTTCTCTATAAATGAATACAAATAGTATTTCAAAAGTTTTTATTCTAGAGTTTAAAGTTTCCTTTCTCGTTCTGCATGATTCATGTTTGTTATCATATTTCTTAGTGACCTTTGGAAATTATAGTTCAGTCTATATGACTTTTGTTTCTTAAAATTAATTAGCACCCGAATACCTCCCAAGGCTTTATCAGTGAGGGGGAAAATTAGAGGACGTGTACACTACACACATTTATTTCAAAGTATTGATTCTCCATGTTCTAATTGCTTCTAAGTTGACCTACAGCATGTTCTACCATAAGACATGTTTGGCAGATGCTCTCTCTTGATGTATTGGGTATACCTCCCATAATCCCCAGTTAGCTGGGCCATGCTGATTGCAATTATGGGAGCTGTGTTCCAATACAGTTGCAAGGCGTCAAAATGTTTGTACCAGATTATATGATTAATAAAGATTTTGAGCTCAAAATTCTTGGAAGATACTGGGAGAACAGCTGAAGCCAAATCCTAATACCTATATCAGAACTTTTTCTACTTAAGGATGAAGTAGAAATATAATAGTCTAGTACCTAATGCATAATTTATATTGAAATTCAGAGTAGCTTCAGATATTGGAGACCTTTACATACGGTAATTCATATAGACTTTATTCAATTGTTTTACTTCATTAGCCTCTCCTCTCCTCTCTCCTCTTCTCCTCTCCTTCTCCTCTCTCCTCTTCTCCTCTCCTCTCCTTCTCCTTTCTTCTCCTGTCCTTCTCCTCTTTCCTCTCCTTCTCCTTTCTTCTCCTCTCCTTCTCCTCTCTCCTCTCCTCTTCTCCTGTCCTCTCCTAGGACAGAATTTGCAAAACAACCCTTTCCCGATCCAGCCTGTGGTCCTTGCAGGAGGCTTACTGCAAGCCAGTGTAGATAACTTTCTTACAACTTTCCATATTCTAGAGCTGTGCTACATATTTTTATTGTAGGGAAGCAATAAGGTCAGTATCAAACACTTTTGAAAACTGGAATAGGATCAAATTAGAATCTTTACTTTTAGTTCAATAGATTTGATAGCTGTTTGACATATTCACCCTCCCTTCCCTAAATCGTGCTGTGCTGCCTCAGGATGGTGTGTGTGTGTGTGTGTGTGTGTGTGTGTGTGTGTGTGTGTGTGTGTCCCTGAGAGAGTTGAGCAATGAACATCAGGAGCGTATGTGCCAAGGGAATATTCCAGCAGGGTCATTCGAGTGTGTCCCTCCCAGCTGCTGAGCAAGAGCAAGCAGGCCCCTATAGTGGGAAACAGTGATGTAGGAAGATGCCAGAGGCAGATGATCATTTAGTAACCACAATGATCAATTCATACTGTATGGCAGAAGGTTAGCCACTCTGCATTTTTTTTACCAAGAAAACGACATTAATTAAAAAAAATTATTGATATTACAGTGTTGTATGATGGGTCCATCAGGTCAGATGATACTCAACGTGCTACTGAGGAAGAGCTGGGGAATCTGATGTTTGTGTTGTGGCGAAATAAAAGCCTTTGTGGGTCTAGTTGGTGATGGTGCCATACAGAAAAATAAAATTCAAAGCTGCAAAGATAGAATTATGGTAGAAATAAGAAGAATGAACACTGGAAAGGTTAACACAGTGGAAGATGAAAGGACTGCACATTGATACGTTAGGCATCGGCAGATGGAGATGGAGTGGGATCAGAAGATTACACTGTTTATTACTCACGACCTGAAGAACAAAGAAGGGATGGCGTTGCTTTTATAATTAGGAAAACTAGATCAAGAAGAGTACTTGCTACAATGCAAGTTGTAATCTAATTCCCAAACAATATTGATTACCATTCATGGACACATCTTTAATATGATAGATCATTTAGGTTTATGTCCCAACCACTGATGCAGAAGAGAAGGTTGTTGAAATTGATAGAACATGGAAGCAAGATGAGCTGCTTTTGATTGGAGACTGGAATACCAAAGTTGGAAACACGAGGGTGGAAAATGTAATTGGATTGTACGAAATGAAGCAAGAAACCGACGTATCAATTTCTGCCACTCCAGTGATTTCTTACGGGCTAACACTCTTCAAGCGACCAAAATGATGCCTTTATATATGGGCATCACCAGATGGAGTATACAGAAATCAAATTGACTATATTATTGCTAAAATTAGGTGGAGAAGCTCAATTATAGCGTTAAAGAGATGGTCAGATGCTGACTATGGAACAGATGAAAAATTGCGCATGTGCAAGTCCCGTGGTGTGCTTAAAAAAAAGAAGTAGAAAGCAGGTCAATTTCCACAATATGGTCTTGAACATATAACCACCATTTTCAAGGATAACATCTGGAATCACTTTGAAATCCGGCATCGTGCTGATAGAGAACCAGAGGAATTATGGAATGAGCTTTAAAAAGTTGTTAAGGTAAAAACAACTGCCAAAAATTAACCAAAAAAACCCAAAATGGGCATCCCAACAAATGATGGAAATTGCCAAGAAAGAAAAAAAAAGTCAAAGGGAAGAAAGCTAAAAATTTCAAAAAGAATAAAGTTTAGGACAATTTTGAAGATCAAGTTACCTCCTACAATATCAACAAACAATTCTCTCTTGGCTCCTGATCGATGAATTCTCTTCCTCAACCAAGTTCCCTGACTCCTTCCTTGTGCACTTCTAAAGCCTATCCTCTTCTCTTTAATTAACTCAAGAGTTCAGTTTTGTTGTCTTTGTTGTTTACCCTATAAACATAATAAACATGCTGTTCTAATTAGCTTTGTTGGTTTATACTGTTGATATTTGATGATAATTATTTTATAAGCTTTCTCTGAAAATGCATACGTCGTGTAACCTATGAATAGGTATTGTTTTCTTTCATTCCAAACAAATCAATTGACAAATGTTAATTTCATGAATTGATCAGCCGAGTGACCAATTCATCTGAACTGATGATCTGAATAGAGCCTTTTGTTATAGTGTTTATTAGCGGCCTTTTTCCTCTTTGCAAATAAATAATAATTTAAAACCTTCTAAATCCAGTCATGCAATTAAAGCAGGGCACACTACTTCATACCAATGGAACACGGATCTTATTTGTATTTATAATATTAAAAAGAACTGCAATGTATTGAGGGGGTGTCAGCAGGGAGAGGCTGAAAATCAAGATTGCAGCTATAACCATGTAAGTCTCTCACAGCACGTTTAAAAAAGGATCAAGACTTGGATTGCATGGTGGTAGGTGTAGTGTAGTGATTGTAGATTGTAGGTGTAGTGATCACCAATGTCCGATGACGGATATGGCACAAGAAGAAGAAGGTATATTGTTGATTTTTTGACCCCATGTGAACAACTTTGAATCTGTTCTAAGGCAAAAAGATCTCAGGTGACCCTTGTTGAGCTTAATGTGGAATGGGTAGCATAAATATGGGGCTGCCGTGTGTTGGCAGACCAGGCAGGAGACATGGCCGAATGAGCTCATTTTACTCGATAGTAAGATTATATGAACAGCATCTTGCAAATCTGTAAGTACGTTTCTCCCTCCCACTCCCCCAGCCCTTGACCCCCTAGGAAAGTAGAGAAGGTCTTTTCTGAACCTCTGGCTGCATTCACATTCCTGCTGGGCATCCAGCTGCCTTTTATCTGCCCATCCCCTTGTCTGTATCTCTTCCTTCTGCCTCCTAAGGTCATTCCACATTCCACACTATGTGGGCTGCCCAATGAATTCACCTATGGCTTAACACACTCATTTTTAGACATACCCCCCCCCCAAATATAATGTTCATTCGTGTCTCCAATAATGTTATCCATATATAGTTCTAAAGCAGTGTTTCTCAACCTTGGCAACTTTAAGTCCTGCGGACTTCAACTCCCAGAATTCCCCAGCCAGCTGGGGGATTCTGGGAGTTGAAGTCCACAGGACTTAAAGTCGCCAAGGTTGAGAAACACTGTTCTAAAGACTTTTTTTTTTTTAACAAAAGAGAGATGTGGCTTTCAACTAAAAAATGCTGCCCATTGTTATATAAAGGAATATTTGTTTGTTTCTTTATTTATATTTCACAGTTCTTAACCACCCATATCCCCCAGACGGGGGCTCTGAGCAGTGTACAATTAATCAATAAAAGTGAGCATTAAAAACAGAATAATTTAAGGTTATTAAATTTTTTTTAAAAAAATCTAAAACAACATTATGGAATTTTACAAGATGGAATAATATGTTCCCAACGTGATGTTATCTTGACCTGAGATCATGTTGGTTATTTTTTGCTTTGTTTAAGTAATCATAACACCAGGTGCTAACCTTAAAACAAATTTAGTT
Source organism: Thamnophis elegans (assembly GCF_009769535.1). Taxonomy (NCBI): domain Eukaryota; kingdom Metazoa; phylum Chordata; class Lepidosauria; order Squamata; family Natricidae; genus Thamnophis; species Thamnophis elegans. Next base: position 1,202,271 of record NC_045544.1, read on the forward strand.
TGGAATCTTTAAGACTCTCACTTTATACATTCGAGGTAAAGCAGATCATCATGTTAATCAGGAGTGATTTCAGAAAGACAGGAGAAATACGTATCATTGTTATTGTAACCCAGAGTTGGGGGAGTAAATGGTTTATTGAGAAATGCATTGGAGGAGAGAAGCCCACTTCAGCTAAAAGAGGTTTCTGCAACTTTGCACCTTTGAGTTATAGTCCTGCTGTTCCAGTTTAACACATCTGAAGGCCATGCAGTTGGGGGGGGGGAGGGGAACCAACCTGAAAGGTTCTTAATTCCCAGTATAGACCCCAGAAATTTCATTCTAAATCAAAAATAAATTGCACCATTGAGCTTCTTCACAGAAGAGAAAATAAATATGCCGTATAGGACAGCCTAAAAATCCTGGCAGGTTGTGAAAAGGAATGTCTCCAGGTGAAAAAACTCAGCTTCTGATCCATTCAGTTTGACCCTGGGAATGAGGACAAGAGCCTGAGGCATTGGCTGGATTCATGGAATAGGGCCGAGATGGGGAACCTATGGCCCATGTGCCACAAGTGGCATGCAGAGCCCTTTCTGTGGGTACGCAAGCCGTCGCCCCAGCTCAGCCCTACCCCGCATGCACAGGGGGAGTGCACATACATATGCAGGGGAGCGCATGAGGGTTTTTGCTCCCAGAAGGATGCAGGGAGGTCTACTAGGCCCAAAATGGGGTGGGGGAGGTCACATGTGCATGCACGGGGAGGTGGGGGGTATGGATGCGCAGGTATTGCGTGGGGGTCGTGCATTGCATTATGGGTGCACTTTAGGCATGCGAGAACACAAAGGTTAGCCCTCACTGGAATAGGGCTTGGAGGCCATGTTTTTTTTAAGGGAGGAGCCTTGACAATTCTGGCTGTAGCTAAAGGGGAGGAAGCCCTTTCTGCTCTTGAGGTTGATCAAGTCTGTGGCAGACTTTGGGACACTATTTAAGGTCATGTTCTGTTGAATTGACGCAGATTGGTCTTAATCAGCCATCTTGCCAATCCCATAAGGGAGGTGGGGAGGCTCCATCGCTGGGGAAGTTCTCTTGATATAACTACTGCAGGGGAATGGCAAAGAACAGCTTTAAGAGCCTGAGCGAGACTTCGCTCACGGACAGCAGCTCTCAACACATTTCTATGAATATAATTACAACTTCCGCTCACATTTTAAAATCCAATTGATTCAAAAATGATCACACAGCAGGAAGAAGTATACTACCGTGCCGATAATAAAATCTTCTCATATTAACTTCAGAATTATTTGAGAAGCAAATTATAGCACGTTGCCAAGGCATCAGCGATAATAGCGCATCTTCATGAGGTCACAAAAAATAATTGGAGCAGGATGGTGCAGAATCTTGACAAATTCCCATCTATGATTTATTAGTCTGCTGATACGGAATGTGCTGATTATCTGGCACTTGGACCCTAAATATTGTCAACATTCAAATGCAGTCACTCCCAACTTACAGTTTTTCAATCTGTCCTATTTGCTAATAGGAATAATTACGTAGCGCTCATCTGTACGCCCTGAAATTTATGAAGTACAAGGAGTCCTCGACTTACAACTACAGTTGAGCCCAAAATTTATGTTGCTAAGTGAGACTTTTGTTGAGTGCCCCATTTTATAACTTTTCTTGCCAAAGTTGTTAAGTGAATCATTGCAAAAACTTAGTTGTTAAATGAACCTGGCTTCCCCATTGATTATGCTTGTCAGAAAGTTGCAAATGGGGATCGCATGACCTTGGTACACAGCAACGGTCATAAATATGAACCAGTTGCCAAGCATCCAAAGTTTGATCACCTGACCTTGTAGATGCTGCAACAGCAGAGGTGGGTTCCTACTGGTTTGGACCAGTTCGACCGAGTAGGTAGTAACTCAGCCTGCCACGCCCCCGAACCGGTTCTATCGGTGGCACCATAGACACTGCCATCTTGCTTTTTTTCAGTACTGTGCATGCCCATGTACTGCGCATCACGCATGCAGGGCGCATCCCTGAGCAAACTGGCAATGGCAGCAGTCAGAACCCATCCCTGTGCAACAGTCATAGGAGGTGAAAAACAGGCATAAGTCACTTTTTTCAGTGCTGTTGTAACTTTGAACAGACACTAAACAACCTGTTGTAAGTTGAAGGCTTCCTGTGCATAACTGATACAACTCTAATGCAATTTAAGCCCCTCCCCTCTTTTAGGGGAGGAATACGTCACTTTCAGTTTTTAAATGCAAACCAAATAGATTTTTTACAAGTGTTGTCTGTCTAATTGCTGTTACTATGGAGAACAAATTAATCCAGTTGGGTAGGACTAAGACCCCATGAATAGAGGTTTAGAGGTTTTATTTGCATTTGTAGGCCGCCCTTTTCCCTGAGGGGACTCAGGGCGGCTCACAGAAAACCAGGGAAAGGGGAAATACAACATTGAGACGACGAATAAAACAGGGTGGGTGAGGAAGGAGGGAGTAGTTTTAAAAACCGTATCAAGATGCATCTCTTTTATCAGACTTTTAATGGTGCATCAAGTATTATGTTGCCAGACTCATGTGAGGCACTTCTAATAGACGGGCAAGTAAACAGAGAAATTTAAGAAACTCAGCTTCTTGCCGAGGTGGCGCAGTGGTTAGGGGTGCAGTACTGCAGGCCACTTCAGCTGACTGTTATCTGCAGTTCAGCGGTTCAAATCTCAACCGGCTCAAGGTTGACTCAGCCTTCCATCCTTCCGAGGTGGGTGAAATGAGGACCCAGACTGTGGGGCGATATGCTGACTCTGTAAACCACTTACAGAGGGCTGAAAGCCCTATGAAGCGGTATATAAGTCTCACTGCTATTGCTATTGCTATATCATCTGTTACTTGTGCATATGTCTATGGCACAATAGTGGTTAGAATGTAGTATTGCAGGCTGACTGTGCCCCTGTCATGAGTTCGATCTTGACCGACTCAAGGTTGACTCAGCCTTCCATCCTTCAGAGGTTGGTAAAATGAGAAGCCAGATTGTGGGGAGGGGGGGTGCAATATGCTGATTCTCTATGCCGCTTAGAGAAGCTGTAAAGCACCGTGGAGTGGTATACAAGTTTAAGTGTGATTCTTATTGCTATCATTGTTTTATCCTCCTTTCCTGGAATATAGATATGAGTGCCATTCATATATACATCTGGCCGCCCTCTTACTTTTCTTAGAACATATTATTTCAACATCCCAAATGCTGAAGAACTTTAGATGCATTTGGCAGTTTGTCATTCCTTTGGCAGGCTTTCCAAGTGAAACATGCTGTTGCAAATCAAATACTGTTATAATTACACATTATCAAATTTGTCAGATTAAAAATACTATTATGTGTAAAATTTTAAATTACTGTTAAGCCTTAAGTATTATTCTCTGGCAACTTCAAATATGAATGATGGATTAAACTGCCTACCTTCCAATGCCCTGGAAGCTTCTCAAGGATCCTTTCGTGGTATTTATGGAGAGCTGTCCCTGAATGAAGAATCTGTAGTGCCACTGATCATCCCCTGCCATATGTGTAGCAACAAGGATGAATGGAGCATGCATCCATAATCCTTTGCAATCCACAGGCTTCCATGACACACAAGGAAAAGCTTTATGGCAGGCGCATAAATGAATGTGGAAAATGTTTTTGAAGGCCAAGTGGATGAAAATCACTATGATGTATGATTAGTGTCAGCTTTCAGTGTTCTCAAATGCTAATCTGTAGCACACTATCAAATACTGCCCAATATTAACTGCCATATATCTGATACTGCAATTAGTTGCTAGATACTAATATTTTAATATTTGACAAGCAAATGAACATTCAGAATGCACGAGGAATATCCACTATTTAAATGCTGATTTTTAATGCATGGGAACTTGTGCATTTCTTCTCTACTTTTGAAAATAAAATTCACATGCCTCCCACTAGAAAGCCTTGTTACTTAATAGGTGGAATTAATACATGGCTTTATTTTGTTGTAAATGCGCGCACACACAGACACACACACACACATCTTAACTGGATAGCTGCTATTAAAATTGCTCACATCATGATGATTACCCATTAAATACTTCCATGATACAAACATTAATAAAATGAACACAAGCCTTGACCTCTGCTGTTATGACTCACATTTGAAGTCTGCTTAATTACAGGAAGGCTGCCAGGGCTCTGACACTTCAGCCCCTGCAGAAATGCAGCAAGTATATCTGGCACAATGTTTACAGATGCTTAAATTGTTCCAGTTTTTAGTGCACTGAACACTAAATTCTGCTTCCTATCTGACAGCAGGAAAGATTGTCTAGAAAATGGGAGAAAGCAATCTGCTGTCAGTACTTCACTGTCTTCAAGACTTCAGCTACTTGATACACTATAATTTATTGCTAATTAACAGAACTAAAATAGAACCTTTTGTGTGTCATCCATTGGCCTCTGTGTAGCTCAAAGCTTTCTAGATGCAATGCAAGTGTCCAAGTGGAGGTTTGCATGACGTGTGGCTTTTGCAAAAGGACACTGATTACGCTGGGATATGGAAGAGTCTTCAGGGGGGGCTTAGGACATTATTAAGATTAGGATGGGAGGAGAAAGAAAATAGAGGATGCCTCAGAGCAGCACTATCAATGATGGAGAAAAGAGGAGCTACCTGATTTCTGCCCTCATCCATTCCATAAAAGTTAAAATAAAAGTGCCTTCAGTCTTAATTCCATTTGCCTGGAACAGCAAACTGACACAGCCTGCTTCACTTATCTGCCATCCTGCCTCCTCTCCTCTTCCCTTCTCTTTGGATCATGCAGAGGAATTCGATATGTCTGATTTAATGAGAAGAAGGATTAGAGGTGACAATATACCGTAGTGGTGTTCCAATATCTAAAGGGCTGCCATAAAGAAGAGGGAGTCAACCTATTCTCCAAAGCACCTGAAGGCAGGACAAGAACCAATGGATGGAAACTAATGAAGGAGAAATCCAAGCGAGAAATGAGAAATTTCCTGACAATTAGAAAAATTAACCAGTGGAACAGCTTGCCTCCAGAAGTTGTGGGTGCCCCAACACTGGAGGTTTTTAAGAAGAGCTTGGACAACCACTTGTTTGGAATGTTATTGTGTCTCCTGCTCGAGCAGAGGGTTGGACTAGAAGACCTTCAAGGTGCCTTCTAACTCTGGTATTCTGTTATTCTAAGAGTGCCTTAAAATGTTACAGCTATAAGAAAAAACCTCTTTTGGCCCTGGTGGCTCAGAAGAGGTCCACGTATGTTAGGAATATAATCTAACGGTTGGGTTATATGCTGGTTTGTGTGTTCTCCAACACTACTCTCACAACACTTCTCTGAACACACTCACTCTCCCAACGGGGAGCTTACCTAACACTGGTTATGGGTCCAGGTTATACCAGACGTAGCCAAAGGAGAGTTGGTGTTGATACAGTGCTTGTTACTATCCTGGAGAAGATGGTGTGCGACCCATCAACAAGCCTATCGATGATAACCCGGTTGGATGGAACAAACTATGTTTCCTGGTCTATGAAGTGCAGTCTACTCCTGCGTAGGGAAGGTTTATGGGATGTTGTACAGAATCCACCGGATGTAACTGCTTGGAATCCAGATAACGATGATGATGCCAAGAAGATAGCGGATTTTCAGCGATGCAACGAACGGGAATTGTGTATAATTGGTCTAAAACTGAATGACCCACACTTAGTACATATTCGTGGAGAAAATTTTGCTGCAAGATGTTGGGAGAATTTGAAGAGGGTTTATGTACGTGACACTGTAGGTGCACACATATATCTCACACGCAAACTGTTTAGGGCACATCTTCTGAAAGGTGGAGATATGTTAGCTCATTTAAACTTTACGAAAGGGTTTTTTCAGAAGGTACATGAAAAAGAACTAATTTTTTTCTGAGCAACATCAAGTTTATATCATACTCTCCTCACTGGATGAGAGTTATGGTGTTTTTGTATCTTCTCTTGAAGTCCTAACCCGAAATAAACTAACATTGACTGACCTAACTGCACGACTGTTGGAAGAGTCAAGAAGAAGGATGGAAAGAGGACAACTGAGAGAGAAACCACCACAACATGAGGAGTCACCTTCTACTGCCTATACTGTTCGAAAATGTTTCTCTTGTTGGGCTAAGGGACATATAGCTAGATTCTGTACAAAGGCAAAACAACAGAATGCCAGAAGAGTTAGAAAAAATGCTAATGTCAACTTAGCTAAGTCTACTTTGGCTATGTCTAGCAATGCACCTGTAAACCATGATTCGTGGGTTGTTGATAGTGGAGCATCACAGTGCATTGCTAGAGATAGAAAAAGGTTTGTAAAAATGACCACGAGCAAGGAACATGTATGTTTGGCAAATGGATGGAAGGTGAAGGCGGATGGTGAAGGTAACACATTGTTCATTTCTAAATGAGCAGTTACCAATGTTATATGTACCTAACCTGAAAGTCAACTTACTATTGGGTAGGGCTCTGGTTAACGTTGGCTATGTGGTAACCTTTAGGGGACATACAGTACCTGTATTATTGAAAAGAAGGGTAACAGAGTTACTGCTACTTTAAAAAACGGTTTGTATGTTATACCGGATGGCCAGATGGCTAACACAGCTTATCATAATGTTAAACTCCATGACGAATGTATACATTTACTTCATAGACGCATGGGGCACATTAATTTCAAGTTGCTGCAACAAACTGTTAAGTTGGCAGAGGGAGTAAAAATAAAACCCTGCGGAAAATATTTAAACTGCAATGTTTGCAATCAGGAGAAAAGCAAAGTTACTCCAGCAAACAGACTGAATGGTTTTAAAACAGAGGAACCTCTGGAGGTTGTTTTTGCTGATTTAATTGGACCTATGAAACCCAGTTTGGGAGGTGCCTGTTATGTTTTGAGTATCATGGACCATTATTCCCGATACGGTTTCTGTTACTTAATGAAAAGCAAAACAGAAACATTTCAGCATTTCTTTAATTGGCTGAAGTTTGCGTAAAGAAAGATGAAAGCCAAGGCTATTACTGTATTTACTGATAATGGAATGGAGTTTACCAATTATAAATTCCAAACAATGTTAAAAACAGCTGGAATCGAGCACAAACGTTCTGCTCCTTATAGGCCACAACATAACTCGCTTGTAGAAGGAAGGGGGCAAACATTACAGGCCAGGGCTCGAACTATGATAGCTGATTCAGGTTTGCCAGAAACACTGTGGGGTGAAGCTGGGTTGTGCGAACAGTGCGAATTTTCCATTTCTATTTCTGACTCTTCTTGTTTTCCCATCTCTTACACCTTCTGCTGTGTTTTCAATTCACTGCGTATCCCAGTCATGTCTTCTTGCATTGGTCACCCTGTCTCCTGTGGCAGTTACAGAGTAAGACAAATGAGGTGAGTTGACCACTGAAGGAGACCATCAAGTTACGGCAAATCCCTGAGCTTTTCAAATGTCACGGTGTGTTTTATAAAACCAGTGAGTGACTCAACAGTGAAATATTTACCAGGAACAGAAATTTATCTGGTCTGCATTATTTTTCTTTCTTTTTGGAATGAGTGGAGTCTGTAGTTTTATTTCAGTCAACAATACTACTTTCAAGGAAAATTGTGAATAAACAACGCAACAATGCTGTTCTTCTTCAACACAGTTTAATCTATTTAAAGAAAAATAAATTATAAGGAATTAAACATTTATTCATAGTGTGGATAATTTATGCCGGTATAATTGTTGAATTCTATTCAAAAGAATGAAGCAAAGACACAGATACTATAGTTCTACCTAAGGTGCAGTTGGGAAGTTTATCGGGAGGGCTAGAATTAGTCATATTTTGGACATGTATATTAAAAAACACAAATGGAAATCAAAAGCCTCATACTGTCTATTACCATGGTAATCCTGATGGTAATTTGACCTTGTTATCAGCAATTAAGTGGCTGAACAGTCCCTCATTTCCTCTCTCTAATTATATATTTACTTTTTCAATTAGTCGGTGATTTATTGGCAAAGAACAGCATTGCAGAGATATCGTAAGGCCCTGTTCCCTCAACAAATTGCATCTCATCTTTCAAATTAAATTATCAATTACCATGTAGCTGGTTGAATTTCACATACTCTTCCATCCCACCCCAAGTTCTGCTTAGTATGTGAGACAAAATTATTTCCCAGTACTGTAGTAATCAGTCATGTACAAATTCCTTTTGGCTCAATTCAGTATCTTCTTGACTAAAATTAGTTGGGTTGGTGCCTCTGCAATCCCAGTTTGTCATTTAAATCATACCCAAAATCTGCCAAGAGAAGCTTGGGCATGCTAAACTGCTCAATGGCTGCTAAATTGAGTAGCCTGGGCTTCCTTCTCTTTTTCCAACTTGCTTAATCAAGCCTCTCCTTCCGATAGGTTTGCAGAAAGAGCATTCCATGGGCAGCAAGGAACGTCCCTTTCGTTATTCTTACACACACACACACACACACACACACACACACACACCACCTTACTAGGGAATAAAAGGCTGGAAAATGTGCCTGTTTGAGGATAGTTGGGGTGGGGGGAGGGTACAATATGATTCCTATGGGGCAAAATGCTTTGCAAAGTTTTCAGATGCTGTCTTACCACCACACCCAAAATAGATCATTAGAAAATACAGTGGAATCTCTAGCTAGACTGGAGGGAGGTGTAAAGAGATCAGGTTTAGAGTCCTTGCCCTGGAGAAAGCGACAGAAACCTGACCTCCTCTAGAAATCTTGAGACCTCGTCTGACCATACTCAAGGGAATATAGCCAGTCTGGCAAGATTCTTGTAACATAGGTGACTAACAATAAAGTTTCTGTTTGAGACTCTTCACAAGTGATACTGGTTTCTTGTGCCTGACAAAATTCTGGTTCAATCTAAGGCAGGTTTTCCAAAGAGAACAGGACAATTTCTTGAAGCAGAGGTGAAGTTTGTTCAACAGAAAAATAGTCAGTAAATCATCAAAGGTGGCCACAAATTGAAAAGAAAAAACTGGTTTCTTTTTTAGAGAGATCTGTCTTTTGTCCCTAGAAAGTGAGCAAATTTAGCTAGGGATTACCAGAAAACACTTCAGATCCATTGGAGAGGAGATGTGGCTTCCTGCCCTTCAGGGTTTTGCAGTTGTCATCTTTTGTAAGTTAAGGTGGTGACCTCAAGGTGATGGGTTTGAGTGGAGAAGCCAATTGTGGGTCTGAGTTGTAAGTTTGTTTGTAAGTTTGATTTTATTTATAGGCCGCCCAATCCCAAAGAACTCCGGGCGGCTTACAGAAGGGAAGAGAAAGAAAATAAAAGAAAGTAAAAATAAAATAAGACAAGTTAAAATGACACAAATACATTCATTTCAATTGGGGCCGGACCTCAACAATGAGGTCAACAAGCCAGGTCTTGACAGCTTTCCTGAAGGCCATGAGAGTGGGTGAGGTCCGGATTTCTGGGGGTAGTTCATTCCACAGGGTCGGGGCAGCCACAGAGAAGGCCCTCCTCCGGGGAGCCGCCAGCCGACATTGTCTGGCTGACGGCATCCGAAGGAGGCCAACCCTGTGGGATCTTACCGGCCGTTGGGAGGAGTGTGGCAGTAGGCGGTCTCGCAGGTATCCTGGTCCTAAGCCATGTAGGGCTTTAAAGGTAATAACCAACACCTTGAATTGCGTCCGGAGACCAAATGGTAGCCAGTGAAGCTCGCGGAGGATAGGTGTAACATGGCTGTATCTAGGTACACCCCATATCGCTCGCGCAGCTGCATTCTGGACTAGTTGCAGTCTCCGAACGCTTTTTAAGGGTAGACCCATGTAGAGCGTGTTGCAGTAATCCAGCCTTGAGGTGACTTGAGGAATTTTCATATCTGCTTTTGGTCTTGCCCATATTCCAACTACATTCTTTATCATGTTGCACAAAGCCTGTTGCAGCTCTCAAGCATTTGTACAGATTCTTTTCTAAGGCATTGCCTCTTGTGTTGAAAAAGTGTATATTGTGAATTGAAAACTAGTTTTTAACAAAGAACAATGGACTGCAGGCTCTGTGGGAAACTGGTTGAGGAACAAGGAGCTTCTCCCATCATCATTCGCTGAAAGCTCAAACGGTAGAGATGCTGCAGGCCACACGGAATGAGAAGCCCAGTTGCTAGGAAGAAGGAAAAACAACATATTTGATGGTCCTTCTACCCTTTTCATTCTGTTAATAAACATCAGATTGTGAAGGTCAATGACTGCTGCATTTTTGTTTAAAAATTGAAATGTCTCAATGGAACACGAGAATAGGACAACCCCAACCCAATTCTTAAATAGGGCTATTATTTAACTTAGAAAATGAAATATGAAATTAAACTGTCATAATTCAAAATTGATTATGATTTTTAAAGAAAAGAGGTAAATTTAGAGCATGGAATGTCCTAAATCTGTTCTAAACAGAACACAAAAAATGTTCCCATCATTTTTTTCTTCCAGAATATGCTGAATTCTATAATTGATTAAATGAGGGTAGCAACTCAGACTTTCATTGAGTTTGGACTTGATTTTCTTACTCCTTTATTTTTGTGACGAGTAATAAACTTATATAGTATCTTTGAAGATATATATTCCAAGATGCTATGAACTTTTCCATGGGTTTTTCACTTTTCATTCATACTTGCTAAGAAAAGGAAGAGTTAATTTAAAATTGGTTGTTGACGGTTAATCTTGAGTCCAGGAAAAATATGTTCTGGCTGACATACAAAGATCTTTAGATCAGATCTAGCCTCATGAAGGATTCTTCCTTTATTTCGTCTATCACAGGGCTGTAATATTTTGAAGGCAAGGCACGAGTGCATCTTTGATGAATGAGATTTGTTACACAGAAAATGCAATATGTTTTCATGTCTTTCCAGCAATGGAGAATAAGTGAAATTCAAGTGAAATTTTATCTCCTTCAGCCTAGATATTTTCCACTTAGGCTATTGATTCATAGGTAGCTCATATTTTCAAACGAGATGGAATTTATGGAAGGATCCTGCACTGTGTGCCTTTGACACGTTCATGAATGTGACCTTCACATGACTAACATTCCAATTAAAAGTGCTGTCCCAGAGATTTCCCATCTCATTCATATGCTCTTTGATATATTCAATGTACTATAATTCCTGGTTTAAAGAATATATGCATAAAACTTGAGACAAGTATTCTAATTCTTTCCACACCAGCTTTACCAAACAGAAATTAAACACAGGGAAGATATTTATGCTGTGTGCTACAAGTACAAGAATAGTCTATCAGATTTTGTGGCCCCATAACATGGTGTGCAGAGTTAAAAGGACTCCTGCAAATGATTCTTAGTGCATATTACGTTTACTTTCGGAATTATCACTACCGTAATACAAACGTTATTTGGAAAGTATGGTATTCTTGGTCTTCTGTAGCCCTTCAACCTAACCCTGCAAAGTTGGATGAAGGGACATGACATCACTGACACCTTACGTTATCTCCAGCAAGCAGGGTCAATGGCTATGTGGTCTGTCTATTATGGGACCTGTAATACAATGCCAGAGAGCACTGGACTGGAGGTGGCCACTTCTGAAGCTGTTCTCCCCCATCAAACATATTAGAAGTCAGCTACCTCTGTTTAGGATCTGCCAGATATTCTTTAATATCAAATTATCCAGCTTCAATTTCAGTTGCCTTTCCCTTCCTGAACTAGCCAGTTCCAGTCCAGGAAGAAGATTGTTGTCAGCATAGTGGACACCTCTCAAGAATCACTGTAAGTGTTATTTTTTTCTGATCTTACACAACTGTAGCACAATAGATTACATGAATTCATCTAATGTGAACCCATGTTGAACTCAACATGATTATGTAATATAATTCTTTTAAACTGAACATTTGGTAGCTTACTTAACCAAATTTTGTATCTTAAGCTAACTTAAAATTGGCAAGCTTTTGTTTAAATGTTCTTCACTCTTTCATACACATTGTATTAAAACAATTGTGTCTAGGTAAATAACTGTGCTTTTTGTTCCTTCCTAGAATTTCAACAAAGGAGCTGGGATATTCAAGACAGCAACAGAGAAGGCTATAGCATTGTTCCTACAAAGAAAATTTATATGTATAAAATTGCACTGTTTAAAAACTGAATAAAACTGAACTCTGGGGTTGTTTAAAGTAAATGCATATTGATTCAGACTGGTTTTTTAATGAAAGAAAAATAGTTTATTTTGTGGATAGATTGTATTAGTTGAGTGACCAAGAAGTAGGTTGGACCTATTTGAAGGTCTTCAGGCAACATGCAAAGGTTTCAGATTCCTAATTGATCCTCCATATCTTTCATAGATGAAATTAAAAAAAAAGAGGTTAGCAAGGAATTGTGGTATGAATGAAATGTTCTTTCTTTTGATTCTGCTATTTTCATTTATGGTTCCCAAAAGCAGAAGTGGAGCAAAAGGAAGCCACACAATTTTTGAAAATACAGAATATGTATTATCTTTATTCAAGTAAAAATTCAAGGAGCCTAATCCAGATTGGGGGCTCATGCAGTGAGAGAGAGAATCCTTCTTTCCACCAAACATTTGCCTGTTAAAAATAATAATTGGTATCAATGTTGAAGAAAAAAAATCACACATTCTGATTTGTGTTGAATAAATCAAAGTAGAGATAGAAACTATAATATATGATAATAATTACATATATAAAGCTTAGAGCAACAATGATGATATAAAATATTATTTCCAAGTGCTGAATCCAAAAGTTGTAGCTTCACACCTTTTTTTTTTAAATGGAAGAGGATAAGGGGAGGGGACAAAAACCAAGCAAAATTCTAAAACAGTTGCACAGTTTTGGGGGTCACATAGGAAGAATCCCTTTAGAGGAATATAAAGAAGTGGGCTTATTCAAGTGGGGATTCAAAAAAAGAACAACCTTGTTTTACAGAAGTTAACATCTGTGTAAGATCATGACACCACCAGTCCCTCTGATAGCCTGAAAGGTTAAAATTGAAAATTGGACATAATAAGTAGCCTGTTTCAATCTTTTATTCAAGTGTAATGTGATTGTAGTATATTGGTTGGACCATCACAAGAAAAACAGGATTTTCTAACTCCATGTTCAGCTCCTTGCTTGTTGAAAAAGCCTGATTTCTGCTACCCTTAGAGTACCATTCACAAGATTAAGGAGAGGCCAGAAACATGCTCCAACTACTCTTTAATTCAGTAGACTGCTTAATGGCTACATTCACCTATTGTTAATATACTTATAGCTCTTGCAGTAACAATAGATACGTATTCTTAGTAAATCATTTAAGTAATCAAAGGCAATGTCTCTCTCACCGTTGAAAGGAAGTTAGATGAGTTATCATTATATTGTTTTTCAGGTGGAACATCACCGTAGTTTCTTCTGAGGTTCCCCTTCCTTCTCCCAAGAGTTTTCTTTGGTGACAAAGAACAGCTTGACGGAAATTTTTAATAATAGAAATCTTTATTGAAACCAGGCGTCTGCTGTGCTTTCATCCTGGATTATCTTGTAATACTATCAACTACCTAAAGGCTCATTCAGATAGAGCTCAACTCCTGAAGACTTCATAGGCAGAGCCATTCTCTAGCTGGCTGGGGAATTCTGGGAGTTGAAGTCCACAGGACTTAAAGTCGCCAAGGTTGAGAAACACTGCTCTAGCATCTAAATAGCCATTAACAACATAGCATGTCGGAAACTGGTCCACACAAAGAAGTGAAGCCCCATCTGTGGGATGCAGGCAACACACAAAAGCACACACCCTCCGGTCCATGGGAAAACCTCTCTCCACGGAACTGGTCCCTGGTGCCAAAAGATTGGGGACCGCTGATTAACAATGTCTGAAATAATTCTATATTTCATTTCATTTCATTTATTGAATTTCTATGCCGCCCAATCCTGAGGGACTCCGGGCAGCTTACAGAAATGAAAAAAAATAAAATAAAAAGGATTTTTAAAAACAATGGGACACAACCAAGTTAAAAAGGAACACAACAAACACCCAATCGAAAGGGGGCTGGACCTCAATCAAGGGGTCAACAGCCCCAGGCCTGACGGAAAAGCCAGGTTTTGTAGATTTGTAGATTTGTAGATTTATTGAAAATTTATAGGCCGCCCTTTTCCCTGAGGGGACTCAGGGCGGCTTACAACAATGGGGGAAGGGAGTGCAAGACAAGACATAAAAGAAAAACGTGAGTAAAAAAAATTAACCATAAAACACAACATTCACTCAACATTCGGGCGGGGTGAGAGTAAATCCTATCCCCAGGCCTGACGGGATAGCCAGATCTTGAGGGCTGTGCGGAAGGCCTGGACTGTGGTGAGGGTACGGATCTCCACGGGGAGGTTGTTCCATAGCGTCGGAGCTGCAACTGAGAAGGCTCTCCTCCGCGTAGTCGCCAGTCGGCACTGACTGGCGGATGGAATTCGGAGGAGGCCTACCCTGTGCGATCTGATGGGACGCAGGGAGGTAATTGGCAGAAGGCGGTCTCTCAGATATCCAGATCCACTACCATGGAGCGCTTTATAGGTGGTAAGTAGGACCTTGAAGTGCACCCGACGATCAACAGGTAGCCAGCGCAGCTCACGGAGGATCGGTGTTATGTGGGCGAACCGTGGTGCGCCCATGATCACTCGCGCGGCCACGTTCTGGACTAGCTGAAGTCGCCGGATGCTCTTCAAGGGCAGCCCCATGTAGAGCACATTGCAGTATTCCAGCCTAGAGATCACAAGGGCTCGAGTGACTGTTGTGAGGGCCTCCCGGTTCAGGTAGGGCCGCAACTGGCGCACCAGGCGAACCTGGGCAAATGCCCCCCTGGTCACAGCTGACAAATGATGGTCAAAACTCAGCTGTGGGTCCAGGAGGACTCCCAAGTTGTGGACCCTGTCTGAGGGGTATAAATTTTGCCCCCCCAGCCTGATTGATGGAACGTTAGCCGAATTTTTGGGAGGAAAACACAACAGCCACTCGGTCTTTTAATGGCTTTGTGAAAGGCCATGAGAGTGGGGAGGGCCCGGATCTCTGGGGGCAGCTCATTCCATAGGGCCAGAGCGGCAACAGAGAAGGCCCTACTCCTAGGTGTTGCCAGCCGGCATTGTCCCACTGAA
The DNA here is from genome assembly GCF_009769535.1 of Thamnophis elegans. Taxonomy (NCBI): domain Eukaryota; kingdom Metazoa; phylum Chordata; class Lepidosauria; order Squamata; family Natricidae; genus Thamnophis; species Thamnophis elegans. Next base: position 1,217,349 of record NC_045544.1, read on the forward strand.
GGAACCCGGAGAAGGTCCATCCTGTGCGATCTTATTGGTCTAAGGGAGGTGTGTGGCAGAAGATGGTCTCGATATCACTCACTTCCATTTTGCTCCTAATTTTGTTTGGGTACAATTCCATTTTGTGCAGGTAAAACAGGAACATGCAGGTTCTGTCTGTCCTATCATAGAAGACCTTTTACTGAAGACGCATTTCTAGCTTATTTTTCCCCCTTCAATATCAGAAGAATTGGCTTGAAAAACTATGCATTTGACTACTGTAGGGTCAATTCTCCCTGCCATCTAATGGGGGGGGGGAGGTATATTAGCCCCATTTTGCCCTGTAACTTTCGGTTTTCTAGATGGAGTCCTGAACTTATGAATATTTGTTTATTGACTGTTTGGCACTGAAAAAAGTGACTTATGTCCAGTCCTTGTATTTAACAACTATCATAGCATCCCCACAGTCACATGATCAAAATTGGGGTGCTTGACAACCAACTATGTTTTTTCAATGGTGGCGATGTTCAAGGGGTCGCATGATCTTCCCAGCCAGCTTCCAACAAGCAAAATCAATGGAGGAAGATGGGTTCACATAACAACCCTGTGACTCACTTAATGATTTGCTTGACATAAAATCATAAAATCTGTTGTGACTTATTTAACTACTGCCGCACTTAGCAATAGAAGTTCTGGTCCAAATTATGGTCATAATTTGGAGACTATCTGCATTATAATAAACTCTGGTTTATTGGTTAAGATATTTACATTTAGTAGCGGGTTGTATGATGAGCCAGAAGACATAGTTACGGCTGATTGGTTAGAGAGTGCTGGCTCCCGCCTGAGGCAATCTGTGCTGTGATTGGTTGCTGCGGATGTGGAGAAAAAGGGGGAGTTTTCCTCTTGCCCCGGGTGCTGAGATTTACCTCAGGATGCTCCTGTTTGCCTGACCCTCTTGCTTGCTGTAATGTAGATGTCAATATATATTTATTTATATAAAACTACATATTCGCGTCAGCGTCTCTCTGGCTTCATTTGGACACCTCTTGCGCAATTCCCTGACATTATTTCCCCTCAATAAAGCTACAGTCAGAAGTCTTGTCCTGGGTTATTGATTAGGCAATATACGGTTATGACTCGGTTGGAAGGAAAGGGCAACAGGCCTCTTCTGAATAAGGACAGTAGCAATAGATATGCATTGTGAGGCTTTTTAAGAAGGCAGCACTCGACTAACCCTATTTGGGAAGTCCAAAAATCCCCAAAGGGCTCAACTGCCAACTACCTCTATATTCATGTGACACGGCTGCATGTCTTTCCACTTAACAGGAATTCCTAGAAAGTGCAAATTCCTCCCTGGGGGGCGGGGGGAACAGACACACACACACACCCCATTGCTTTGCAGCTTTGCATAACCAGCCTTCAGCAGACCCATCCGCTGGCTGTTAGTGAATCCTTGTAAACTTTGTGAGGGGAAGAGAAATTATTAGACCTGAGGGAGAAAAGTTGAATTTGACTTTCTTTCCTTTTCCTTGCAAAATGAGAAATGTTACTGGAGCTGTGCAAGATTTGACTGTAATCATTGTATGATCTCCTACAATCTTCTACAGCCACCTTATTCTGCCTGAATGGGATAATTAAAAACAGGGAAGGGTCCTGAAAATGGCTTCTTTACTAGGACAGCAGATCATTTCATAGCATAAGAAGAAATGCTGCCTCAGCCATTAACAAGCTAAAGTAGATTAGCACCCCCCCCCGCCCCCTATGTATAGGCAATGGGGCGGGAGGGAATCTCCTTTAGCTTGTTACTGGCTGAGGATGCTCCCCACCATTGTTACTTGGGGTTTGAAATGCAATGAATGTGTTGCTATAGCAACCTGTTCTTTATTCGAGGGAAATTTTATGCTAATTCTGAGGGGACCCGTGGATGCATATATTAAAGAAGGGCCTCTAGTTTTTAAGTAGTTGAGTCAAGTTTGACGCCTTCGTTTTCGCTTTTACTAACCCTGTTTTCTCTCCTTCTCTGCATTCCTTTCCCAGCTGTAACTTATACAAGTTACAAAAAGACCCCTCCGCCTGTACCCCCGCGAACCACCTCAAAGCCCCTCATTTCGGTTACGGCCCAGAGCAGCACAGAATCCACCCAGGACGCCTATCAGGACAGCCGGACTCAGGGGATTTCCCCGTGGCCTCAGGATGGCCTCAGGATGTACAACTCCACCGACAGTCTGGACAGCAACAAGGCTATGAATCTGGCCATGGAAACGGCAGCTGCACAGCGCCACAAGTCGGACGGCCAGATCAGCTCCGTGAGGACGAGCGACAAGGCCATCCTGGTGACCAAGGCCGAGGAGTTCTTGAAGAGTCGGCGCTCCTCTATAGGGATCCAGGTAGCCCGTCTTTAACAACCGTTCTGGGATGAGCTGCTCCCCTGAGCTCCATAAAGAACATCAGATGAATCATTCAGCCCAGAGGCCCCCTAATAACCCGAACAACAATCCCTGTGTGCAGCGATTATCATTAATTACAATTCACATCCTGGCTACATGAGCACGCAGAGCAGAGTTGAGCCAGTGTGCAGTGCCCGGAAATAAAATGAATGAATGTATCTCTGAGCAGGGTAGCTGCCACTAAGGCTGCAGATGAAAATTATCCTGCTCAGTCACAAGTGAACGGCATGTTCATCTTTCTCTCTTTCCCTGGAGAGAGCATGAAATTGCGGCTGTGCAACTGTCAAACTGTAGTCAGATATTTCTTCCTTCCTCCCTTCTGCTTTGTGCTACCCTATTTTTCCTTCACGGCTGTCTTTTAATTACATAGCAATGGAGACTAATATATAAGAGTGAGTTTGACGCTATTACAGTGTTTCTCAACCTTGGCGACTTTAAGTCCTGTGGACTTCAAGTCGCCAAGGTTGAGAAACACTCCGCTATTAGAAAGCCTGCTTATAAAGAATATAGGACTAGTAACAGTTTTTCCTTTGGCCTTCCTCTGACGTTATGCCACTAGTGGAATAAGAAGTATTTCTAAGCACATACTACAACAGAAATTATCAATAAAAGCTAAAGCATGCCTATAGGTCTGACCCGCAACACAACTTATACAAATCTTGAGGTTCCGCAGAACCTGCCTATACTTCTATTTTAGAAACACACGGGTATTTCTAAAATCACCTTTACATTTGGTGATAAGAAATAGAAAGAAGAATTCCTGGCAATAAACACCATGGAAGAGATGCCTCATTGGTCAGAATAATCAGTTTTAAGCTAGTTATAAAGCCCACTGCTTCAACTAACCCATTTATTGGAACAGCACTGTTTATTTTTATTTTAATAAAAAAATCATTGCATCTGAGGAGATGTGTTAATTCATGAAACCATGGGGTTTCCATGGATTTGGGAGTCCCAAAATGCCAAGATAGTGCGCAAGTCTTCATAGTTTCAAGCCTTGCCACTTTTCTAGATATGTGTTGCGCATCAAAGAGGGCGGGGCTTTGATCACACCTGCCATCTTAACTTTTCTGACACCGCACTCCACTGACACCCCTGTTAATGCTTCACAATAATAGCTGGATTGAGCCATAATGTTTGTTGCACATAAAATCATAGTCCTAGGCTGTAATGAGTAAGTTCATACATCATAATAAACTTTCCATTCTCTGATGCTGAAAAGCTCTTGGAAGGACCAACAATTAATTTAAATTTAATTTACATTCTATTTAAGGGATGAGGATTCTCAGAAGCAGTTAAAGGTAATCTTGGATGTTGTGTGGGCACCGTCCCTAATTAGGTTCAGTTCTGCTGCATTTTTCACCTTTTCCTTCCTGGCAATATGGCAGCAGGATGGAATTACTGTTCCCTTTAAATAAAAAAAACTATTCCATTCATAATAATGCTGAATTAATTAGATACCATGAAGCGTTTCTTAATTAGATATGTCTCATTTAAAAGAACTCTTCCAAAATCATTTCTGCATCTCTGAGCCATTGGGCTCAAAGGCCTATGAAATGCCATGGGGCTTGGAGAAAGGGCCATCTATTTCCCTTTGTCCAATGGCTTTGCTGCAGCCTAATGGAAAGGATGCAGTTTAGCATAAGTGCAAAATGTTCAGGTCATCTATTCCCTATAGGCTTACGCAGTAATTAAACACAGGGGTGAAACAATTCACACTGCAGTATACTGCAGTGAGATTGCAGCTTTAGTAAATGATAATGAAAGGCATAGAAGATTGTCCGCTACTTTGGGTTTCCTATTGAATCTGTTCCGTCAGAAAGTGTGAAGGGGTTTTCTACATCTATTGTGTATAGAGCTGGGTCCAAAGCTGTGATCATATCAAATGCTTTGATTCACCTATTTTCTGTACAATTAATCATAACATTCTCATTCCATCATTCAACTATCTCTTTCCCTTCTTCCCTGTAATGCCTTTTTTCGAGAACAGCATCTTTGTATTCACTGATTTGGAATTGAGTAGGTACAGAATCCTATCATATATTTGCCTAGCAATTTTCACAAACACCCAACAAATCTCTATGGCAACAAGGCGTTTGGCATTCATTCTTTATTCTTTACTTTCAAGTGCAGTAAATGACAAGCATTATTTGTCAAAGGTACAGTCTCCTTTAAAAAAAAAATTAAGCTGAGTAAGATAAAGACTTCCTGCAGCCATTTCTTCAGCAAATCCCACTGAGGCTATATAGCCCATAAAACTGGAAGCACAAAATCAGCCAAATTTATTTGTTTACAAGTAAATCATTTATGTGGCCACTGGCAAACCCTCAGCAGTCGTGCAATCTGTGGAAGAAAAGATAGAACTGTTATGGCTGCCAAAAACACAAGTAGCAGGATCTTGTTTACAATGCACAAATCATGTGTTTCATAAACCTTTTTCGGTTCTCTAGTCAAACCTGCATTTAGAACATCTGAGGACTTTATTTCCATATTGACTTGATTAAAGACACAGCAAGCACGCTTATTAGATGACTATGCACTAATTTTGCAGTACATCCGTATTTTCATTCACAGTGGGATTGTTTATTTTAGACGTTATTTGATTTATAAAGCAGTTTTATATCATTTGTAAACCAGCGGTAATATGAAGGAATGCAGCTTAATGTAAACCAATAAGCCAGTTGTGCCATTCTTCATTTTAGCCTTTTTGACATCAGCAGGTTTAAAATCAACTGCTGTCTTTTAACAGATTGGCTTAGCTGAGCTATTGCCATCTTCAGTATTTGAAATCAAATATTATTTCACTTTCAAATATTTCCCCTGACCAGAAATATCTGGAGCGCTATAATTCAGATGATTTTCCCCTCATCAAATATTCATTTTAGTTTAATGTTACATTTTGTTTAAAACCCACTTCATACTTAGCACATGGACGCCAGATTCTGCTACTGTTTTCCACAGTGGGCACATAAAATATAAAGAGGGCCAAACATTTTGGATCACATGGGGAAAAGATACATGCATTCTGAAATCCTTGGGATTTATTAGTTAATGGCTGCATATCGTACCTTATCCTTTATGTGTTTATTACAGAAATCATTGCTATGGATGTTAGTCAAATGCTTTAGTTTGTTTGCAATTATGGTCTCTGACCAAAATATTTCATAAAATGCCAAATGTATCCTGTTTATAGTGTTTGTGTAGCAATTTGCTTTGTGCAAGCTGCAAAAACATTCTCAGAGGCCTCATCTCTGTTCTGCCACAAATGCTCTGGTTGCTGCTCTTCCCCATTCAAAAGATATACGACTAAACACGAACATTGCTAATTCTCCTGCACTGCCATGCCTTTCCTGGAAAGGCAAAGGGATGGGCTAGCTGATAGGTTTTGGGTTTTTTCCCATCAGCATAGCCATACAGTCATAATCGCTGTGAGTAGAAATGATCTCCAACTGCCATGTTCACTTCAAAACGTTTCTCCTTTGACTTGAACTAGGTGGAAGCAGCAACCGATTCAGATAACGACAGCAAAAGCTTACGGGAGTATCATTCGGTTGGAGTGCAAGTGGAAGATGATAAACGGTAGGTTGGGCCATTTCTGTATGTGTTTTTGTCTGCTCAACGTATAGATGTCAGACTCGAAACCAAGAATGGCGCATGGTAATTCTTCCAAGCGGAGTTCTTTATTGTTCCACTTGTAGACAAAAATCTTACCAGATATGCTGCCCTGCTTCCTACACACATCCACATGCACATGTGGCAAGAGTTATATAGGTGTTATTCAACACCACCACCACCCCAACAAGTCCTTGGAAAGCAGCCCTGATGTGCAGGTCTGGATTCCAAGGTCAGCACATCAAGAGTCGCTGGATAACTGAGTCCAAAGGGCACACACAAAGCCCAGGAAAGCAATCCAGGAATCAAACATGCTAGGACACGTAGCACGAGCACACAAGGCACAGAACTGGGCATATTGCTCCAGCAGCATTCAAGTCTTTAGGACGGGGTTAAGTAGCAATAGCAATAGCAGTTAGACTTGTATACCGCTTCATAGGGCTTTCAGCCCTCTCTAAGCGGTTTACAGAGTCAGCATATATTGCCCCCAACAACAATCCGGGTCCTCATTTTACCCACCTCGGAAGGATGGAAGGCTGACTCAACCTTGAGCCGGTGAGATTAGAACTGCTGAACTGCAGACAACAGTCAGCTGAAGTGGCCTGCAGTGCTGCACCCTAACCACTGCGCCACCCCAGATGCCGATGCAGCCAATTCATGAGAGGCGGGGTAGATGACCTAGCTGACTGGCGTATTGCCCGTCTCCTCTCTGATCTACATGATCCTGGATCAGGAGGAAGTGTGGACTCCACCTCCTCTTCATTGCTAAGGGGCGGCAGCTGCTCTCGGTCCTCACCCGGCTAACTCGCTGCAGCCGTGGTTCGCCTCTCTCAGCCTCAGCCTGTCCTAGTCTGATCAACCCAACTGAGGCTGCTCCATCAGGCTAGCCCTCTCTGAGCCCCAATCCTGAGCCCCAATCCAGCTCGACGCTTTCCTCTGCAGACCCAAACTCACCTCCTCTGAACTTGCACCTGGAGAGGAGTCTGGGAGTGGATCTATGACACCAGACTGAGGACTCATCTACAATATGCTCGAACGAGCTCCCCGCAGAGATCCGGACCCTCACCTCTCTCCAGGCTTTCCGTAAAGCCGTTAAAACCTGGCTGTGCCGGCAGGCCTGGGGTTGATGAGTTCCCTTCCCCTCTCGAACCGTGTGGCTGTTGATTGTCTTTTAAATTCCCTTGTACCTTCTTTGTTGTATTTCCTTCGTGCTTACCCCCACCCTTGGGTTTGTGAGCCGCACAGAGTCCCTCAGAGAATAGGGCAGCATATAAATAAAATAAACCCTCAACCTTCACACCTAGGACAGTGTTTCTCAACCATGGCTACTTGAAGATGTCTGGACTTCAACTCCCATTCGCTGGCTGGGGAATTCTGGGAGTTGAAGTCCAGACATCTTCAAGTGAATGACTCAATGAAGCGGTGGACGTGATGAGCCGGGGTCTTGAAGCCGTTAGGGACTGGATGCGGGCTAACAAGCTTGTACTCAACCCAGAAAAGACCGAGTGGCTGTTGTGTTTCCCTCCCAAAAATTTGGTTAGTGTTCCAACGCTCAGGCTGGGGGGCCAAAATTTACACCCCTCAGACAGGGTTCGCAACTTGGGAGTCCTCCTGGATCCACAGCTGACCTTTGATCACCACCTGTCGGCTGTGACCAGGGGGGCATTTGCCCAGGTTCGCCTGGTGCGCCAGTTGCGACCCTACCTGAATCGGGAGGCTCTCACAACAGTCACTCGCGCCCTCGTGACCTCTAGGCTGGAATACTGCAACGTGCTCTACATGGGGCTGCCCTTGAAGAGCATCCGGCGGCTTCAGCTAGTCCAGAATGCGGCCGCACGAGTGATCGTGGGTGCACCTCGGTTTGCCCACATAACACCTATCCTCCGCGAGCTGCACTGGCTACCTGTTGACCTCTGTGTGCGCTTCAAGGTGCTTCTTACTACCTATAAAGCCCTTCATGGTAGTGGATCTGCGTACTTGGGAGACCGCCTCCTGCCAATTACCTCCTCTCGACCCATAAGATCCCACAGATTAGGCCTCCTCCGAGTGCCATCTGCCAGCCAGTGCCGGCTGGCAACTACGCGGAGGAGAGCCTTTTCTGTAGCAGCTCCGACCCTCTGGAACGAGCTCCCCGTGGAGATTCGTACCCTCACTACCCTTCAGACCTTCCGCACAGCCCTCAAGATCTGGCTATCCCGCCAGGCCTGGGGGTAAAGACCATAGTTTGCCCCCGCCCGAATGTTGAATGAATGTTGTTTGATCTTAACTACATACTGTATTTTTATGTTATTGTACGTCTTCCCCTCCCATAAGTTGTTAGCCGCCCTGAGTCCCCTCAGGGAAAAGGGCGGCCTATAAATAAACGCAACTACAACTACAACTACAACTACAAGTGGCCAAGGTTGAGAAACACTGCTCTAGGAAGAAGAGGCTGTTTTCACCCTCTTTTGCTCACAGATAATATCTAGGATGAATTGCTTCTTACTCCTCTGGAATTCACTCCCTCCCTCCTGGGAATTCATCTCCTCACTACATTACATCCCATAAGATCAGAATTTCTCAGCCTTGGCAACTTGAAGATCTGTGGATTTCAACTTCGTGCTGGGAATTCTGAGAATTGAAGTCCACATATCTTCAATTTGTCAAAGTTGAGAAACACACAGATATAGCCATGTGCTCACAGATACCTATTGTTTCCAAAACAACAATGACAATCTTTTCTCAAACCCCCATCATCTGCACCCTGTGTTTTAAACCACATGTTTTTTAACTCATTTATTTCTGTTTAGTTTAGTGATAATGCGTCACTGTAGCATTTACAAAACACTTCTAACATCTACTGCGAGAATAAATCAACGTTTGCTTTCCAAATGAAGTTTGAGTAATATTGATTCGTATCTTGCTTTGGGCCATTAATAACCATTTATCCTATAAAGACTGCAGCCCATTCATGTGGTGCGTTTCAATCTTTACATCCATTGTTATTAATATTTCTAAAGCTTTTCTTAAAACCCTGAAAATAGTAGAGTATAGATGGTGCTTTCTTTTCATAAATAGAATATTGTCAATGTATGGATCGTATATTGTGTTGTTTTTCCATTTTACTCCAGCCATGGACGATTTAAGCGCTCAAACAGTGTAACGGCAGCTGTTCAAGCCGATTTAGAACTCGAAGGGTTTCCTGGACACATAACGATGGAGGACAAGGGACTTCAGTTTGGGGGGTCTTTCCAGCGGCATTCAGAGCCAAGTACTCCCACTCAGTATGGTGCAGTAAGAACTGTGCGGACACAAGGCCTCTTTAGTTATAGAGAAGATTACAGGACCCAGGTTGACACCTCCAATCTCCCACCACCTGAGCCTTGGTTGGAACCATCCATGGACACCATTGAAACAGGACGGATGTCTCCGTGTCGACGGGACGGGTCATGGTTTATGAAGCTGCTACACACCGAGACGAAAAGGATGGAAGGATGGTGCAAAGAGATGGAGAGAGAAGCAGAAGAAAATGATCTTTCTGAAGAAAGTAAGAACATATCTTTCACTGCTTATTCTTATCTTATAGTTTTTAATCTATTCATTTCTGTAGTGAGTCTGTTATCACATTGCATTTTGGGAGTTGGACAAAATGGGGGCATTTTTTTTCTATATATATTTTTTATTTTTCATTTTCATACACTCACATGTATGCACCATACAGTATTAAACAATAATTGCATCAATTTCTCTTGTCAACAATGCCCCAGAAAATGAAAGCCCAATATACCTCTTCCATTCCCCATACACCTTTCTTCCACCACCCTCCAACTTTCTATCTTCCCTCCATCATCCCCCTCTACCCTACCTCCCCTCCCCCTCTACCACTCCTCTCTCCAGATCCGCTCCCCCCCTTCCCTTTCGCCTTCCCCCCCACCCTCTCTCCCATCCATGGGGAAATTTTGAAGGACCATGCGCTCTGCCACTGCGCTGCAGAGGGACTTCCCTAGTGGACTTCCTTTGCTTGTAAAAGCCGAAACTCCGACGTTTCTATATAAAATCCCATGAATATGTTTCCTTGTAAGTACGGACTTCCAGGTATGAAAGAGAGTTCAGGTGGGATTCCAGACATAAAAGACAATACACGAAGCTTTTGGAGAGAGGAAGAATTAGATTAGGAAGTATTTGACTCTTGCCTTCATTATATATTGCTGGCTTTAAAGAAAAATAGATCAAATTAACGCCAAAAGCCCAGTAGAAATATATATCGTTTCAAAGCTTAACATATTTTATGGATTCTATTATTTCTAAGTTCTTATTAAAGGCTTGCTAGCTTTTCGTACACTGCTTAATAGTAATTCTGAATAAAATTGTTGTCCACCAATCATAATTTTCCAATCCAGATAGGTTACTCATGCGCTGATCACCTCATGATTGCATTAGTGTAATGTGCCCTCAAAGACCACCTAGAAGCTGTGGCTGGTTCAGAAAGCAGATGTGCAACCAGTAGCAGATGCCTCTTGGTGTGCCCATGTGTCACCACTGCTGCACCAGCTGTATTGGCTGCCAGTCAGCTTCAGAGTGGAATTCAAGGTGCTGATTTTTACCTATAAAGCTCTGTTTGGCTTATGACCTGGATATCTAAGATACATTTGTGTCCCCAATCATTTCTGCCCACCCCCTACATTCTGGCAGAATGGGTGTGGTCCAGGTCCCCAGTATAAAAGGCCATCTTGAGGGATACGAATTCTTTTCTTTTTTGCAAAGATATCCCATGCATAAGTGTTACTGAATACCGAACACTATTATGTTCAGTTGGGCTCATTACCAACTGTAGCCTAAATATAATGTACATACAAAAATATGCTTAAAGAAATGGCGGTCACTTCAGCAAGGAAAGACATTGGGGCAGTGTGTCAACCCATGTAAGCTTATTCAATCTTCCAGTGAACACTCTCTTCCATGCTTTTTCATCACATATAATGTGTGTATTTGTGGTAGGGTAATAACATTATGCGAAATGACAATTTTTGTTGGCATCTTTTGTTGGCTAGCACCAACATTGTTGTTCTGTTTATTTGCTATAACAAACTTTAGAATTTGTCACAATTTGAAAAGCGTGTCAATCAACAGATGAACAAGGTGAATGCACCTTCGGGAGCAGATGTTATAACCTTCAGGCGGCTCAAGTCAGATGCCATTATATGGTCAAATTGGGTGCTTAGTGGATTTTGTAGGAAAATTTGTGCATTTGAAATGTCCGTACTTGTGTGCCTGTTAATTTAGTTCTTCGAGATATAACTGGATGGCATTTCGCTACCTCAGAATTACAGGGTTCTACGTGCATCGCGACCATTTGCTGGGAAAAGAGTCTTAAACATTTTAAAAATTGTACTGGTTACCCCATTGTATGTAGAAGGAATAAAAATTGGTATGTGAGCCTACCAACAAATAGTGCATGCAAGAAAAAAAAAATGAGGCCGATGGCGACTCATCTTGGGGTCATACGGGAGGCTCCGAAAATCAAATAGAACCTTGTCACACTAAGTTTCACCATAAAAATGAGAATTACAAAGTTCAATAAAAAAATTTTTGAAAAAAGCACTGAATTCAACTTGATATTAACTCAGATTTGTTTTTGTGACCATAAAATGCTTGTAAATTACTATTTGAAGGTTCAGTAAGAATGTAAATGCATATGTCTTAATACGGAGAATTACTATTTAGCCAAAGTTTTGCATAACAGTTTCTTCAAAATGGTGCAGTAATAGTCATTATCGACTTTAGCATCCATTTGAACATACTTTCTATGTCATCGTGTTTTGCTTTGGTTACTGTGTGTACCTGTAACTGTGTCTTAGAGTTTATACTCTGGTTTCTCTTCAGATGGTATAGATCTTTCGCCTGTCTTAGGCAGAGGGAATGTAACAGATGCGGCAGGCGCTGTTGGGGAAGCAGGTTTCCCGCAAACACGCCTTGTCTTCTTTTCAAAGGCACGGAGGGGGACCGTGTCCCAATCATCCACAGCGAAGGTCGTCTTGAACCTTACTGTTGAATGGATCTGGGTGAATATTAGTTGTGATACTTTAGCATACGGCACACTAGTGTGCTGAAAACTGCTTTGGACACATGGAGCAATTTTTAAAATAGGTGGGCTTCCTCTGGATGGTTTTGAATGGCTGGCGTCGCTTGGCTTCTTTCAGCAATCTTAGGAAAGAAACTGGTGGAAAGAATTCATAGCACGTTCAGTTATGCTCTGCATATTATCCACTTCTTGAATGCAAGAGGGGCCTGGTACAGACAACTCCATTTCAATGCTTTCAATGTTTGGACGATTCCAAAGAAAATCTGTTATTGCAAAAGACATGCGAAAGTCCCTATTTTGTGGAATGCAGCTGCCACTCCCTAATGTTAGATGCGCTAAATGTGGTTGATCTTGCACTACATTTTCCAAAATTTGCACCACAGCACTAGCTATATCGTTTCCAGCGCGTCCCCCGATTAATTCCATCCAAATGGCACAGTACCCTTGTCCTGTATATGATGTGTGAGTAGTCATATTGTACAAGTTAAGTTTATGCTTGTAAAAAAAACTGCTTGTACCAGATTTTGGAAAAGAGATGACATTCTCCATGTCCAAACATATCTAGTTTTGTCTCCTCTTTCTCCGGTCTGTGATCTCTCATTAAATTCTTCTGTTGGATATGCAAATCACATTTCTCTTGTAGCATCTCTTCTACCTGCCCAATTGAAGAGGCAGTTTTATGCTCCTCGCAAAGGCCACAGAGATGGTTTTTTGGGTACGTGGAACGCCAGGTTAAATTCATTGTTGAATACAGTTGGATGGTGTTTGACTGGTTCAGTTCCTGTTCCGCTATTTTTCCTTTATACAGCCCGTACATGAGTCTTACATTCAATGAAGATGCGAGGAACTCTTTTTCAGTTCTTTTAGCAAGACATTAACGTGACTCCACCCTCGGAAATGAATTAATATGCTCAATTACGGTCTGTTTGTCTGTAGCAAAGAATTGCTAACCAGGGTGCTTCCCCCTCTTGTCTGTCTGCTTACTAAATCTTTCCGGCTATGCTAGTTGTACACTGGCTTTTGACTGATTTGCCAATGTTCCTAGATAAAAACCCTTGCAAACACCAATTGCTGCATTTCCTATGTACATGTGGTAGAAAAAACTGAATTTGCTCCTAGAAGGTTTTGTTTTTGGTGTGGGACGATGCACTGATTCCCTGCGTGTACTTTTTCCAATGTAATGTAACTTTTCATTAGGGCTCATAGCATTGTAGGCTCTAAATATTGCTTCACGTTCCTCAGTTGTCACTGCTGTAAAGCAAGCAAATTTGCAACTCTGCATATTTCTCAGTCCTTGCCATGACTTAATTGTTTTTAGCAGGTACAGTTTTCCCATGTCTACATATTCTTCCCCCCCTCTGACATTTTTTCCCCCTAATATTGGCTTCCAAGTTCTGGGTCATCTATGTCTCTTCCTCATAACTTTTTCCGATGTTGCTACTGGTGTGTCAGTGTTTACGTGATCCTCAGTAGACGTAGGAGGATTGGCAACATCCTCCATTTCTTGCCTGGAATAAAATAAAATATTTACTTATTAATGTCAACTCAAAGACACCATCTTACTTTTGCATTTTTGACATTTAACACCAAACAAAATTTAGGAACCTTTATTTACATTTCTTATATGGGGGCCATCCATTTAAAGTGGCATTACCAAAAAGCAGAGTTTCTCACTCAGTGCCCCTTTAAGGCCTGTGCTGATAAATAAATAAAGGGAGACTAGTATAGATCTATTTCAAGCTATTTAGCTCTCATCAGCTAGCCATACCCTTACTGGGATTTGAACTTGGGCTATATTACATGTTAGGCAGACGTCTTAGCCATTAGGCCACAGGCTCTGATCCGTTATCAGCCAAGCCAGGGTGAAAGGTATCTATTTAAAGTTACAACCCCCGGTATGCCCAAATATGGGAGGAAGATCACTACTTCCATTCTCTGTTCTTCGGCTCTTCACAAGAGACCATCCAGACAGAAAGAAACCCAATATTTTTTACTGTTGCCTTTGTGTTACATTTGTTATATTTGTGCTGATAAATAAATAAAGGGAGACTAGTATAGATCTATTTCAAGCTATTTAGCTCTCATCAGCTAGCCATACCCTTACTGGGATTTGAACTTGGGCTATATTACATGTTAGGCAGACGTCTTAGCCATTAGGCCACAGGCTCTGATCCGTTATCAGCCAAGCCAGGGTGAAAGGTATCTATTTAAAGTTACAACCCCCGGTATGCCCAAATATGGGAGGAAGATCACTACTTCCATTCTCTGTCCTTCGGCTCTTCACAAGAGACCATCCAGACAGAAAGAAACCCAATATTTTTTACTGTTGCCTTTGTGTTACATTTGTTATATTTGTGCTGATAAATAAATAAAGGGAGACTAGTATAGATCTATTTCAAGCTATTTAGCTCTCATCAGATAGCCATACCCTTACTGGGATTCGAACCTGGGCTGTATTACATATTAGGCAGATGTGTTAACCACTAAGCCACAAAGTTCTCCTCCTTTATCATAATATGTATGTATGTATGTATGTATGTATGTATGTATGTATGTATATATATAACACAGTTGTTCCGGGCCTGCATTGCAATAGCGTTAGTGAATGGTGTATAGACTTAAAGCACAGACTACTCACTCGTTTTCAATTAAAAGTTCCATGTCCAATTGGCCATCTTGGTTTCTGGAACATACTCGACCCACTTGGTTCAAATAAATCTGAACTTGCTTCCGTATCGTGGAAGAGAGACATTATTTTGGAATGGACATGTCCAGAAACAGAGGCAACGCTAAGCGCTGCAGACTCCATCCTTGCTCTGTCACATGGGTGCAGCCAAGCATGGCTATTGGCTGCTGCAAATAGAACCCCGTAGTTCTGGGTTTTCATGCCACAGTGCAGATAGAACCTTGTCATTTTGCTATTTGTGGTGAATCTATTTAGAAATTTTACGAAATAAGTTGTTAGAAAATTAAGTCATGGTATATAGAACCATGTCACACTCTTAACGCATTTTCGACGAAAATGTCAGCTAGAACCCTGTAATTCTGAGGTAGCGATTTATCAAATACTGTAGTTCGGTTCTGCTTCTTGTTCTTCTCTGTGATTTTTTTCCTCCCAATAAACGTTTGCAGTCGTCAAAGCAGAGATGCATCTTGAAAGTCAGCAGTTTTTTGTGAGTGCAAATTTCATTAAGATCCATGCCAGTGGGATTCCAGGACTTGTGTCCATGTACCCCTATTAATTATACATCTGCAACGTGCAGTTAATTAACTTTTTCATGTGTGCTGTTTCAAGAGAATACTTTTGAAGCTGCTGCTTATATATAGCCCCCGACAATAGTGCTTCATTATTCCCCACTGCAGATTCAATGGGTGTGTCAGGTTGCTTTTACAGAACATGGCCAACCTGTAGCCCTTTGATTAAAAGATGCGTGCTTGTAATGTATACCTGGGATAGTGAAAATACCAGTCTCAAAGTATCAGCAATTCATACCTTCGGACCAACAATCTTAGTGATGGTGTTGATGGCGCTCGTAAAGTATCCTTTTTACACCATGAAAGGAGGTGTTAGATTTCCACAGACATGATGGTGATTGCCCCCCCCCCCTATAATGTTCTTTGTGAACGATTAACTGTAAGGAATAGCCATTCATGGATAACATCCAATTTTTGTCAAAGTTATGGGATCGCTCTTCTCTTAATAATGTATGAATGGAGAAGACATATATGAAACGTTTGTGTCACCAGTAGTATATTTTTGTAATTCATTCTCTGGACCGGTTACATAGAAATGTGAGGCTGATTATTGCACAAGGAGAGGGGCTTTGAAAGTTTGCAAACAACAACAACACCAACCCACATCTTCATAGTACAGTAGCATTAGCTGTTATTCAGCTATATGGGACAGGAAACATGATTTTACAGTGTGGGGTTCCCAACAACATGGGGAAAATTTAGGTTCCAAATAGAAATTGTTTAGACCTTTGCTGGATATGTTTCTTTTTACCAACCTGTGGCAAAAGTGAAAAGGAATGGGAGAAGAAGGGTTGCTATTGGTTGAAGAACAATGGACTTCCCTTGCTTTGGTGATTGTTGTACAGTTTGCAAAACTATTATAAGTTTTTAGATTATTTTTTTGTCCATAATTAATATTGAAGCTAGGTGCTCAGTGATAAAGAACGGCGTATTCTACATACATGTGTATCTGTCTGCACACCCACAACTCAAACATCATGTATTGCATAAGTCATCTTTCAAAATTAATTATATGTTAATTTTAACATACAATTAATTAATTTAATTAGATTTGGGCAAACATATCTTTTTAAAAAACACTTCTGAGAATAATTCTTTTGAAAATAAGCGATAAATTGAATATATAACAAGATCTCAAAATGTGGCATAAGAATAGGAAAAATGGATTCTCAATGTTCTTCTCCTGTGCAACTGTGCAACGGTCATCCCAGCGCATCCATTTTGCCGGTTGTCTCAGTAATCATTTGACATCCAAGTATCATTTCCAGTGATGAACAGATAAGAAATCACTGAAATGCAAAGCCATAAACAGTCCTGTTAAATGTAAGTGTAAGTTTTAGACCTTTAATCACCTTCTACTCTCCCCTGTCACTTTACTAATTTCTGGCATATTTAATTATCTGTTTTGCTTTTTAATTAATAAGGAAAAAAAGAGCAAAACCCAAATATAATGGGGATGGCAATATACTGAAGACATAAAAGTGTTTTAACAAAAAAATGACAGATGACTAAGAACAAAGAAAATATGTGCCATTCTAATAATAGTTACAATTCTATATATACTTGTCTAACAAAAATATTATTCAAGTATGTATATATTTCTAATACATAACATATATTTGTTTTTAGCCTACTGTATTCTGTATTCATTATATCTATGTATACAAAGTCCAGGGATATCGTCAATCCGCTCGGAAGAGGCAAGTTCTATCAGGTCTTTTAATAAGTGGGGCCATGCGTGTATCTTTCCAATGGTGCAATATCCGTCTTTTGCCCATAATAAAGGCAGGGAGAATCCATTTACTATGTCCAATTGTGTAATTTAATGTGCCAGGTATATAATTCAAGGGAATATTATCCTCTGAAAGTTTTACCTTTTGTCTCACATTTATATTTACATATTCCACTGTTTTCTCCCAAAATGTGATAAGTATGAGACATTGTAGAGACATGTTTTTTAAAAAAGGGTTATTCCTATTGCCTCTCCAACAAAATGCTGTTTCTGACAGTCCTTCTTTTTTAATAAAAACATAACGGAGTCCAATGAATTCTAATTCTAAATATTTTTTGTTGCTGTATAAATTATAATTTGAGGTCCATGGGCACGCTTGCTATACAAATTAAGACATTCCCCCTTTTCTAGACAATATCCAAACCTCTAATTCTTTATTCCACTGTTTTCTTAATATCTGCGTATTAAATTGATGTATAAATAACAATTATCTAGAAAAATTCAGCAGGTTTTCTTAGTTTTAAAGACTAGTTTCTGGAATATAAAAATGTGGTCCATACTATCCCTGCAAATGTTTAAACTACTTTAAGCTAGATATCCTGTGTGTGACACAACAAGTAGAATCCACTGGGCTAAAACAAATCTAGGAACCTATTAAGGATCCAGTGGATCAGAGTTAGGAGGAAAGCTGTTATTGACTTTGGTAGAGTTTTGCCCATCCTTCTCTCTACACTGGGACAGTTATATTTTGTAGGTAGTAGGTTTTTTTTAAAGTCAGCACAAAACATGAATATCTGGTAAACACTGAACTTGACAGGTTAGTGACAGAAACACCTGGATCTTCCATAAAAAATAGATCTGCAGAGAATAGGGATTTTACTCAATACAGCCAGGATTTTTACATTATTTTCTGAGGGGATGAAACAGTATACAGTGTATAAAGCTTCTCGTGTGGCTTTTTCCAATATTGTTTAAGATGAGCTGATCTCTGATTTTCTTTCTTGAATACAGTTTGAAAAGCCTGCACACTTAATTGAATTCATAACCAGAGCAAGAATAATGTTTTTTCCCCCTAGATTATGCCTTGGCTATACAAATATATTGGTTGTTTCCTAGCTTCAGATCTAAATTAATATTTACCCTTCATCTTCAGTTCTAGGTAAGATTCGAAGTGCTGTAGGAAGTGCACAGTTGCTAATGTCACAAAAATTCCAGCAATTCTATTGGCTTTGTCAACAGAATTTGGTAAGTTCACATTTTTAAACATTGCATAGTATAACTGAAGTTAGTTATTATTTTTCTTCAAACTTTAAATGCTACTATTTTATTATTCATCTGGAGATTAATTTCCGTCAGAGGACATTTAATTCCACATCTGCTAAGCAGACAATTGCACACATAACTTGTGCATAGAAGCTTCATTATTTCTTTATCCTGCTGTGCAGAAACTATTGCCGGAGCTTTAAAGAGGAAGGCTCCAATTTTCCAATGAGCATTTCAAAATCATCTGGGAATTCATGGCAACTCAGCATGGTCTGCATTAATGTCTTGGTCTGGGCATAAAGTGAGAAGGATTGCAATAAGATTGCATTGAAATAATGTTTGGTATCTTTTTTGTATTTGATAATATACATTTTTATATTAGAAATCACCTTGTGAGGGCACGACTTAGGAACTGATCTTTAAAAAGCACTCCATTATTTTATAAATACTGTGTTTGAAAATGTGTTCTATCAAAATAAAAGGAATCAGGAATTTCACCCAGAATGGTGGAGCGTGAATCTTCAGTACATTGAATAAATCATAATTTCTCCAAAACCGTTTAAGGACTCAGGGGGCATCGAAGATTATTTTATAAAGCTCTATCAATTTTTGTCTTGCAATACAGTCAACCCAAAACAGATTGTTTGGGTCTATAAAATATTAAAAATAGTAATCTATCTTATTCATCTATCCATCCTGCAATAGATTCCCCATTCTTTCCAGCGCAAAGACTATACTGGGGAATATACTGGACCAAGGGGATTTTGAAAGTTATTGTTCAAAGGAGAGGAACAAGAATTCCCATTCCTTGACCAAAAGGCTCCTTGTATATAAAGTCTGCTTTTGCCTACCTTTGAAACTCTGGAAATCCATTGCTATTGTTTTAAACTTTAGTCAGAGGCAATAACTTTGTAGTTAAAAACTGTAAGCAAAGAATGAGATCTCAAGGGATATTAGCAGGTGGGTAAATGCACATCTACAATAATTTTTGTGTATGTTTATTGTATTGTAATTTTATATTGCATTATGTTGTTGATGATATCACTAATTATTTTAATAACCAAAATCATTTTGGAAATGAGAACTAGTTGTGCATTCTCTTGGCTTCAATCAGTAACTTTATTCCCCCGGCATAAATACCAAATTCCCATGGACTGTGATAATCAGGAGCCAATACTGCTAATCTAAAAAGCTGACAAACTACAAGAATTAATCAAATGTTCTACTGTCCAAACTAAATGCCCACAATACGTTTTACAATTAGCTTTGTTTCACTGCTAAATTAGATATGAGGAAGGCTTCTGCTGGTCAATATTGCCAGCAAAGAACAACGTTACTTTCTCATTTGTTTTTCTTTTTTTCCCTAGAACTAAATAAAATTTTGAGGGGGCATTAGAGGATGTGACCTACAAGTCTGTCTTATTTAAAATCAATCATTCAGTAATATTTGCAATTTAACCTTTACCAGCATGAGAAAGCGTTTTTTTTCTGTCTATGTCTATTTGAAATTTGCTATCCAGAAAGATTAAACCAAACCAAGGTTTCAAGGAAACATAGATATGTGAAATGCAACTGGACATCGTCTTTAGTTACAATTGCTGGGTTTTGATTCCTAGAATTAACATGATGGGCTCCTGTGACAGGTTGTCCTTGTGTCTCCTTCTCCCCATCCTTCTTTTCTCCCACACCTGTCAGGGGTGGGGAGAAGCAATGGCAGTAGCACTTCTATGCCTCTCCACATTGCTTTCCAGCCCTCTCTAAGCAGTTTACAGAGTCAGCCCATTGCCCCCAACGACCTGGGTCCACAAGTGATTATATGTGCGTCATAACAGCAGAACACAAGGCCTGGCTCCAAAGTCAGGATACAAGGACAGTTGGGTGGCTTTAGGGCAGGTTGAAATCATACCTGGTTTCACTTTTTCCTCATTACAGCTCCTTGTAGCTGCTAAGCCTTAGGGTATCCCAGGGAGTTCCTCCACATCCACTGAGAGTATCAAAATATCCATACAATTAGAGGCACTTTTTATGAAAGCAAAGCTTTCATAACTGGATTTAACCCTTTCTTTTTGCTTCTCCACATTTTTTCTGTGCACATTCTTCACTACTGACCTAAAAAGACCAGTGGAAACTGTAAGTTTTCCACACACATTAGAATTGTAAAGTGCTTTGAACCACAGGTCTACCAACACTGGCAGGGCATAGTACTGCATACAAAAAGGGAGTGAATCCCACACTCAGTAGCACTGATAAAGTTCTCTGGTTGGGTGATGAAATGTCTGCAAGCTTGTCCAGTGTTGTTAAGTCACATAGTAGTAGTAGTAGTAACCCAACTCACTGAGTTGACTCTGAGCCAATTACTCTTTTTCAGTTCAACAGACCTCACAAGACTCTTGGTCTTCTGAACAAAAATAGTGGCGGAAGCCGTGTGAAGGCTGCCTTGAGCTCCTAAATAAAAGGAATAGGATTAGCATTTAAAAACAACAACAGAAAGGGTGGAAATGCACAGGGGGATCATTTGGGGTAATGAGATGTGGTTGTGAGTTGTGCTACCTCCCCCAGTGGCACAGTGGTTAAAGTTCAGTATTGCAGGCAAACGATGCCAACAGCCTGAGGTTCGATCTCGACGGGCTTGAGGTTGACTTGGCCTTACATCCTTCCGAGGTCAGTAAAATGAGGACCTAGGTCGTTGGGAGCGATATGCTGACGCTGCAACCCGCCCAAAAGATGCTGTGTATAAGTCTAAATGCTACTGTTGTTGCTAAATGCTACTGCTATCTAAGGCTGGTAATAGCCAAGAGGAGTCTCAGATGGAGGATGTGAAGATACATCATGATAACACATACATGCATTTACCTTTAAAACACAGAAAAGGCCCAGGGCTGCCACAGACCTGCGTCAACTACTATTCAGAAGTTCAAGGAGTTAAGGAAAATGTAAATGATAGAAGTTATTCGTCCAGATTGTTATAGACAGTCAACATAAACATTTCAACTCCTTTTAGGTAGATGATGAATCATTCTTGAATAAGCTGAGGCTCACATGTTTCATTTAACCATAATTCCCTTGAAACCAGGCCTTTGGAAAAAGAAACACAGAACCCAACTTTTTTGAACTTGTCCAAAGGAGGAGAGTGTGGGACACAGTCCAAGTTGTAGAGGCTTAATTTGATTTGATTTGATTTGTTTATTATTTATAGGCCGCCCTTTTCCCTGAGGGGACTCAGGGCGGCTTACAATTTATAGGGAGGGGAATACATGAGACAATACATAAGTAAAATAGAGCACAACATTCATTCATCATTCGGGTGGGGACGGATTAGAATCTTTATCCCCAGGCCTGGCGGGATAGCCAGGCCTTGAGGGCTGTGCGGAAGGTCTGGAGGGTGGTGAGGGTGCGAATCTCCACGGGGAGATCGTTCCAAAGGGTCGGAGCTACTACCGAGAAGGCTCTCCTCCGCGTGGTTGCCAGTCGACACTTGCCTGTGGATTCATATGAAGGGTGTTCTATAAATCTCTAGGCAATTCCAAACGTGGTATCTTTAGCCCATTTAATAGAATTATAGAACATATTATCCTGAGTTGCATTCATAGAACAAGACCAAAAAAATAATAATAAATGTCGCTAATAAATTTAATAAATAAATAAAGGAATCCCAAAACTGATCAAAATCGATTTGTATATTAAACAGCAGCACTGTATATTAAATGCCTGTTCTGAATCTGGGGGAGGTTCTAAAAGAATCCAGAGCAAATTAAGGGGGGGGGAAAGCCCCCCAAAACCCCCAAATGCAGACCAATGGCCAAGCTTTGCTCTTTAAGAAATCAAAAACTGGGCCTAACCTAACGCTTGCATTTATTACCATCCACTAATGTCAATGCTGCGTTAATGATAAATTGCCGAACCTCCTTCCATTCACAAATTTGTAATGCTAGCACAGATATACTGTATGTTCACATGCAAATGCATATCTGACACACCTCTGAAGCGTGTCTCCCTGATGACCTCTAGGCATGTGCAAATCCCATTATTCCAGTTAGAGTGACAAGTGATGTCTTTGAAACCCATCATGCCTTGAGGTTGCTGGCTAGGGAAAGATGGACTAAGTACCTTTCATATCATATTTTGACGAAACAAGATTTTTCTACATGCTACTAGAGATTAATGCTGCCATTGTAATGAGATCCGGGGTCAAAGCGCTGTGTAAGTCAATACAGATGTGCTAACACAGTGTTTCTCAACCTTGGTGACTTTAAGTCCTGCGGACTTCAACTCCCAGAATCCCCCAGCCAGCTGGCTGGCTGGGGGATTCTGGGAGTTGAAATCCGCAGGACTTAAAGTCGCCAAGGTTGAAAAACACTGTGCTAATATGATCCAGGCCCTTTCTGTTAGCTGTCTTCCTCTGGACATAATCCGTTTATTTCGGTCTGCTGTAATTATTATTATTATTTTAAGATACATAACTTCCTGAGTAAGATTACATTTAAGGATGCCTCAAGATGAAGCGTCTCTCTTACTGCTTTTGCCTTTTTGAGAAAATTGTATTAGTCTGGAGCCAGACATGACGTTAGAGATACCTTCAGTTCAGCAGCACGAGACCGCCCTCTTGTGGACAAAAGCAGATAAGGCACGCTTCATTTAAGGAAACAACTAGGCTGAAAAATTAGGTCGTTGTGCTACAGATTGTTTCAACAAAATGCCAGACCTTTGTTCCGAAATAGCCAAACTCAGAGGTCGTAAACAGAGGACTTCTGTACCTTCTAACCTATAGGAGCTTAAACTTATTTAAGGCAGGCAATCATCAATGGGAGGTGAAGTGAAGTTCAGGAGAAATTCACCAATCGCTTTCCTTATCTTGATAAAGGTTATGAGAGTTCTTGCCAAGGACCGAAGGGATTCTAACAACCCAAGGCCACAGAATAACGGATTTAAGTTACGTTTGTAGAACAAACTTTGTAATGTTAAGGCTAATTCCACAGCCAAACTACCAAGTGAGGTTGAGAGAAGTCTCCCTTTCCTGGATGTTTTCAAGCAAAAAGTAAAGTATTTGGTATGTTTTAATCTGAACGTCTGCATTCAGCAAGGAGCCGAACGTTGATGGCTTGAGTCTTCCATCCAACATTTGACCATTTATATAATGCCAAATATGTTCTACACCCGAGTTTTCAAACAAATGACGCTTGGGTTTTTTTTTCTTTGTTTGTTGAACGTGGCAGGATCCCAGTGCTATGCCCCGACCAACTTCACAGGACCTGGCAGGATTCTGGGACTTGTTACAACTCTCAATTGAAGACGTCAGTATGAAGTTTGATGAACTGCATCAGATGAAACTGAATGAATGGAAAATAATAGAATCGCCCGAAAAAAAGGTAAGCTAGTTCCTTGAGGTGCATTTCTTAGATTTCTAAGCCTGAAATTATTTTTCTTGTGAAATCATTGTTGGACAAGACTCTCCAAAAGTTCAGGGAACACAGCAAGGACCATGGCAGGTATTTCTTGGCATGCTGGCATACATAATACCACAGTGAAGTCCTTCCTTCCTTCCTTCCTTCCTTCCTTCCTCTAGAATGTATGTACTACTCAGACCAAAGCAGCTTAGAAAATAATTTTAAAAACCATATTAAAATACAACTATTAAAAAACAATAGAGACACACATACCCTTTCAACTCAGTATTTCAAGGAACAGCTTTAACAATCGAACCCACAGGCTGGCTCTTCTCATGGCTTAACTATTTCCCAAGGCAAATTAATCCCAATTTTCTGGCACTGAGATAAGACTTCACCTCATCTCCTCTTTAGCTCAGGAACAACATATACAACTATCACCTGTATCCTGATGATACTTGGCCTTTTGACAGACGGTGGCCTTACACAAAAGCTTACCATAGATATGAAATAATTTTCAACCTTGGGCCACCCTGTAATAGAGAGGACGAAGGCGCTACTATTGACTGGGACTCCTCTTTCAAAAAGCAGGCAAGTGACTGCAAAATAACGCCAAATCCCCAGAAATGGTTCTGTAAAATAATATCATTGGCAATATCAAAAGTTCCAGCAAGATCAGATCAGCTGTAGCCCCACTGACCTGCGGTTGCCACGGGTTGCCCACAGGAGGGATCAGTGATCATTTTGCTGACTGCCAGCAGTTTGGCAGTTCGATTCTCATCAGCTCACAGTTGACTCAGCCTTCCATCCTTCCAAGATCAGAAAAATTAGGACTCAGATTATTGGGGACAATATGCTGACTCTGTAAACCACTTAGAGAGGGTAGTAAAACACTGTGAAGTGGTATATAATTGCTATTGGATAGAATATTTGGAGTTTCTGAGACCAAGATTAGAAATATAATGTGAAAAGTAAGTACTAAGGATTAACCATATCTTTGGTAAAATTACCTGGTCCAATTATGCCCTGAAATCCCGCTAAACTGCAGAATTTTCACGAGTTCTTATATTGTCATCTTGATTTCATGTTGAGATGCATATTTTTCAGAACCATCTCATAAGATCTTGGCTAATGCTTGATGATTTTGCAACATTTTGACTATTACTGTAATTTAATTTGGAGAATTGTCAGCTCGTTGTTAGTTTAAGTTAAAACAATCTCCCTATGCGAAGCAAAATGAATCCTGAATATTAAAAAGAACACAGTCTTATTAGCTCCTCTCAGAATACTTGCTCAGTCAACAGCCTGGCCAGGATTTCAGTAAAGGAGGAGCAGGGAACTGTTCAGACAGCTGCTACCTCATTTATAGTGAAGAAACACATTAGTATATAAAACTTGTCTTTGTACGGTTTTCACTTCACCTCTAAGGCTGAGAATTCTTAATAAAGCCAGTTAAATATTAGCCACGTTGAAATTCAGTGTGAGAGTTTAAAATTTAGTTTTCTCTTCCATGAAAGTTAAATACTTCAAATTTGTATTTCTAGCTGCATCCACTCTGGTCAGATGGATTTAGTTATTTCGGTGGGGCTAAATAAAAAGTGCTCCATTCTGTTGACTGGTAGGGAGTACAAGGAGGCCACCTGTTTCTTTATCTCTGCTGGTCCTGGATCTAGTAGAAACAGCATGATACAAATTCATTCCCAGAAACAATGGCACCTAATGGGACATAGGAAGTGGGCCTCTTCTGTCGGAGCATCTGCTCTATGGAATAGTCTTTCTCCTACATGAAGGGAGGGGAGGGGGGAAGGACGGAGGGAGGGAGGGAAAAACATAGAGATGATAGTTAGATATGACTGACTGACTGACAGACACAGACAGACAGACAGATGCAGGGGAGGGGGGGAGATTAATAAAATTCTTTTCTGAACTTCCATTACTACCATTAATTAATTAATGGTCCATTAATACCTAATGCAGTGGTGGCTAACCTTTTGCTTCTTCTGTGCCAAAATTAAGCGCACACGGACACACCAAAACTCCCGCATGCCAGCACCCATAATGCAATACGCAGCCCCTGCGCATGTGTGCACCCCCCATGAACCTCCCCCCCAAACGCATGCGCACACCTACCATACATGCCCCCCCCCCATTTTGGGCCAACCTTTACCGGCACTTTGCAGAGGCAGCGGCAGCTCCTCCGGGCAGCCTCGCACTCCGGGCAGTGTCCAGTCAGCCAGCCATGCCAGCCAGCAGAACTGCGGACAAGCGAGCTACCCAGCCTGCTGCTGCTGGCATGCCGCCCTTACAGCAACACTCCGCTCTGCCCGCGCAGCAACTGAACTTCCAGTTCTCCCGTTAGGGCCCTTTTTCGTTCTTCCCAAGCTTCAGGAAGGCCTCTGGAGGCTGGGGAAGGTAAAAATGGCCTACCCTGGCCCTCCAGAAATGGGGAAAACCAGCTGGCCGATGCGCGCATGTGCGCCGGAGCTGACAGCTGGTGTGCACCCAATAGGGCTCCCCGTGCCACCTGTGGGACGCATGCCATAGGTTCACCATCACAGACCTAATGCATATTTGGAACAGAAATAAGAAAACATATGTGATGGTTGCAAACGAAAGAGAGAATGCTCCAACCTGCAGGGCAATGCAGACCAAAAAACCACGATAATATCAACATGATGAAACAGAGACCATGACAGGTCTCAGCGTCGCACATAAATCCATGGGGGGGGGGGCAGAACCTGTGTGGCAATGCTCATTTTTGTCCCTCGTCCTCATGAACTCAGCTAACGTTGGTTAGTGGCCACCGTGGACGCCTCACAGGGAACGTCAATGAAGGAGGCCCCTGCTGTACCTTCTTCGGGCTCCCTCCCTTTCGTGCCTCATGTCTTTTTTCCTCCCCTGCCTCTTAGGAAGAGAGAAAGGTTCCTCCGCCTGTACCAAAGAAGCCCCCTAAAGGAAAATTCCCCATCACCCGAGAGAAGTCTCTGGATCTGCCCGACCGACAGCGCCAAGAAGCTCGAAGGCGCCTCATGGCTGCTAAGCGGGCAGCCTCTTTCCGGCAAAACTCTGCTACGGAGCGTGCAGACAGCATTGAGATCTATATTCCAGAAGCCCAGACGAGGCTTTAGAAAGACCCAGATGCTGCATCGTCTCTTCCTCTTTTTTAAACAAAGGACGGAACCAGGCAAGTCCTTGTACAGCTGGTCTCCCCTCCCCTGCTCTTTTCCCCCTCCCTGCCCTGTTGCGGTTGTCTCCTTTGTGCCAGACACGCAACAGGATGCGGTTTGTGTCCTCAGAATTTGCTGAGCCCGTTGCAAGAATCCTCCCTGCTCTTTTCTTTTTTGTATTGTTAGGATCGGACTACACCAGTCAGCTCCAACGCATAGGGCTTGTTGAGACCTTACTTATAAAAATTACGTTCTCAGAGGACAACAGGAAACACCTCTTGAGATGGAACCCAGCTTACTTTTTTGGTTATTTATATTTTTATAAATGATGCGATAACTAGGAATAAGAAAACAAAAACACAAACTTTGAATTGGGTGCATCTCTCCATTCACCAGAGGCATTAGCTAATTCAAGTAGAAGGTGCTACAAATGGAAAGTGCAAGACAAGAAAGAATCCATTTCTCTCCTCCTTCCCCTATCCCTTCCCACTTCAGTTTCTTTGCCTTGAACCCGATTAGAATTTCCTGCCCCTCGTGCTCGGCAATTCTGCTTCTCTTGGTTACTCCGGACACGCACCGGGTCTCTCCTCCCCTCTCACACTTGAGTTTTTGGAGATGAACAGAAATATCCAGCCATGAAAACTCCCAACGTTCATCCCGAACAGAGAAGCATAGGAATCATTTCCCATGGGGGAAAAATCTCTCCCCGAAAGAAATCCGAAGGGAAAAACGCAAAGGAACTTGAAGAAAGAGGAACAAAGGAAAGCCTTAAGAATTTCGATCATCTGTAGCAAGATGTGAAAGCTCTATTTACTCTTTGAGAACATTCATTACATTTTAAGCAGTTCTTTTATGTTGTACTTCTTTCATTTGTGAACACTTTTTTTTTTTAACTTAAATTTGAAAAGCGATGCTACGCGTAATATTTGAGGTTTCAAAATGCTAGGTCAATTGAGTTTCCAGGGTATCCTTTCAAAACAAAACACACAAAAAGTTTGCTTGTTTAAAATACCAGTTGTGATGTTGTAACCAGTTTAAGAAATGTGAATGTGAGTGGTAAGTATATCTCAGTTTCAATGGTAATCTTCAGGTTTAAAAAAAAAAGGTGAACTGTGGTTTACATTTGTATTTTTTTTTCCAGGATTTTTTTTCCCTATGCAGTATGAATTAAAGATAAGAAAAAGTTTCTTGATTGTTTCGGACATAAAGAACATGTTTTAAAAGACATGTGGCTTCTAGCAGTAGAATGTAAGAAAGGTAGCATGTTTCTAAGCTCTTGATCAACATCACAGCAAAAGCTAGAAATTACACAGAAGTTTAACAAATTCTGAGAGCGATGCGTCATTGTTTTTGCCTTCTCAAAGGCTGTGATCCAAGTTTTTGAATCTTTTCAGGTGAAGATACAAAAAAAACAACCATATCCCGCCGCTACTGAAGTCAGAATTCAGAGTCATACAAAATATTAGAACAGAGTCAAGTTTCTGTTATCAGTCTGTTAAGCAAAATGTATTTAGCCATAGACAGAACCGCTATTTAAACTAGCCTACAGCACTTTGATTCTTCACCTTGGTGAGCACTTTAAATATGTACTTTGCGAGCCCTTCAGCTTGTCACATGACTGAAAAACGCAAGACATTTTAACAGCAATCTCCAACCAGGTGCCCTCCGCAGATGTTGAACTACATCTCCCATCATGCTAGTTTGCATGAACAATAGCAGTGTTATATAAGAATTGCACAAACGATGGGGAAGTTTAGTCCTAATGTATCTCAAGTGCAGATGTTGGAGATTGCTGTTGGAGGAAGCAGAGAAGACATAAGGGTTCCCATCCCTCATCCCCCCTTCTTCCAATATATTTTGTTAAGCATGCATTCTGTTTTAGGGCAAAGCTGATATAAGCATGTTTAGCTTCAAGATACAAATCTTTAGAGTTGAATGTTTGAGAAGGAGGGAACAGTGTAAATTGAGCCTGATCTCTTATGTAGAATTTACCAAATAGCCTTAAATTGCATTTGGAAGCAAAAAAATAAATAAACAAATAAAAACCCATGAGGAATGTACAGCAGAAAGAAAGAAAGAAAGAAAGAAAGAAAGAAAGAAAGAAAGAAAGAAAGAAAGAAAGACAACAATGATAACAATAATAATGAAATATTAATATTCCTGAACTATTAGTCTGTGATGATTAAGATATTCCCATCCACAGAGTATTAAAATAATTTCTGCACTTGGAAATAAATTGATTTTGGGGTAGGGTACAATATCAATGCTGCTTATAGTTTTGTTTTAAATGCAAGAATATCTGCAGGGATAAGGCATCTTTAAAAATAACTTTATTTCAAATGGAGCTGTTAATTAGAAATAACTACATGGAAATAAATGAATAAAATGTGCATTTCTTTGAGACAGCAGATTTGAAATATATCTTTCTCTCCTTCTGCTACATCCCTATTATGCTGCTATGTTTTTATTTCATTTTATTTTATTTTATAAATATTGCCAAATCACATGTGCTTTTCTTCCTTCCTTCCCTTATGTAGATAAGGGACTGATGGTGATAAAATGATCTGCATTTGATTCACAACCATAGCACATACCCAGAGATAAAAAAAAAAGTTCCTAGCTATGAAATTGAAAGCTTAGAACAGCTCACCGTATTTGCACATCAATGCCCTCCAATATTGTTTGCACAAAAATTTCATTAAATTTTAAACTGTTTTTGCTGGAGCTGTAATTAGTGATTGCACAGTTAGGTGCTTCTGTATTCAATATTCGGTTTCTCCTATTTGCAATGTATGTTAGTGTACCAGCAATGAGGACAACAAAAAGTGTATATGCTAGATTGAAAAAGCACATATAAACACCCACAGCTCCAGCAAATATTTTTTTTAAAAAAAAATGTGTATATCTAATTTACATACAATTAATATAACATAGTTTTATCCTTTCCCTAAAAAATTAAGAGAGGTTCCCAAAGGAAAAATTCACTTCCGGGACAAACAAAATGTTATTCAAAATAGTCTAAAGTTCTTTTGGGGGTTTTCCCCCCCATAAAATCATTTTTAAAAGCATACTCTCATTGAAAAGGAAGGCAAAATGTACGAAGGGTAAATTTGGCTCTTTTGAAAGTTCTAGGCTAAATTGTATGTTGCTGAGGCAGTGATGGGAATATGTTGAAGGAATGCCTTTGCCACTGAATGTCCCCCGTTGGTTCCACTTCTGTTCCAAAGAAAAATCTTTAAAATGTAAACCAGATGCCTTCTGCCCATTCCAATGAAATGTTACCTGTTCACAAGTTGAGTTTTTAAGTGCAATATATTTAATCTCTTTTATATAGGAAAGATTAAAACAATAATGGCAAATAATAAGCCATGCTTCTTATGTATTATATTTTTAATTTGGGAGAGGGAGATAAAAATTAGTGTTTCTATTACGTGTGTCACAAGTCATTCGGCCCTGTCTAGAATGAATGTGAAAAGTAATATATTGGAGAATGACTTGCAGTGCTTTTGATTTAAAGACTCTTTCAACAGTATAAAATACAACTGTATATTGCAGGACCATTGAAAACTAATTACTTCCATTTCAAATATGACTATATTCCTGTTTCAAGACACAGCAGAGTTAACGAGTTTGGGAAATAAAATGCTCTAATTCTAATAACAATAGACAAAATAATAGCCAATTACAATAAAATATTTTGTATGTACATTGCGATTTTACTACATAATTTATCCGAAAGGACTTTCTTGGAATAATATGCAAAGATGAAAATATCATTAAATGGTATTTGGTAGCTTTTAGCTTCTTATCAACAAACTAATTTTTCCTCTTACCTACTTTACTTACAGCACATATATGTTGAATTCAGAAAAAAAGACATGGTTTTTATATAAAACATTCATCGAAAGCATTTTGAAAGACAGGAATTTGCTTTGTTATTATACACACTGTCACACACAAGCACTTAAGATTGGTATCAAGTGTATTCCAGAAGCCACACATCTAGTCAAAGATTCCCCTCTTCTAGAAATGTAAAGGAGGCTTCAAAGTGAACATGATACTTGCAGTTTTCTTAAGAACGATGCAAAAACGATGCAAGTCTTTCCAGTTTAACCTAGCGCTCTGCTTCTCTGGAGGAGTCCCCCCCTAACTGCTAACTAGGGTGGCCCCGGCTGGGCTTCAAGGCCCAAACATGGTCAGTTGTATGTTGTCATCCGCTAAAAATTCTGAACTGTCTGTTTCTTAGAAGTCAACTGATGCTTATGTTATTCTGGTTCGTTTCTTCCCCTGCCCGAGCTCTTCTTCCTGCAGAATTGTTCATCCCTGCACAAATGGATATTGACAGTGGATATTCAAAACAAGTTGAGATAAGATTGGCTTAGAGTAGATTTCCCCCCTTTAAGAAAATAATAATGGTATCTTTCCTTAATCTTTCCTTAATTTCTTAGTTTCAACAAACTTGTTTAATCTGGGCTGTAAAAGTACAGATCACCACTAAATTCTTACTTTGCTACCCTCCGGTGGATCTCCTGATGCAGGCAGCCTTCCTTCTCCACTGGCCAAGCAAGCAGCAGGAGATATAACTCAGGTGCTGCCTTCGACCGTTGATTCCTGTACTGGTAGGGCTGATCAGTGAGTCTTCTCCTCTCCACTGTTACATCCTCCTGGCTCTTTTTCACCAGAAGATTAGTTAGGCAAAATGGGCCAATTGGTGGGATAAAGATGACATATGACATAACCAATCATGTGAGGTTTAACCCTGCAGAAGACAAAATATTGTTGGTATTTCCATAACCCAACAACAGCCCTCCCTCCTGATCCAGTTAAGATGCTGGAGGAATAGGACTGTTAGGAATTCCATTTCTCTAAAAAAAAATGTTTTGCACTAGTTTTGCATTTGCACAACTGCAACTGGAGTCTCTTAGCACCTGGGAATTATATCATCATGCAGGTTTCTCTAATTAGCAGCGCCTCATGTACGCTGCTAATATTTGCATCATTTATATATTAATTCCGTTTCTCACATTCATTCCTTTTGTACATTTTAATTATGGGGCAGCCCTAGAAGTCTGTGCTCCATTTACTCACAAGGGCTTCTACGGAAGATTTATCAGCTAGATGATGTAATCAGAAAAAGAAATTAGGGTATCCGTTCCATGCATAGTTCTCTTTCTGAATAAGATACGGAGTTCTGAAATGTTGATCACATTTTGCTTGCATCTTCCTGGCCCTGTACAGTGCATGAATATTTATATAAAATTAAGTTCTAAACTATAGAATGAAAAAAACTAATTAAGGGAGAAAGCATTGCACTGGCAAAAGCCCCAAAGATAAACTTAGCTCCTTTTGCTTTATTTTCTGCATCCTTTTCCTAATCATGTTTTTTAAGACGGCTGATACAATAGATGTGTGAGTAATATAAAAAAAGCTTTTCATAATCAAATGGCTTCATACTGAGTATGAAATAAAAAGAGGGAAAGAAAGAAATCAGCCAAGACTAGCTAGGAGTCTATCACAGCCATTTTTTTCCTTCCAACCGAACTATAATCACAGCAGGGTTGGTCTGAATATAAATTTGAATCTATAAAAACTGCTCTTTTTTTAACCGAGCGTTTTCCCTGCTCTGCAAAATGTACTCAATGCTTAATGACAAATGTGGATGAAGCCCTTATTGAAATTTTGCATTCTCTGTCCTATCCATCTTTCTTCCCTTTCCCAATGTACAATTATCTGTGAGATGTACATTCGCATCTGCAAATTAATTTACCCCTGAACTTTGGTTATTTGTCACCCTTTCACTTTCTAAGGGCTCAAGATATCTGCATTATCTCCTCCGTTATATGCATTTATTACTTTTTTTTTTAAAGGATCACAGTGGATTGCTTTCAAAAAAACTCTCTAAAATCCATGCAAATACTACTAGACTGGAACTGTTCTTTCCTATAAATCAAAAAGTCACTCTTATTATAGTACAGCTTCTTCTGTGCAGGAATAAACAGGGGTTCACTTATTGAATGATGCACCAAAATATCCAAGGTGGCCTGGCAATTAAATCAAATCAAATCATATTCCTCTTATAGAATTTCAAGGAATGTTAGAAACAGGAAAATAGTTATTTAATTTATGGTTAAAGATTTATACACACACACACACGGCATTATGCTAACAATGAGGACAAACTGAGTGCCAAATATTTGTCATCTGTATAAATCTACACTACTAGAAAAACTATTTTATGTAATTCTCTTTTCTCATGCTTTTATGGTTCTTTTGAGCCGTTCTGTTTGGTAGGCATGCCGGATATCTATACAGAATATACAGTGCAATGTTTCATTACAATAATTTCTTGCTTCTCGGTAATATCTCATTTAACAAAAAAAAAATGTTGTTTATTTGAAACTTCTTTGCCAATTGTTTTATTCCTGGGGTTTATTTTTTTCATTATCTTTTCTCGGCTAATTGTAAGAAGAAGAAGAAAAAACAACAACAGATGTACTTCCCCATCCTCCCATGGCTCTTTTATGAAGCTGCCTCTTTTAATTGGTTCCTGTATTGTTTATGACCATATTCTGTAAATAATTCTGCAATTAAATTTTTTGACATAACTGGCTTTTTCCATCATTAACATTGAGAATACATCAGAATTGGAACATCATAAGGAGTAATCGTACCAAGGCTGCAATATACCGGATCACCATTAGATGGCAGAGCACAGGTAGTTCTCACCAACCACACTTGTTAAACAGTGGAGTAAAAGGAAACATCCAGGCCTGATTTATTGCTTTATTTATTTTTAATCTCACTTTAATTACTCTTGTAAACAACCTCAAGGTGTTGAACATAATCTAGTATTCCTTCCCCCCATTTCCCCCACAAAACAACCCTGTGAGGTGGGGTAGGGTGGGAGAGAGTGAGTGCCCCAAAGTCACCCAGCCGGCTTTCGTGCCTAAAGTGAGACTAGAAGTCGTAGATTTATGAGTTCCACTTCGTGTATGAAACACCACTGTTCATTAAGGGCAGCATCACGTGGTTGCGATTTCCCATAGGCTTCCCCATGGACTGCTTGTTGGAAGCTGGCTACGAGGGCCAATGCGTGATCACTTGGCCGCGGGACACCGCAACTGTCATAAAAGCAGACTTGGTTGCCAAGGGGCAATCATGGGATCATGGAGAGGCTACAGCAGCCGTAGCTTGGAAGAAATGTTATTAAATCTCCTTCTTCTAGTTCAGTGTTTCTCAACCTTGGCAACTTGAAGATGTCAGGACTTCAACTCCCAGAATTCCCCAGCCAGCGAATGCTGGCTGGGGAATTCTGGGAGTTGAAGTCCGGACATCTTCAAGTTGCCAAGGTTGAGAAACACTGTTCTAGTTTTATCAAAACTAGACCGTTCAAAGTTACAACAGCACTGGAAAAACTGACTTATGACCATTGCACCACTTCTGCGGCGCCTCTCCGGTCGTCATTCGGACGCTTGACAACTGATCCGCATGTATGATGGCTGCCGTGTTCTGAGGTCACGTGATCACCTTTCGCGATCTTTCTGACAAGCAAAGTCAGCTTAATGATCACGTTACTGACGTTAACACCTGCAGTGGCTCACTTAACAAATATTAAGCTGGAAAGTCTCAAAATGGGGCAAAGCTCGCTTAACAAATGTCTCACTTAGCAACATACATTTTGGGCTCAATTATGGTCGTACGTCGAGGACTACCTGTGCAGATAGATAGATAGATAGATAGATAGATAGATAGATAGATAGATAGATAGAGATAGATAGATGATATAGAGATAGATAGATGATAGATAGATAGATAGATAGATAGATAGATAGATAGATAGATAGAGATAGATAGATAGATGATATAGAGATAGATAGATGATAGATAGATAGATAGATAGATAGATAGATAGATAGATAGATAGATAGATAGATAGATGATAGAGATAGAGATAGAGATAGAGATAGATAGATGGTAGGTAGATAGATAGATAGATAGATAGATAGATAGATAGATAGATAGATAGATAGATAGATAGATAGATAGATAGATATATGCGTAAACTTTTGTTTAATTTGCTTGTGGGTTCCTTCTAGGTTAAGAAAGACTGTTTTTAAATTGGAAAATTTCCTGTAAAGTAAAACTTCCTAATCTTTTGGGAACTTAAATTTAGGCTTCCTAAACTTTGGGGGCAATTAAAGTACTGTAGGAACGCTCAAAAAAACATCCGTCAAGAGAGCTGGACATTGGCAAAATGGCCACACAAGCGGTTAACTAAGAAGTGTTTTTATGTGCCGAAACTTTATTTCCTCCATCCCTTGTCTCACAGGATACCCTTAGTATCCCTACCTATCATTTTCCTTTGGACAGACAAGGACACAACAAAATAGTTGTATTCTTGTAAGCAAAAAGACGCTGGAGCCTA
The DNA here is from genome assembly GCF_009769535.1 of Thamnophis elegans. Lineage (NCBI taxonomy): Eukaryota > Metazoa > Chordata > Lepidosauria > Squamata > Natricidae > Thamnophis > Thamnophis elegans. The sequence goes on from NC_045544.1 coordinate 1,252,674, forward strand.
TGGTTGAATATGAATATAGATTATTTTTATAGTATAATTACATGGGAGATACAGGATTTTTATTTCTTTGGTAGCAGGCTAAAAAGCAGCTTGCGGGAGGAATTTCTGAGATGACCCGCGGCTTTTCCGTCAGATGGCTGATGCAAGCTTTTGCAACAATTTAATACCTTTATTACGTTTGCAAAGACGGATTTTGGTCACGTGACCATGGGGATGCAGCAACGGTCGTAAGTGAGGATGCAAGCCACCTTTTTCAGCGCCCTTGTCACTTTGAAAGGTCACTAAACAAATACAAGTCAAGAAGTAGGGACCCATCAAAAGGACCCATCAAAGAAATACAATACCTATAATCAATTTAGCGATTTCATTCAGTGGAACGACGATATCTCACTGGAGCATTGGCACAAACCACTTTGTAGTGTGCGCCTTTAGCAAAGAGCACAGTCAGGCCACTTAACATACATTTGAACACAAACAGAAAATAAAGCAGAATTAGTCGCCACCCCATAAAACTAGGAACATTTCATCAGTTGTATTTGGGGAAATATAGAGAAAATTAACTCTGCAAGCCCACACAGGCAGACCCTGCTGGGAACGGTTTCCATAGTAGCCAAATTTATGTAAAGGGGGGGGGGGGATGTACAGTAGCTGCTTCAACAGTTTGAAAAGAGGTGCTTCGCAAATGCTCCTGCACATCCACAACCCCTCTGGTGGACTGGAACACTCTTCTTGTGCATACACAAAGGGAGGTACGTGATTTATGCAACTTATGTGTCAAATATGAGTGAGGGAGACAGGATATTTGTAGCCCATTAATTATGGACATTTTTCTTTGGTCAATAACCACGTTCATTATTATTGTCTTACTAGCCGATAACCCAACGTTGCCTGGGTATTATGGGGGACATGTCTGGACCAAACGTAATTTCTAATGTTGGACTTTCGCCCTTACCCTGTGGAGTACTGTGAAGCCATCACCCTGGCAACTCCTCTGTGCTGAACAGTAGAAGCCAGTATGGCATATGGCACAACAGGTTGTATCTTAACAGAGCACATACCGTGAGGGATGTTAGGGGGGTCTTACCGCCACAGTATTTTTCTCTGGAGGGTAAGTCATCTGCACGCACGCACACGCACACATGCACATATATAGAAAAAGAAGAACAAGAAGGAGGAGAAGAAGGTGATGATTATTATTTGAGGAGCACAGTGTGGTTTCGAGCTAAACAAGTGCTTCACCCAAGCACATTTCCTGGAAACACACTTGAGTTACTCCAAAGCAGTGTTCTTCTTTTGTGTTCCTGACCTACAGACAGAAATCTTGCTGAAGTGAAACAAACTACTAGCATCAATAAAGAAATATCCCGAGAACTTCTAGGGAAGTGTTGGCGAACCTTTTTGGCACCAAGTGCCAAAACATGGGGGCATCAGCGGGGCAGTGCCAGAAACCAGAAGAGTAGCTCCCTTGTGCGCACACACAGGAGTGCCAGAAACTGTAAGAGCAGTTCCCCAGATGAGCTTCCAGTTTCCAGCATGCGCATGCACACTGGTCCCCTAGTTTTCCAGTTTCTAGCAAGCATGTGCACATGAAGACCAGCTGGCCAGAGCGCATGTGCGTGCCAGAAACCAGAAGCTCAGCTTCCTGGTGTGCACATGCGCACCAGGGAGCTGCTCTTCCAGTTTCCAGCGGTCTCGCATGCGTGAAGATCAGCTGGCTGGCATGCATGTGCATGACAGAACCCAGAAAAGTAACGGTCGACAGCTGGCGTGCCTGGAGAGATGGCTCTGTGTGCCACTTCTGGCACACATGCCATAGGTCGGCCATCATGATTCTAGGGGCTGTTTTGAGCCTCTTTTACACTTTGCTGTATCTTGCTCCTCTGGAACACTGCCCCACCCTCCTGGGGATCCAGACTACATTCCACCACAGTAAGGAAAGTAGGAAGGGGAAGAAAATTATGTTCGTTTTAGATGTACTTTTACTGTTGAAAACCTTTAAGGTTTGGGGTTGTTGTTTTGTAAAATAAAGTTCCTTGTTTGAATAGCCTTTACCCTTCAGTCAGCCCAACAAAACCTGTCATTCAGCTACAAATTTTCCAGGCATGGAGTTCTTTCTAAATAGACCCAGAGTCTTCCCTCACTCTAATTCAGCACCATGGAGAGCTCTGGGTGGCTTGAAAAGCAGCAGTTGTCCTGGACAGTTCGTGGGGGGGGGGGGGGTGTCTAATACCGTCTGGTCTCAGTGCTTGCCCTCCCTCTACCTTTGATGAGCGCAATCTGTGGCTTATGTACAAGGCGGTAGGCTAACGGCTGATCAGAACACACATGTTTCAATCAATTCCTCCTGCAACTGCCCTCGTGCCCTGCTCTAAACGGCAAAGTATAGTTTAGACAATTGTTTTAAAAAGGGGGCCAATGAATACACCGCAAAATCTTTTACGACATGTAATGATTGGGTTCAAATTGTCACATCATCATAGTAATTCCACAGAGCCTTTAAACTAAAATAGCCTACGTAGCTAAGTATTAGTTTTGTTGAGACTTTTCACTGAAACGTAGTTTTAGGACCACAGCCTAACACCCTATTTCATTTCAAAGATAGATTACCCGCAGGCATTAAAATGAGACATGAAACACTTTTTATTCATAACAATGTCCCTGGTAGCATTGGAAGGAAAATTAGGTCCATTCTCACCAAGTTTGGGGGAAAAAATACAAGCAATCGTTTAAAACAGAGTGAAAATATATTTCTGAGGGCATCATAGCTTGGGGGCCAAGCTGTTTAAAGGACCCCTCCAGAGGTGGCATTCTGTCGGTTCGCCTCGGTTCGGGTGAACCAGTAGTGGCAGTGGCAGGAGGCTCCGCCCACCTGCCCAGACATCATCACAAACCCTCTGCGCATGTGCAGAAGTTCCGCGCACGAGCACTCCCAGTTCCAAACCGGTAGCGAAGGTAAGAGGATTTCATGGCTGGACCACTCCTCCCTTATTACATTCCTCCAGCCCATCAGAATCGGAAGACAGGGCACGTTATAGATTGCAAATATATTAAGGATTGTTACCTGATGGGACCACAAAAAGGGGCCTTGTTAGTGGTGGCTCCTTCTTAATGGAAAAAAAATCAACCCCACCAACAACAACAACGAATGGCTGGCTCCTGCCCTGTTGCTTTTCTGAAAGGTCCTAAAAGCAGGGTTTTATCAGAAGACCTGGGCACCACAAATAGAGACTGATTTGATTTTGTTGCTCTTGTGGGGGGAGCTGGACTTTTTAAAATGTTTTTTTTTTAATTGTATGGTGGAATTTTAAAATTTTTGTAGGCATCTGAAGTCATATAAGTGCACGTTGGGCAGCTACAGAAATTTGTTTAACAAACAAACAAACGATCCAAGTCCGAACTCAGCTGATCAGAGAAGATCAGCTGATCACCCTGAGTTCTCCCCTGCAAGACCCTCCCACGGGAAAGCCCTTCCTTGCAATTCCCCTGCTGATCCACGGTTCAGGGTTTGTTGATTGGAAGTGGAAAGAAATCTCAGGAAAGAGGATCCAGGGAAGAGACACCGTTACACCTGGTGTTTCCCACTTTGATTTTTCTCCAAGGCCTCTTGCAGTTTGAGATTTCCAATGACAGGAGGAAGAAAGGGCGAGGTTCGTTCTTTGGCTCCCATCTCCCTAACTGGCCCAAACAAACCCCATGAACAGCTGCCATCTTTATCTGACACAGCATCACGAAATTGCCTTTGTCTTTGTATCTCCAGACCAGATTGTCTCCCCGTTTCAAAGTAAGGTTTCTTTCTGATAAAATTTGAGAAATGGACATGATGTAGTAAACTTCGCCTGCCCAATTTCTTTAAGGTGTTGCAGATATTCTTCCTCCTCCTCCTCCTCCTCCTCCTCCTCCTCTTCCTCCTCCTCCTCCTCCTCCTCCTCCCCCTCCCCCTCCTCCTCCTCCTCCTCCTCCTCCTCCTCCTCCTCCTCCTGGCAGCAGATTCAGACAGTGAGGAGGTTGGGGAGGAAGAGGGGCCAGTCCTGGAGTCTGGGGAAGGCTCTGATGAGGGCTCTGCGTTGGAGGCAGAGAGGGGGCCAGGGCTGCCCGACAGTTATCAGCTGCCTTCGAAGTCAGACATCAGTGAGGCAGAGGAACAGCCTGGGTGTGCATACACAGAGTTGCCAGATGAAAGGAACAGCTAAGGAACAAGGGTCGACTTGGGAGTAAGGCCACGGGTGGATGATGAATGGCCCCTCCCAGAGGGAATAAAAGTGGAGCGAAAGGGGAGTGGAGTTAGCAGGAGACAGTTCGCTTCATTGGTTCCTGACTCTCTGAGCCTCCTTGCCAAGTTCTGCAGATATCGGCCTGGCAGCTCTCCAAGACAGATAAGGTCTGTGACTGTAAATCTTCTCTTGGAAGACTTTGCTGGATGCGAATGAGCAGAATTCACAGTAAATTAATAAAAGGGTTTTTTGTCAGAACAAGGAATTTGCTTCATGCTCTTGGGAAGCCTCGGTTAGAACATCCTCCTCCTCCATTTATTATATAATAGGGAATATTATGAATCCAGATATCTAGCTCAGCAAATCCTCTCTTCCTTTTTTCTGCATATAGTAAGACCATTCAGGCAATCCGTATGGAAAATATATAGGTTTCCCTACTGCATTTTCTCCGGCAATGCTTATTTTAGCTCTGAGAGCATTTCAGATAGCAAAACAGCTGAGTCACAAGAAAACGCCATCAAACAAGAAGGCTAGGATCCAAAATGATATCCATACAATTGTGGAGGGTACAATAGTTAAAATGATATCGCTACCACTAGAAATAAGCCGTGCTTATGGTGCCTGAGTGTTTTCCAATTTGTAGCCATCTGCAGAGAGGAAATGTGCATAAATCAGCTTTTTGCTTGGAAACCAATCTTTTTTTTAAAAAAAGCAGATATGCTGCAGGCTCCAACCTGAAGTTCAAAGCAGCGGCCACCAGAGGGAGCTCCTGAAATACAGATGGGTTTTGATTTCCCCGCTTTTCGGAAAGTTCCTAAGTCAGTGGGAGTCAACCTGGTCCCTACCGCCCTCTAGTGGCCGTTCCAGCTTTCACGGTGGGCGGGAGGAGTTTGCTGTAACTCTGCTTTATAAATTGTATAAAGTAAAGTTACTTCCCTACTTTATAAATCACCATTTCTGTGGAACCGGTGGGCGGTTAGAACATTTTACTACTAACAGAGATAAAAAGGTTGACTACCCCTGTCCTAAAGGGTTAGGATAGAGAAAAATCTGGTAAATACAAAGCTGGTTATGCTGAGCAGGAGACACGCAGACCAGGGGTGAAATCCAGCAGGTAATGACAGGTTCTAAAGAACCGGTAGCGGAAATTTTGAGTAGTTCGGAGAACCAGCAAATGCCACCTCTGGCTGGCCCTGCCCCATCTATTCTCTGCCTCCTGACTCCCAGCTGATTGGGGGGAAATGGGGATTTTGCAGTATCCTTCCCCTGCCTCGCCCACCAAGCCACGCCCACCAAGCCACACCATGCCCACAGAACAGGTAGTAAAAAATTTGAATTTCACCACTGACGCAGACCCACTTTTTGTTCAACGAGAATAGTAGGGAAGCGTCATAGAGAATCTCCTTGTGCTTGTTGATTCAGAAAAAGCTTCCAATAAAGCCAGTAGATTTGAATAGAATTATGGAATGGGTTCTACTCATATGGTTGAAATGGGTTGCTGAGCATGTAAATAACAGCATATAGTAAATGATGGGGGGAAGTATTTGTGAACACAGGATGTTTCACAAATGTGCAAGAAGAAATGAAGAATGTTCCTCTGCCTGCCCATTGTACTTATGGCCGAATACAATTTGTGGTGATGTTGTGGTGCCTCAGTTGGGGACATGAATGTGCATTTACAGATGCTTCTTGCTTAATAATGGTAATGAGGGCTGTATTTTCCATCATTAAGCAATGTGGTGGTAACATATGACGTCGCATTACCAGGCCACTTATCAACAGCACTTCCAGCAGTCCCCAGTTACCATTGATGGTGGGAAGCTGGCAGGGAAGATCTCAAATGGAGATTATATGACTGCAGGACACCTGACAGCTGGGACTTCGAGAACCAATCGGAACTACCACCCATTCAGTAACATTGCAAGTTTGAACGATCCCCTCATGGCCATTAAAGGAGGAATTCCTGTTCTTTGGGGTGACTGTGAACTTGAATGATTCCACAAATGTTAGGTAGATTTTATGATGCGATTTCCCCAAAAGGGAAATGAATCCAAGACCAAGATAGGAAAAATGGAGTGAACTATTGGAAGTTATACATAAGTGGCAGGCAAATAGTTAAATTTGCATATCTATTTATCTACCATATTTATCTATATATCTACCTTATTTATCTATTTATCTATTCATCTATCTATTTATTTATCTATCTATTTATTTCTTCCTCTCCTTCTCCCTCTCCCCCCCTCTCTCAATACCTACCTACCTGTTCTGACCCCCCCCCTGAACACCATGAAAAAAAAACAAAAATTAGCTTGGAATAACAGCATTATTTATTTTCTGATATGCCTTTGAGCCATTGTGGACTCCTGACGACTGCCCGGGCGAGTCCCTGCAATTTTCTTGGCAAGATTTTGGGGGTGGTTTGCCATTGCCCGCTTCCTAGGGCTGAGACAGAGTGACAGGCTTTCTGCCTTGGAGGGGTTGGGGCTCAGGGCCTCTCAGTTAAAGCCTGAGAGTTCAGCATCGCAAGAAAGCATAAAAGTAAATCGAATGCATTGGGGACGACTCGCTTCAGAAGTACGTAGAGTAACACGAGAGTAGAGAATAAGTAGATAAGGAATAAATACGGACTGAAGACAAACATGGCTGTGGAGAGGGTCATATAAAGAGAATCAAAATCAAATGGCAAAGTAAATAGAATATAGGGAAGAAATGTAAGTAAATCAAGAGGAAAGGGAAAACCAAGAAAAGTGGCGAGGAGGCTTTGGATGAAAAAGAGGGAGGGAGGGAGGGAGAGAGAGAGGGAGGGAAAGGGAGGGAGGGAGGGAGGGAGGGAGAGAGAGAGAACATCAACAACAAAAGGCACAATGAACCTGATCATGGCCAAAAACAAGAACAGTTTGTAAGCGTACGAAGGTAAGAGAGATGTGGCTATATTTTATTTATTTTCTTATAATATCTTATCCTGTTTCAGAATGATGCACCATTTACTGGTAAGGAAACCATAGGATGGCTGGGCATGTGTTATGCAGAGCTTCACCGGGGAGCTCTCCTGCTTTTTCCCTAAATAGAAGTTACATCTGGTTTATTTATAAGAGAATATGAATCGTTACAATCCCACTCATTTGAAAACTTTCCCAAGTCTTAGTCATGGCATATTCTGGATTTTTTTTAAAAGCTTAATTATTACGGTATATTTCCGGAGATATGGGGGAAAGGAATGAGCCTATTAAGGCCACATCTAATTTTAAATAATTTAAATTGTTCTTGGGGACTAATCCCACCTTTCCCCCAACTTGATTTACTATATTTTTAGCACTTGATTTCTTTGAATTCTCATTGTGTGGAGAGAAATAATCAGGCCCCGATGGACACCAGGAACAGCAGATGGCATTGGGATCTTTCTATGTCATCAGTCATGTCAAAAGAATGCCAGCCAAGGCTACTTAAAGTTCTTGTTGTGCATCAAGTATACAAGAATTCATTGTGTCTTGGAGACAATTACAAATACTACAGATCACTTATTTGTTCTTGGAGAAACTTCAAGAGCTGTTTTAAGATTTTTTGCAGAGACATTTGTCAGATTTTTTAAATTATTCATGTAATTTATAGTCACAAGCCTAGCAGCGAAGGTATGACACTCTGGGCTCAATTACTCTACAAATGTGAGAAATGATCAGAGCAAACATTCCATTGTGTACATACAGGGTGAGGCAACAATCAGCAAGCTCATTAAGCCAATGTTGAGGGGAAGGGTAGCAAAAGCGGATGAAATTAATCCTTATTAAGTAGAGATAATTGCTATTGTAGTGAAACAACATGATTAGTCATTTCATTAAAAAAAGGAAGTCAGGAACAGGCCTACAGATAGGGTTACTACAACAGGTTGCAGGTAGTTCTCGACTTACAACAGTTCATTTAGCGATTGTTTGAAGTGCACTGAAAAAAGTACCGTATTTTTCAAAATATAAGACGCACCTTTTTCCTTCCAAAAAGAGGGTGAAAATCTGCGTGTATCTTATACACCGAATACAGCATTTTTGGCCTCCCAAACCCCGCCCCTTTGCAAAAATGGCCGTGCATAGCCTTTAGGAGGCTTCCAGGGTGCTCCTGGGGGGCTGGGGAGGACAAAAATGAGCAAAAATGGGCTGTTTTTTGCTCAGTTTTGCGCCCATGAGCCCCCAGGAGCATTCTATAAACCTCCTAAAGGCTATGCATGCCCTTTTTTGACAAAAAAACGGGCCCATTTTTGTGAAAAATGGGCCATTTTGGGGAGATCTGCAGAGTGCAAAAACTTTTTTTTTTTAATTTGCCTCTTCAAAATCTTGGTGCATCTTATACTCCGGTGCGTCTTATACTCTAAAAAATATAATAACTTAAGATCATTTTTCACACTTATAACCATTGCAGCATCTCCATGGCCCTGTAATCAAACTTCAGACGCTTGGCAACTGCCTCATATTTATAACGTCCATGTGATTGCCTTTTCTGACCTTCCGGCAAGCAAAGTCAATGCGGAAGCCAGATTCTTTTAACACCCACGTTACTGCAGTGATTCATTTCACTGTGGCAAGAGAAGTCGTAAAATGGGGCAAAATTCGCTTAACGAATGTCTCACTTAGCAACAGAAATTTTGGGCCCAACTGTGGTTGTAAGTTGAGGACTACCTGTATAGAAACATCTAACTTCCTGTTGCCACCTAGTGAACATCTGGATTTTTGCAGCATCGCTTCAGCTGTAGAATTATTCTAATAAGAAAAAGATAAACAAATGCAAAATTCCACCCAGAATCAGATCCCACTCTCATTTTTTGCATAAGTGTGGAAATTATTTTCACCCCTCTGCCCTACCAGGCCAACAGTCAGCATCAGAGACCCCCAAATCAGCCTTTTTTTGGGGGTAATAAAGTTATTTATTTTTTTCATTTTCATACAAATAACCACATGTATTCCGTTACATAACCAACACTATTTTGTATTATTAAATATTATGTCAATTCGTTTTACCATCAAACACCCCAAGAACTAGCATTGGCTCTTCTGCTCTCCATGTACCATATACCTATCCATCACTTTCTTCTCCCTCTCCCCTCCTCCTCCCTATCTCCTTTCTTCCCCGCTGTCATCCTTCTCTTCTCTACTTCCCCTTCCTCTCTCCTCCTCCTACCTCCCCTTTCCACTCCTTCTTTCTCTCCCTCTCTTCCCGCCTCCGCCCTCTCTTCTAACCCTCTCTTCTTCCTCTTGCCTCTCTCCTCTCTTCCACACTCTTCATCTCATTTACTTGGTGGATTTCAGCCTCTGAACGGGCTCCATTTTATGTTGATGGTATTGCTAATTTCACTTCAATAAACATCTTTAATTTTAACATATATCCTCCTTTTTTTAAAAAAACGGAGAAGTATACATATATAGCAATTTATTTATTTATTTTTTAAAAAAACCAACTTATTTTTGGCCCGAAATGTAGACCTGGTTACAATTTGCAGCCATTTCCATCATAATATTGTATAGTAATACACCATTACACGCCTCAAATTTTTTAGTTCAGCCTTTTTTCAAGAGGAGAATCCAGAAGTTGTTCTAAGCATAAAATTCTATTCTGGATCCCATCCTGCTGTTCCTAGACAAATGATTCACGAATCCCTGTCTACGGACAAGCTGGTTTAGCTAGAAAATCCTTCATGGCTGTTACCATAATAAACTCTTTGTTTCCTTATTAACCAGAGTGGTTTAAATTGAGTGGGTTTGATACCATCACTGCATCCAAGAGGAAGACAAATAAAATGTGTTTAGGGAACAATTAACACATGGAAATGTTTGTTATTTGGAAAGATGAAGTAATGTGTTCTTTTTTTTATTAAATATGTTTCATTTTGGTTTTTTAGTGTTCGTTCCCCACTGAATAATCATTCAATGCGTTCTCCTTCAATGAATTTGAGTCACCCACAGCCCAGTCTAAGGAAGTTCTTAATGCTTGAACACCACGTTTTCTTCTAGTCTTCCTCGGTTGTAACTCTTCTACCTCACTTTGGCTTCGAAGGCGAATGCCTGGTTGAACCCTTCTACCATCTTATGAAACTCTGCCTTGGCTAAAAGCCTTCGCTGGACTTTTGAGGAGATCTGAGTTTTGACCCTGTAAGCCTCTTGTTGCGAGTAACAGAAAATAGAACAGCAAACATATGTTGTGAGTAACAGTAGAGAGAAAAGAAAGACTAGGGGAGAATAGGATTACAAGACCACCAAGGCAGTGGTGAAATTCATATATTTTTTTACTACTGGTTCTGTGGGTGTGGCTTGGTGGGCGTGGCAGGGGAAGGATACTGCAAAATCTCCATTCTCTCCCCACTCCAGGGGCAGGTTACTATAAAACCCCCATTCTTACGCCACTCCAGGGGAAAGATATTGCAAAATCCCCATTCCCACCCCAGTCCAGGGTAAGGGTACTGCAAAATCCCCATTCCCACCCCACTCTGGGACCAGCCAGAGGTGGCATTTGCTGGTTCCCTGAACTACTCATAATTTCTGCCACTGGTTCTCAGAACCTGTCACAACCGGCTGAATTTCACCCCTGCTCCAAGGTCCCTTCCAGCTCTGTCGTTCTGTATCTTTTCTGTCTTTCTCAAATGCCAAATGACGAAGCCAAGCAACCAAGAACCATTGAGGTGATCCAATCTCTTAGTGCAAAACTTTATCGAGTGTATCATTTCAGCACAGAATGAAAGCAAAACCAGGTCTGGGGAATTCCCAGGCAATTCGGTATAATTAAAGTATAGGATCCTCCCCCCATCAGTATAGGTCACATTGCCCAATTAGGTGGGTCACTTGTTGTTGTGGAAAGATTTGGTGAACACTGATTAAAATGTCCTTGGGACCCATGAGACCGTTTCTTTTTTGTCATCTGGAATACACATCCCGATCTCTCCCTTCCTTCCCCCGCTCTGTTTGCAAGCTGTGAAGCAGTGGAAAAATCAAAGTGGCCTGAATACACTTCAAGGCTTGATAGCAAGTGGCTGCTGCGGAACCAACTTAGAGTAAGTTGGAGTTTTAGGACATAGTTCTACTGTATCTATAACACAGAGACATAGTGGCTCAGTAGCTAAGACACTGAGTTTGTCGATCAGAAGGTCAGCAGTTTGGCAGTTCGAATCCCTAGCACTGTGTAACGGAGTGAGCTCCCGTTACTTGTCCCAGCTTCTGCCAACCTAGCAGTTTGAAAGCACGTAAAAAAATGCAAGTAGAAAAATAGGGACCACCTTTGGTGGGAAGGTAACAGCGTTCCATGAGCCTCTGGCGTTTAGTCATACCGGCTACATGACCATGGAGACGTCTTCGGACACCGCTGGCTCTTTGGCTTAGAAATGGAGATGAGTGCTGCCCCCTAGAGTCAGGAACAATGAGCACATATGTTTGAGGGGAACCTTTACTTTTATCTAAAACACAAAATTTTACTTTACCACCCTGAGGAATTCTCGCTGGTCTGCTTTCCATGGATCAGTTGCATTGCACACTTTGTGAATAGCAATAGCAATAGCAGTTAGACTTATATACCGCTTCACAGGGCTTTCAGCCCTCTCTAAGCAGTTTACAGAGTCAGCATATCGCCCCCCATAGTCTGGGTCCTCATTTCACCCACCTCGGAAGGATGGAAGGCTGAGTCAACCTTGAGCCGGTGAGATTTGAACCGCTGAACTGCAGATAGCAGTCAGCTGAAGTGGCCTGCAGTGCTGCACCCTAACCACTGCGCCACCTTGGCTCTTTTAGTGGATGGGCCACTAATTAGGCTTCTTCTGTATCCCACTGCTGGCACCAGTGTAGCAAAGTCCCTTGTAGACAGAGAAGCTGACCAGTGAGCAACAGCAAACAATTACTGAACTCCAAAGTTGTAGAAAGCCAGCTGCAGTTTGTTCTTCCCAGACGCTTAAGCTCCAGGGTTAAAACCCAAGCAGCCTCCTTGGAGAATAAGCATCCAAAACAAAGAATGCAAAAGAAAAATTCTCCAACAGAAAATATTCAAATTTAGGGAGGAAAATGGGACATGCAGCGGGAATTTGAGGCTCGATAGCTTCGACACGCCAGCAGCCCCAAGAGGCTCCCAGCCTCAGCTAAACGGGCAAACTGGCCATGCCTTCCTTGCTTTGAGAAGACTCCGGCCCTTCCTAGACTCTGCAGTTCCGCAAATGATAGCGAATATACCCATCCCAGGATAATGTTGCAGGAACCAATCGGGGTCGGTCCCCGGGGTCTTCTGAACTTCCAAACTCGTGTTGGAGCCCATCTTCAGGGAACTTCTCTCTCATCCGGAAAGTGTCTGGAATTCCACTCCATTTAAGGTAAAGATTCCCCCGCACGGGAATCCTAGTCCTTCCCGACTCTAGGGGGCGATGCTCATCTCCATTTCAAAGCCGAAGAGCCAGTGCTGTCCAAAGGCGTCTCCGTGGTCACGTGGCCGGGATGACTAAACGGCGCAAGTGCATGGAATGCTGTTACCTCCCCACTAAGGGGGTCCCTTGGTGGTTTTTGAAAAGGCAACTGGACTTTCTTTTCCTTGAAGACATTTTGCTTCTCATCCAAGAAGTTTCTTATTTTTTTAAAAAAAAATTAATTTTTATTTCTCATATATACATTCACAATTATATGATCTCATAACTGTTATTAATAATATGTACTTGTAACAATTTTTCTCCCCTACAGTTGACAATATAATTGAAGTTGCTTTCTTACCATCCCATAAACCCATCTTATTTTACAACAATCCTACTTCTTCTTCCTTCCTTCCCTCCTTCCTTCCCTCCCTTCTTCTCTCCTTCTCTCCTTCCTTCCCTCCTTCCTTCCCTCCCTCCTTCCCCCTTCCCTCCCACCTTTCTTCTCTCCTTCTCTCCTTCCCTCCTTCCTTCCCTCCTTCCTTCCCTCCTTTCTTCTCTCCTTCTCTCATTCCTTTCCTCCTTCCTTCCCTCCTTCCTTCCCCCCTTTCTTCTCTCCTTCATTCCCTCCTTCCTTCCCTTTCTTCTCTCCTTCTCTCCTTCCTTCCCTCCTTCCTTCCCTCCTTTCTTCTCTCCTTCTCTCCTTCCTTCCCTCCTTCCTACCCTCCTTCCTTCCCTCCCTCCTTCCTTCCCTCCTTCACTTCCTCCTCCCTTTCCTTCTTTTCTTCTCTCCTTCTCTCCTTCCTTCCCTCCTTCCTTCCCAAGAAGTTTCTTAAGCTCTGACTCTTCGTTCTTCTTTCTACTCTGGTATCTGCCATCTTCTCCCACTTCCACACCTCCCTTCTCTTCAGCAGAAGAGCTACAACTCCTGAGCGTAAGTGCCTGCAGGCAAAAGAATTAGTTGTAGCTTACTCATGAGGAAGCTGGGGTTTTCCTTTGGCCGTACACCTCCTGTCATCACTGTAACTAAGACAGCCACAATCATCCGAAGCCACAATTGTTGGACAAACATCCATAAGAGGCAGAGGTCGGTTCCTACCAGTTCGCACCTATTCGGTAGAACCGGTTCGTCAAATCTACCGAACCGGTTGGAAGAGCCAAGGTGGTGCAGTGGTTAAATGCAGCACTGCAGGCTACTGCTAGATCAGCAGGTCAGCGGTTCAAATCTCACCGGCTCAGGGTTGACTCAGCCTTCCATCCTTCCGAGGTGGGTAAAATGAGGACCCGGATTGTTGTTGGGGGCAATATGCTGACTCTCTGTAAACCGCTTAGAGAGGCCTGAAAGGCCTATGAAGCGGTATATAAGTCTACTGCTATTGCTATAAAGAGGTTCCACCAGTGGACCCGGAAAGCAGGCCAGACCTACAGAAGAGGTTCCCAAAATTTTTTTGAAACCCACCACTGGTCCTTGGAGATGATGATTCTACACTATCATGCTCCTATTTATAAAACTCAGTGCCTCTGTGAAAGGTAAGGATGACTACTGTGTTTGTGGTGCAATCAGAACATTGCGTGTGTTGAAGTTGTTTTGACGCAAACCAAAGATGCCTTTTGAAAAACAAGTTTACATCCTATTCTTATGCATGCCAGTGCTGTGTGTGAGATAATTTAAGGTGGTTCTGACAAGTGTCGTCGGCATCTTCATATCCGGTCACATGGGCGGCAAGCCACTCCCATCTGGTCACATGGGCAGCAAGCCACTCCCATCCGGTCACATGGGCGGCAAGCCACTCCCATCTGGTCACATGGGCGGCAAGCCACTCCCACAAAAGAGGCCACACCCACAGAGTAGGTTCGAACAATTTTTGAAACCCACCACTGATAAGAGGGGACTCCAGTTCTACCCCATCTGCAACCTACGATTCTTATTTCCCTTGTCAAGATGAGTCCCATTGCATACACTATTCAAACTACACAAATGGGTACTTCCTGCCCAAAAACTTTGTTATTGGTTTGCAAAGTCAGGACACACACACACACACACAGACATGGACCTGCTCTATACGATTTCACAGGTCAGAGCTTAATACCCAGGAAAAAAAGCTATATTTATAATCAAACGGCAAGGAAAGACTAGCTTATGTACACACGGTTATACATGTGATTGGTTACAAATCCATTATAAAAGGACAAAAATGTAAAATAGAAGTGACTCGCTAACTTGTAGTCACTTCATATGAAACCACAGTTTCAGCTGCCTTTTGTTGCCAACTTCCTCTTGAAGCCTAACCACAAATACAATATTGAAAATATTCTTAGCTGCCAACTTGCTTCTAGCGCTCACTAAATATTTGCTGCTCTCTGCTAAAAGATCTATTCATATTCTCTAAAGGTTTAAATTCTTCCCTACCTGCCCAAGAACACGTTGATTTCATTATCACCAGCGGACCAAGTACACACCGTGTTAAGCCACGGCTGATTGAATTGTGGCCGGCCACATAAGTGACCTTTGGCTAGATCCACTCAGGTTCTACATCAGTGTTTCTCAACCTTGGCGACTTTAAGTCCTGTGGACTTCAACTCCCAGAATCCCCCAGCCAGCGCAGCTGCGCTGGCTGGGGGATTCTGGGAGTTGAAGTCCACAGGACTTAAAGTCGCCAAGGTTGAGAAACACTGCAATAGATGATCATATGAGACACTGCAACCATCCTAAGTACATGCCAGTTGCCAAGCATCTGGATTCTGATCACACGTTGCAATGGTCATAGTTGTGAAAAACAGTCATAAGTCATTTTTTTTTCAGCACTGTTGTTACTTCAAACGGTTTTGGGAGTTGAAGTCCACAGGACTTAAAGTCGCCAACGTTGAGAAACACTGTTCTACATATTCCACAGATTATAGATTATGCAGAACCCCAATCACTCAAACATAGGAGCTGGGGAGATCTCCCAACCGGTGCGTGGACAAAGAGTAAGGATTTCCCAATCTCGGCAACCTCAAGACCCCTGGATTTCAACTCCTAGAATTTCCCATGGTGGCTAGAAAATTCCAGCGGTTGGTGCCCAGGGGTTTTGAAGTTTCCAAGGTTGGGAACCCTGAGCTAAGAAAAGCTGCTTCACAAGCTCCCTTGCTTCTAAGAGTGAAGGCAAGTGGCCCGTTGCCTTTTCTAGCATTTGCAAAATTTGGAAGAAGCTTCGGTGCCTCCTCTCCTGGCTCTCCCGGATGCTGGAGGAAACTGCAAGACCACATGGAGAGCTCCACTAAAGGCAACTGCGCCACCTTTTCCCCTACACCATGCCCTGCACGGCATAAAGGGCTTCAGGGAGGCACATCAAAGCCCTTTGCACAGGCCCAATGAACACGACAGAACCCAGATTTAAATACATTTCAACCCAAGCCCAATCCACAATATTTTTGCAGAATGCCACCATATATGTCCTTCTTCTGACCTAGGCATCCCAAGAGTATGAAGCAAACGCCTGGTCCCGACAAAACCCCCTTTTATTAATTTACTATGAATTCTGCTCATCCACATCCAGCAAAGTCTTTCAAGGGAGGATTTACAGTCACAGACCTTATCTGGCTTGGACAGCTGCCAGGCCGAGATCTGCAAAACTTGGCAAGGAGTCTCTGAGAGTCGCGAACCAATTAATCAAACTAATTATCTCCTGCAAACTCCACTCCCCTTTCGCTCCTCTTTTATTTCCTCTGGGAGGGGCCATTCATTGTCCACCTGTGGCCTTACTCCCAAGTCGACCCTTGTTCTTTAGCTCTTCCCTTTGTCTGGCAACTCTGTGCATGAGCACACTGGGAACAGGCTCCAGCTGTTCTTCTGCCTCACTGATGTTTGAAGGCAGCTGATAACTGGCATACAGTTTTGGCCCCATCTCTGCCTCCAAACCAGAGCCCTCATCAAAGCTTTCCCCAGACTCCAGGACTGGCCCAGGTTCCACCCCAACCTCCCCCCCAAGCATATGAATTTCCATCACATGAACATGGGGCTGCCACGAAGGTGGTAAGTGTAAAAAAATGGCCATACATCATCTTTTTAAATTCCGCTGTAACTTTGAACAGTCACTAAATGAATTGTTGTAAATCAAGGACTACCTGTATAAAAAATACAATATATTTGTATATAAAACTTATCACGCTATCAAAATAACTAGAAGGGCAACACTTCTCCAATCTCAGCCCTGTCTCCTAGGTCAGCAAGAAAGAGCAGAGCAATTTCCACCTCATGCCTGGAAGTGAAGCCTCTCTGAAGGATCCAGATTATCTGATCCTTCCAGATTTTCTGGATCCTTCCATTTGCTGCTGCTGTACGCTCTTTACCTTCTCAAACCACTTTCCTTGAAAAAGGTAGGTTGGAGACTGGGCTACAATTACCCAGGAGCTTGCTAAAAGTTTAAAGATTGTTTATGCCACACATTATTTCAACAAATTTCATTAAACTGAAAATCCAGATTATCCTCCCAATGTTTTGGGAGACTTTCAAGAGAATTTAGTAAAATAACTTTAAAAACATTGGTACAAAGCATTTTTGTACTAAGTGAACTAGATATACATTAGGTTTGATATGACCTAAACATATTGCAATTAATGACTGGACTGACTAAGAATTAGGTCAATACTTAAGACTACCTCTTTTGCTTTCATAAATCCCTGGCAGATATACTACGGTTGAACATTATGCAAACGTAGTAAGTAGACTATCATTACATGCAAAAGTACAAAGTACTTACACACATCAAGTGTTCATGGAGGATTTAAATGAAAATGAAAACATCCTCAAAGTATATCTGCAAAACCAGATCCCTAAACATGTTTGTCAGGTTTTCATTTCATGAGTTAAGATGAGTAGATTAGATCATAATACCCAGAAGCGTGGATCGTGAAACATCATAGCTGGAAAGCTTCTAATTGTGGCGTGTCAGAAATTGCATGGATTTGAGCCAGTTGCACCAGCGACAACGCATCGTGTACCAAGATTTCGGACTGGATATTATAATTGTAACAGGGGTGATTTGATCAGGGTGTGGAACAGGACATTGCACGCTTTAGTGTGGCAAGTCAGCCGAAGACGTTTTCTATAAGTTCCTACAGACCAGGACAACTGGCAAGATGTCTTCCCCACTACCATCCCTGGGCTGCTAAAGAGGGGCAGTTGGGGGAGGGGGAGGTATAGCATTGGATTAACACTTAGGTTCCATTTGCATTTATGCAATATGCTTCCTCAAGTCAACTGAACCATAGTTTTCTCAACGGACTCAATGTTGTACTCCACAATGAGCAGTCAGGAATTCAATTTCTTCCTCCATAGTTACGGTAAATTAAACAGGACAGAATAACAATTGGAATAGCAATAGCAATAGCAGTTAGACTTATATACCGCTCCATAGGGCTTTCAGCCCTCTCTAAGCGGTTTACAGAGTCAGCATATCGCCCCCAACAATAATCCGGGTCCTCATTTCACCCACCTCGGAAGGATGGAAGGCTGAGTCAACCCTGAGCCGGTGAGATTTGAACAGCCGAACTGCCGAACTAGCAGTCATCTGAAGTAGCCTACAGTACTGCACTCTACCCACTGCGCCACCTTGGCTCTTAAAAGGGATCTTGGAGGTTTTCTAGTCCAACCCCCTGCTCAAGAAGGAGACCCTGTACCAGGGTGGGTTCCTGCCAGTTCTAACCGGTTCGCTAGAATAGGTTTCACAAATCTAGCATGCCATTTAGAACCGGTTCCAGCAGTGGAACGTCCCCTCGCTTGCTCACCCCCGGGCACCACCCATCTGGTCCCCACTCATCCGCTCGCTCCCCCCGCCCATCTGCACCATGCCGCTAAGAATTCTGCTGCCTGCCGAGGCGATAAGTAAGCTCTTTGCTGGCGCAGCAGCTTTGGGGGCTAATGGGGCTTGGGTTCCCAGCCCGACAGCCCCCGCTGCATCTGGACATCTATTGCAGTCGCGAGGAGCTGAGGAGTTCGCGGAGAAGAGCACGAAGGTTCTCAGTGCTCTGGGAAGCCGCGAAAGTGGCTGGGAGAGGCGCACGGCTTGGTTTAGCCTCCCTGGATGTCACAGCAGCAGCCCCAAGTGCACTGATCTCAGCATTTTCGCATTGGGGCATGCTGCAAGAGGGAGGGAGTGAAGACCTTTTCCAGATTGCTCGTGGTGGAGATGTAGGCCTGTTGCCCGTGCTCAGCAAAGCAAGTCCGGGGAAGTCCTTTGCGCTGGACGGAAAAGGTCTTCACTCCCTCCCTCTTGCAGCATGCCCCGATGCGAAAAATGCCGAGATCAGTGCGCTTGGGGCTGGTGCGACGTCCAGGGAGGCTAAACCAAGTCGCATGCTTCTCCCAGCCGCTTTCGCAGCTTCCCAGAGCACCGAGAACATTCGCGCTCTCCTCGGCTCCTCGGGACTGCAATAGAGGTCAAGAAGCAGCGGGGGCTGTCGGGCTGGAAACACAAGCCCCATTAGCCCCAAAAGCCGCTTCTTGACGAAGTCCTCCGGGATTGGGCGGCCTATAAATCTATTAAATACAATACAAAGGAGCAAAGGAGGGCTGGGCAGAGGAAGGGGAACCCCTAGCGAGGGCTGCTGGAGCTGCATTGCCCCACTGGGCTCAGGGACTTCTGCCCCTCATGCCGTGCTTTGCAGCCACTGCAGCCCCACGCAGACCTCTTCAGTGTGCTATGCAAACTGGTTCTGGGGATTTCCCCTGCCCAAAAGAAGACCAACCATGCTGCTGCCGAGGACGGGCACTGGACGGGATGCCGGCGGTGCTGGGAGCCAGGCTGCGCACGAAGGAGCCCGCGGCCAGGAGGCCTGAAGCAGCACCAGCCAGCATGTCCCACAAGAAGAGCCCCAAGGGCAAGGGAGGCAGCACTGTGCCCTCCTCCTCCCTGCCAGCTGCCCAATAATGCGCCGCTGCCAACGCTGCATTCTCCGTCTGCCTCACGAAACGAGATAGCCTAGCCGAGGCTCCCCCGTCGCAGCCGCGCAGCAGCAGCAACACCTCTCGGTCGCAGAACCGAGGCGGGGAAGAAGATCTTGAGACATGGAGCCACAGACTCTCATTCTCAATTTCAGCGGTGAGCCTAAATATTATGTGTGTGAGTTTCACTGAAACCTGCCTTTTAAAAAGGTAATTTATTCATTTATTTAAAACTATTCATCTTTTTCATCACTTAAACCAGTGTTTCTCAACCTTGGCAACTTGAAGATGTCCGGACTTCAACTCCCAGAATTCCCCAGCCAGCATTCGCTGGCTGGGGAATTCTGGGAGTTGAAGTCCGGACATCTTCAAGTTGCCAAGGTTGAGAAACACTGACTTAAACAATACCAAAATACGTTCTTGGCTGGTAGGAGCCAGGATTATTTATTCATTTTTATTTATACTCTGCCCTACCTCGTCGGAATACTCAAGGTGGTTTCTAACAATCAAATGAAAATTAAATTAGAGGTAACGCTACCATTTTAATGTTTAAGTAAAAAGAAAACAGTTCTAAAACTATTTCAATTCAATTTAATTTCATATTCACTTTCAATAAAGTAAAGAAAATATTTGTGTGTCTCTCTCTGTGTGTTTTTTTTTAGTTTCACAAGGTGAGTGAAGGCCTTCCCTTCTGTTTGACCTCTTCGTTGCACTTTGTTTTCCACTATAAGTGGAATATTTTCAAAAGATGGAAAACAGGATGCCCAGTTCTGAGGAAACTCTTTTCAAAAGAAACTGTAAATCATTCCATTGGCTCAATGTCACCAGGAGTAGCAGGAGGTTATTTTTATTTCTCTACTTGGTATAACCAAATATATATTTAGATTGATAATAGACATAATATACATTGCCATGAAGAGTAAGATTACTGTTTCCCTCCCACTATCCATAAATTAAAGCACATTATTTTATTAATATTATATCTATTTGGATAAATAGGTCATGACAGCCTTGATTGCTATAAAAAATTAGTTTTTTTCCATTATGCTATCTATTATATTGTTACAAGTGAATATCAACCATTGCACGTTTACAAGAATTTTGTAAAGAAGAGAGAGAAACTGCTCTGCAAATTCATATTTCAATTTTAGTCCTTTGTTTACTGTATGGCTGAAGTGTTCTTACATTTGCTATCTAAATATTTTCGAGTGTGGTTTAAGTAATTAAATTATTTAAACAATTTAAAATTGGAAAAGAACATCCCCTCACACACAAACGCAAAACGGTTTCAGCTGGCACAGAGAAGAACACATATGTGTAGAGTAGACCCAGGAGCATATAAGGGAACATGGAGGTAATCTAGTCCAACCCCTTCCCAAGGCAGGAGTGCTTTCTTCTCTTTGAGAGCTGTCAGTGGCAGACATGAGGGAAATGGTGTGTGTGAGTGAATGTGTGTGTGTGTGTGTGAGAGAGAGAGAGAGAGAAAGAGAAAGAGAAAGAGAAAGAGAAAGAGAAAGAGAAAGAAAGTTGGAGAGAGAGAGATAACAAAGAAGGAAGAAAGAGAAAGAAAATTAGTGGGGGAGAGAGAGACACAAGAAGGAAGGAAGGAAGGAAGGAGGGAGGGAGGGAGGGAGGGAGGGAGGGAGGGAGGGAGGGAGGAAGGAAGGAAGGAAGGAAGGAAGGAAGGAAATTTATGATCACAATTGAGCCCAAAATTTTGGTTGCTAAGCAAGAGCGTTGTTAAGTGAGTTTCACCATATTTTCCACACCCACCTGGTCACATAGCCGGCAATCCACTCCCACAAAGCAGGCCACACCTACAGAAGAGGTTCTAAAAAGTTTTGAAGCCCACCACTGCCCTGTACCACTTCAGGCACATAGTCATCCAATCTCTTCTTAAAAACCACAAGTGTCGGAGTTTCCACAATTGCTAGAGGCAAGTTGTTCCACTGATTAATTGTTCTATCAGGAAATTTCTCCTTCGTTCTAGGTTGGATCTTTCCCTTGATCAGTTTCCTTGATCCGTGGCTTCTGGTGCTGCCTTCAGATGATGGGAACTCCCTGCTCAGATAGCAATGGAACCCTCTTAAGACAGTGGCCCTCATCCCCAAGCCCTGCGTGGTCCAGGAGGACAGCGCAAGTGATTGTGGTCAACGTTGATGAGAGCATTGAAGAACTAGGGGGGGCTGCATTTCAGGTTCCAATGAAGCTCAGAGTGACCAATGAAGGTTTTTTTTTTTCCAATTTGAACCAGACTGAAAATAATCCAGGTCACCTGCTTCACTTCAGGTTCTCTGCAATTCTTTTTTCTCTGTTAGCTTTCCAAAATCTTTCCTCCCAAGAACTTGGTAGAACTTGGAAAGTGGTAAAACCTGTCTAAGGAGGTTAGATAAAAAGGTAATCATTTAGGAGCAGGTACACCACTGCCTCCTTCAAGGTGGTGTTACCCATTGCATCAGAGAATCATTAATTAAATTCTCTCTCGCACAAATTTACTCTCTCCCTAAAGACACTTGTCCTCCCTTGAATGGACTGAGTCAGATAAGCTCTTTTAGCCACGCCTTGGTCACCAGGCTCCTGGTTCTCCTGAGGTAAATCCTCAGAGCCCTCCTCACATCCAAGATGTGCCACTTCCTCTCTAATGGGTGAGAAGGGTCCGGGCAGAAATTGGGCAGTATCAGCTCCTGCGAGAGATGGAAGCAAGAACACACCTTGGGTATGAAGGAGGGGTCCAACCTTACCACTACCCTGTCCTGGTGGAACACACAGAGATCTTCCCTGGTAGACTGAGCCTGCAGTTTGGATATCCCTGACCCAGCCATTTTGAACAACTATCGTCCAGTCTCCAACCTCCCTTTCGTAGGGAAGGTTGTTGAGAAGGTTGTTGGTCGCGCTGATTGATGATCTCTGGCGAGCCAGGGATAGAGGTCATTCTATCTAGACTTATATACCGCTTCATAGGGCTTTCAGCCCTCTCTAAGCGGTTTACAGAGTCAGCATATTGCCCCCAACAACAATCCGGGTCCTCATTTTACCCACCTCGGAAGGATGGAAGGCTGAGTCAACCTTGAGCCGGTGAGATTTGAACACCGAACTGCAGGTAATAGTCAGCTGAAGTAGTCTGCAGTGCTGCATTTAACCACTGCGCCACCTCGGCTCTATTGGTCTTCAGGTTCAGGGACATTATGAATGGAATATTTTTATTCTTATTTTATCCCTCTTTTGTTCCCCACATTCCACTCCGAGTAATAAACATAAAATACTGTATTCCTGCTTCTTCCTGTTTCCCCCAGAACAACCCTTTGAAGTAGGTTGGGGGGTGAGAGCGACTGGCCCAAAGTCATCCAGCCGGCTTTCATGCCGAAAACAGATTCCTTCTCCTGGTCTCCAGGCCAGCTTCTTAACCTCTGCTTCACACTGGCTCAGGGGTGGGTTTCAGGCGGTTCGCGGCTGTCCCCGCGAACTGGTTGGTCGGCGAACCCAGAAGTAAGTAACTTCCGGGAACCCCGAAGGGTCCACCCGCCCGCCCGCGTTTCTTACCCGGTTTTGACGAGTTCTGCACTTCCACGCATGCGCAGGACGCATACAGCGCCTGTGCGATCCTCCAGGAGCAGCTGGAGCATCGCACAGACGCGAGTATGCATGCGTGCACTGCGCGTGTGCACGAGGATGCCGCCGGCCCCGTTCCAAGCGAACCGATTGGAACAGGGCGAGAAACCCACCCTTGCACTGGCTCTAATATCGGACCATACAAAGAATTAATTACAATAGACCCTTCATCAGGAAACATGTCATCTGCTCCTCAGAGAAATTAAAAAAAGATTATCTGCTGACTTCTATGAGGCAGGTTATAAAACACTGGATTTACCACAGAGGCCCTGAATTCCTGAACCCTGTAATGAGATTTAGGAGCTTAGGATCTTTTGTGATCACCTTTTGCGATCTTCTGATAAGCAAAGTCAATGGGGAAGCTAGATTCACTGAACAACTAACTAGGCTGCAGTGATTCACTTAGCAACTGTGGCAAGAAAGGTAATAAAATGGGACAGCACTCATTTAACAAACTGCTTTGCTTGAAAATTTCAGGGTCAATTGAGGTCGTAAGTTGAGGACCTACCTGTCCCGTCAGGAAGCTTGCTTTGTAACCTGTTGCTGTGGTCAATGATGCGTAAAACTCTTTTAAGAAAACCTTCGTAGTGGCCAGCATTTTAGTTTTTCAAACATTTCAGACGCCGCTGCTTTCCCCTTGCTCGCGTGAGAACTAAGGTGAAAATAGGAGATTACTAAAAATGTTTATCAGAAAAGAAAAACCATGAGATGATTTCGGGGTCAGGTGGGGGCAAACGTTTGAAGGAACTTGCTTAAACCACGCAGCTCTGGATTGTGTTTATGAACAACTGTGGTCAAGGAATAATTCAAATTGGCTGAGTGGAGTCAATGAATCACTTGCTTTGCCTTGACAAAATCTTTCTGCTGAAGAATAAACTCGATACCACCCAACCCTTGGGGAAAGCAAAATTGATAAATAGTTAGAAACCTTGTGATTCTGGCTTTAGAGATGTTGGAAATTCTGATTCCTGACTATTGATTTTCTGGACAGGGCTCAGGAGTCCCCAAATCAACAACATCTGGAGTTCTTCCGATTATATGCTCCTCGGAGACCTTCCCATCTTGACCTTTTCGGTACATTTTGCTGTTCTTCCATCCTCCTTTATTAGCAAATTGTATGTTTTAATAGTGAAGAAATAATAAAGGGAAAAAAAGATTTTTAAAAGACAATGAGAAATTTTTTGTAAATAACCGAGACTGTGGCAGACTTCTTGTGCAATAAATGGTTCATTTGGAGGCTTCCCTAGAAATAGAAACTGTTTATTACGAAAATATTTTCAGCCTAGCAATTTCCGGAATCTGTGGAATCACTGTGGCAATGAATGAACCACACAAATAAATGTTACTATTTCCATAGAGACAGCAGGATGTCCACTAGTATGGAAAATCCCCATAGACTAAATCACAAACTCTTTGGACTAAATCTTGCCTCCAAAATAAACTTTCTACAACTTGAATGCATTCTCTAGGCCAGTGTTTCTCAACCTTGGCAACTTGAAGATGTCCCGACTTCAACTCCCAGAATTCCCCAGCCATCGAATGCTGGCTGGGAAATTCTGGGAATTGAAGTCTGGACATCTTCAAGTTGCCAAGGTTGAGAAACACTGGCTTAGAATGGAGCATTGCAAGCTGACTCTACCGACTGCCAGGAGTTCAATCTTGACCGGCTCAAGGTTGACTTGGCCTTCCATCCTTCCGAGGTCCGTAAATTGAGGGAGCAAGACACTGACTCTGTAAATCACTTAGAGAGGGCTGCCAATCACCGTGAAGCGGTATAAATTGGCAACTATTTGTAGACTCATCAAGCAAGAGGAGGAGGACTCTATTATATTGGTTTGAGTTACATTTATCAACATTAAGCCAGAGTAGAGGCTGGGTGTTTAGTGAAAATTGGGTATCTGTTATATTCACCTCTTTTTTCTTTTTTATCCAGTATTGTTAATTTTGTTGTTGTTATTCTTTGCTCTGTGTCATTGCTTACGGTATTTTTATTTTGCATTTTATCTTATCTTTCGAAATCAATTAAAATTTCATAACAATTGTTAACTGGTCTCTGACTGTAAGTGACTAAATACACAAATAAATATAAACGGCTTGAAATACCTGAAAATAATGGGGGGGGGGGGAAACCCTTTATTCGATGTATTCCCTTTTCAATACACTGAAAATCTAAAATGGATTTGGAGCAATTTGGTGCCTGAAATGTTGTGAAGCTTTCAGAGATCACATCACATCAGAATCTGCCAATAAAACTAAATTGTTAAGCCATGGAAACTTAATTTCCTACAATGTTTTAATGGAAAACAAAAGAAAAAAAGGGAATATCATTAAAGAGAGATTCAACATAGAACTAAGAAGAAATTTCCCAACATTGAGAACAACTAATCAGTGGAATGCTTGTCTTCAGAAGTTGTAGGAGCTCCAATGCTGGAGGTTTTTAAGAAGAGATTGATCTGAAACGGTAAGGCAGGGGGTTGGACTAGGTCTGCCATAGAAGACCCATAAGGTGTCTTCTTAACCCTATTATCCTATCTATGTGCTTCACACATCTAAACACACAAAACAACAATTATGACAGCAACAATTCTGCCCCCAAATCCCAGCCCCTCCCAGATTGGTCCTAGGCTGCTGAATACTGGGCCACCATGGCTTTTCTATATAAATGTTTGTCCAGAATGTGTTTACTATCTACATCACTGCCCCTGAGAAAATGGGCTGGATGTAACATTCCCATTTAAATGAATATTTCCTAACTTGGGTTACCCAGGTGTGTCAGATTACAGGCAGTCCTCAACTTATGACCACAATTGGCACCAGAATTCCCATTGCTAAGCAAGACGGTTGTTAAGTGAGTTGTATCCAATTTTACAACCTATTTCGCCAGAGTTATTAAGCAAATCATTGTTGTTTAAGTGAACCATGAAGTTGTTAAGTGAATTCAGCTTCTCTCATTCACTTTATTTGTCGGACGCCGGCTGTGAAGGTCGCAAATTGTGGATCACACGCCTCCATGATGCTGCAACCATCTTAAATACATACTAGTTGCCAAGAACCCAAATTATGTGTGTGGGATACTGCAACACTTTTAAGTGGGAGGAATGGTCATAAGTCACTTTTTTTTCAGTGCAGCCGTAGCTGAGAACAATCACTCAGCATATCATTGTCAGTGAAGGAAAGCCTGTATTAACTTGCAGGATTCCCAATCAGAAACAAAAGCATATTTTTGGATTTCTCATCCCATTTTTTCCTCAAGACATAACTGTTGTTTTTTTATTGTTAGATTGGTATCCTACTGTTTCACCAAGAATGTTCAAGGCACATAGATATCTGATAGGTTAAATTACTGCATTGCTTTTTGTGAATGCCTTAGCAGGTCTGATTAATAGGTGTTGTTTAAATAAGAAAAAGATTTCCATCAAGTGATGGAAGGCATCACTAAATCTGAACAAAAGACCACCACAGAGGACAACGTGTGTATTGTGGGGTTCCTGGTGCTCTCTGAGCTTGGTTGTTTCCTTGCCAAACTAGGTAACAGCATCAGTGCTAGCAGGGAGTGGGATGTGCTCTCTGTTTATATACAAGTGGCTCGCCCCATCCTTGTTGGTGGGAATGGTCTTGATGGTTCCTTGATTAGGCTGTGGTTGACTGTTAAATGATTTGCTGATTCACGTATTCGCAGCTGAATATCCTGCCAGTGTATGGCTTAACAACTCCCACATCCAAATGGCCCATGTCCTACTCCGTCAGAGAATGTGTGTCATCTCTGGCACATTGCATCACATTCCTGTGATACTAGTACTCATGCTGGTATCATCATACTGCCCCACATTAGAAGATAGCAAGCTCTCGCTCAGCTATGGTCAAGGATTCTGGACAACAAGACCTTCCATAGTCCCCAGAATAATGTACAGTCCATCACACGATTGAAATCCCGTGGCCCAGCATGAAAGACAGCAGTTCCCTTAGTGTTCGTCTCTCCCCAGTTTAACCCCCGAGAATGCCTGGAGAGAGGAATGGTCCAAGGAAGGTACCATTAAGTGATCCCTCTTCCAAACCACTTGGTTTTAATCTGCCTCGCTCTGTCTGGACAAAACTGAGCCGAATTAGATGGGATACTGGAAGAAACGCATCCGCCTTGTATCGATGGGGCTGGAAAGAGTCCTCTTGTTGCGACAGCGGTGCTGATACGCAAACTATTAAGGATATTGTGCAAGACTGCTGACGTGTGTTCTCTGGGTCCTTAGAAGACCTGCATGAAGCAATGCCAGAGGTCATGGCCTGGACAGCTGAACTAGACTTCTAGTAGAAGTTTGGTATATAATTATGTGGATTATGTGTATATGTTTACTTCTCTTTGTCATGTTTTCAACATACACTAAGTCAGTGTTTCTCAACCTTGGCTACTTGAAGATGTCCGGACTTCAACTCCCAGAATTCTCCAGCCAGCATTCAGGAGTTGAAGTCCGGACATCTTCAAGTAGCCAAGGTTGAGAAACACAGCACTAAGTAATAATCCATCTCATAAATAAAGATAATAATTTCATTGGGATTAAGATTATACCAGTTTCACATTAATATTGATCATTTTGATAAATATTATTTGATATATTCAGTAAAGCAATGAGAGGGCAGTGTATCGCATTTATTTATTTACATTCCAGCTATTATTTTGATAAGTAACTCAAAGAGGAGAACATACCTAAGATTCCTTCCTCCTCTTATTTTTCCCCACAACAACAACACTATGAGGCAGGTTGGGTTGAGAGAGGGACTGGCCCAAAGTCACTCAACCTTTTGTGCCCAAGGCAGGACTAAAACTCAGGGCCTCCTGGTTTCTAAGCCAGCACTGGCATTCCCTGATACAACTTTATAAACTTCACTCATTTACACGTACATTTCAACATATGACCGTAATAATAGCTCCTGCCCATTGCATTCAAATGTCATTAATGATTATAAAAATGGGTCAGTCGCGTGACCGACCCAATTTTCCACCTCTTCTGCAAGAGTCATTAAGCAAATCACTGCAATTATTAAACAAATAATGGAGGGGCCAGCGGCTGACAGGCCACAAGATAGTTGCTAGGCAACTGGTTTTAAGTTGAGGACTGCCTGTATTGTAGATTTCTAGACCCTCCAAAGAATATGGATACACTGACTGTAGCATGTACCATGTTGGCAAAGATACCAGAAGCTCAGAAATATTTCTGAGATACATCATGCAACCCAACTATCTATAGCTAGTAGCATCAACTCAGCAGCAGTAGCTGCTCCTAATTTGCTACAGGATCAATAGGTGTAAATGTGCTTGATAGAAATTGCAGCTCTGACCAACTTCTAGCACATTAAAATTCCGAATCAATGGAATATATTAAAAATGTGAGATTCACTCTACCCCAAGTCCTTTCTCTTCCAAGAGGACCTGCAATTTGAGAACCTGATTTATTTCATACAGATTATTGCTCAAAGTAAAACATTCTGCAAACAGTGATTTGGTTTGGGAAGAGGTTTATCACCTTAAAGCATCTCTCGAGTTACCACAATGAATGATTTGTGAATGAGAAAGTGAAGGACAAAAATGTGAAAAGTACATATGAATCTCACCGAGGTATTTCACCGAGATGTTCCTATCATATTATGCAATTTCTGAATTAAATCTGAAGGATTTAGATCTTCAGAATCTGAAGGCTGGAGGACAAATCTTATCATGCGGTAACCTGAAGCTCCTGCTGTTTTCTTGTTGTGGCAGGCTGAGAGTGATCCTATCTTGGCACATGAGCTTTAACTTATTATTTGGCAATTATGAGACATGGTGTACGTGAATAGATACTCTAATGAATAGACCTAGATCATGAAACCTGTTTCAAACGTGACACGCCACCATTCTCCAACACTGACAACTATTCTCGAAAATGGACGTTCTGTCAGTTTTCAGAGGCTGCAAGAGAATGGGGCACGCGCTTGTGCAGCCTCCGAGCCCTCTTTGGTTTTCTCGTATTTCATGTTTGTAATTATTTGACATTTCTTTATATAATACATAGCACCACACATGACTGGACTGTATTTTTTAAAATAAATATGCAAAGAATTGCTCCTCTTTGGGGCGGGGGTGACACTCCAGCTGAATCCATTTAGGATTTTCTGAATTTTTCATACGCCAAGCCAGTGGTGGGATTCAAGAAAATTTACTACCAGTTCTGTGGGCATGGTTTGGTGGATGTGGCATTGCTTGGTAGACGTGGCTTGGTGGGCGAGGGAATCTCCATTCCCTCGCCACTCTAGGGGAAGGTTACTGCAAAATCCCAATTCCTTCCCGATCAGCTGGGACTCAGGATAGCTGTGGGTGAAGCCAGTCAGAGGTGGTATTTACTGGTTCTCTAAACTACTCAAAATTCCTTCAGTTCTCCAGAATTGTTCAGAACCTGCTGAATACCACCTCTGGACCAAGCCCAAAAGGCTTACCATCACTGTCCTAGATACTTTAACTCTATGTGTGAATCAGCTCTTTAGCATTTTCACTATGTACTGTAGAATTTATGACTTATAGCTATCTTGTTTCATAGAACAAGAGCAAGGTTTTCCAATGTTGGGGGGAAAAACCACAAATGTTTCCTATTATTTACATGTTTCTACACAGAGGCATTATAGAATTTTGCCTAGAGAATTTGTGAGTAACAAGATTAGGATAAAACTGCTGTTGACATCAGATGTAAACAGTTGCAACTACTTTTTTACTGAATTATTATTAAGTTGATACCCTTCTTATCTCACTTAGAGCTTAAGTATTTTGAAATAATCTCAGAAGGCCTTTTAAGTAATGCATTCTTTAAATCAGTATATAGTGTTCATCAAGAGAGAATGCAATAAACAACATGTCATTTTTTTTATTATGGGTGGATTTTTAAAAATTTTTGGGTAGAATTCAGCTCTTACAACCTGTTTTGCAACATTAAAAGAGCATGTTCTTTATGTGACATTTGAACCAACAGTAGATATTAGTATCTGCTACAACAGAATCACAGATACTACAACTACAGTCATAACCACTTAGAAGTCAGCCACCAATTTCACCAAGGCTTATATACAGATAATTATATTTAGGGAATACATGCAGATGCATCAAGCGGTTCCATTTCGCGTTATCAACATTGTGCAAAACATAGAAAAGGAATATGAAGTAGCAAACCAAAGAAATTAAAGACAGGCCTGAGATTAAGTATAGGAAAGATTGCTAAATACAACTCCTCAAAGTTGTGGAATACTCAATTTTGTATTCGTTCTATAGTTGCTTTAGATAGCAATAGGAGTAGCATATACACTTAATAAATATAAATGCATAAAATTCAACACCTATTTATTTCTCTTTGCTTTTATTTACTTGTATCCCACCTTTATAATTTAAATAAATAACTCAAGGTGGTGAACACAACTAATTCCTTCCTCCTCCTAACTTCCCTACAACAACAAGACAGTGAGGGACAGAGGTGGTATTCAGCAGGTTCCGACCAGTTCTGGAGAACCGGCAAATGCCTCCTCTGGCTGGCCACGCCCCCATCTATTCTCTGCCTCCCGAGTCCCAGCCGATCGGGAGGGAATGGAGATTTTACAGTATCCTTCTTCCCCTGCCACACCCACCAAGCCACGCCAACAGAACCGGTAGTAAAAAGCCGAGGTGGTGCAGTGGTTAGAGTGCTGTACTGCAGGCTACTTCAGCTGACTGCTAGTTCGGCAGTTCGGCTGTTCAAATCTCACCGGCTCAAGGTTGACTCAGCCTTCCATCCTTCCGAGGTGGGTGAAATGAGGACCTGGATTGTTGGGGGCAAGTGGCTGACTCTGTAAACCGCTTAGAGAGGTCTGAAAGCCCTATGAAGTGGTATATAAGTCTAACTGCTATTGCTATTGCTAAAAAATGGAATCCAACTCCTGGGGAAGTAGGTTGGGCTAGAAGAGAGTGACTGGTTGAAGGTCACTCACCTGGCTTGCATGGGTAAGATGGGATTTGAACTCATGCTCTGCCAGTTTCTAGCCTGGTGCCTTAACCAGTAGACCAAATTGGTTGTCTGCCATATAGGTATCTTAAATATCCCATTCCTATTACATCCAATTGCTGTTTCTACTAATATACCTAAATTGGGCAAGCATCCTGTCCTCTACTTCAGTGTTTCTCAACCTTGGCAACTTGAAGATGTCTGGACTTCAACTCCCAGAATTCCCCAGCCAGCATTCGCTGGCTGGGGAATTCTGGGACTTGAAGTCTAGACATCTTCAAGTTGCCAAGGTTGAGAAACACTGCTCTACTTGTTCCAATTTTTCCCCCTTTCCTTGTCTAGGTGACTGGCAGTAGTTAGCTCTATTCTTCGATACATCACTTTTCTGTAACTTTATTTCATCATTCTGGATATCACTCAAGTTCTCAGCCCACATCACCCATGGGAAAGAACACGGATATTCACATCCACAACCAATTCACATCTCTGTCATCCCCACAAATATCTCTTACCAGATGATCCATGACTTATTGCAGTGATGGCGATGTCGTTGTGTGCCTAATAAGTGTGTGTGCGTGTATGCGCAAGTGTGTCAGTGCCCCCACACCCATAATGGAATGTGAGTGCCCCCCTGTACCCGTGCCCCCTGCACATGTGTGTGCAACCAACTGCTCGTGTGCATGCAACCCCCCCTACACATGTGCCCCCTATACCCATTTTTGGCTTTCAGGTTGGTGCAGGAGACTTTCCTGGCCCGAAATGGGGCATGGGGGGAGGGGTCTGATGCGGTGCCCTTGTGCCCCGTTTTGGGCCCTGGAAGGCTTCCTGCACCAACCTGGAAGCCAAAACGTGGTGTGGGGGCACTGCACAAGGCCCCAAAATGCAATCCAAGTGCCCACCCCGTGCATGCGCCCCCCGCACATGTCCCCCACATGCGCTCTGACCCCACACATGTGCAGCAGAGACTCGAAGACCAGCTGGTTAGTGGGAGGTGCACATGGATGCTGTAGCGATGGCTGGCGTGCCTGAAGAGAAGGCTCTGCTTGCCACCTGTGCCATGCATGCCACAGGTGAGCCATCACTGACCTACTGGGTCATCCTTTCAGATATATTTCCTTAACCTAAGAAGCGAAAAAAAACACCCAGAATGACCACAGGCAGGCAAAGGAGAAGTGGGAGTAAAAGTGACTTCCAACTTCATCATTTCCTGAGTTAAGAAATTTCAAATATTGACCTCACTTCCAAAGCAGCCAATCACGATTTGCCCTTCGAGCCTTGCTGCCAACTAGTTGGGTGCAAGGGCAGAGCAAGGAAGGAAAGAGGGTGAAGAAGATACACCCCTTCCGTCTTCTCTGACGTTAGTGGTTCTTAACCTGTGGTCCACAGATCCTTGCCCCCTCCCCACAATGTTGTTACAGGGGGACTGTGAAAGCTTGAAGAAATGTTATGATTTAAATATTGAGATAAGTCTTTGGGGATCTGTGGCCATGGTCCATAGCCCCAAAAGGTATTTAAAGGGGGTCCGTGGCAGTGGTGGGATTCAAGGTTCTCTGGGTGTGGCTTGGTGGGCGTGGCAGGGGGAAGGATACTGCAAAATCCCCATTCCCTCCCCACCCCACTAACCTTCCTTCCAGCTCCGTTCTCCTGCTCAGGGCAACAAAAGAAGGTCAGCTGGGAGGCAGGGAGGCATCAGGGGCAGGGCCAGCCTATTTGCCGGTTCCCCAAACTACTCAAAATCTTCACTCCCTGTTCTCCAGAACTGGCTGAATGCCACCTCTGGTCCATGGTGAAGAAAAGGCTGAGAACCAGGGCCTTACACCTAGAAAGTGTTTTTTCTAGAAAGTGTAGTTGGATGGTGCAGGTGCGCTAAAGCTTCACCACGACTTGACCCAATTTCAATCCCACGGGAGTAACGGGGACCAGATTTTGTCTGCATTCTTTAAATTAGTCCATTTGAGATATGTTGATTTAAAACCTGTTGCACCATGATGCATTGTTTAGCCCAATTGGAGATTACAAACAAACACTTAAGAGTTTCAGTAGTATATATAGGTATCAGGGGTGGGTTCCTGCCAGTTCTAACCTCTTCTATAGAAAGAGGTTCCACAAATCTATAGTGCCGTTTAGAACCGGTTCCAGCTCCCTCCCCTCGCCTGTCCGCACATCATCAAGATGAAGAGCGAGAGGAGGATTCTGGGAGTTGAAGTCCACAAGTCTTAAAGCTGTCAAGTTTGAACACCCCTGGGGTATTTTTTCCTAAAGGGTTAGGGCTGCAAGGGTCTTGTCACTGGACAGCTTTAAGACTTGCGTGCTTCAAATGCCAGAGTTTCTGAGCCAACATTTTGGTTGCTAAGCACCAAGCCACTCCCACTGGGTCACATGGCCGGCAAGCCACTCCCACAAAGCAGGCCACACCTACAGAAGAGGTTCTAAAAAAAAATTGAAACCCACCACTGATAGGTATAAACTTTGGTTGTTGTACACAATCATACCATATATAAATCTATTGAACAACCAAAGGGACATTACAGACATCTGTCCTATTCCCTACTCAATACTGAGCCATTCCCTAACTTTCCATTTTTTCCCCTCAAGGATGCTGATCCCCACCCCCCACCCCGTGTATTTACCCCCACTCTTGCTGTCTTTCCCTTTCCAACATCTTTTCAACCCTCCGGCACCAATGTAGGCTTCACACACCCATTAGCACACTCCAAAAGCAAACTCTGTAATTACTCCTCCTCCTTGGGATCTTAGACTGTTGGCTAATGATTTGAGCTTTTTTGAACTGATACATCAGTCACATGGAACCTTTTCCCCCCCAAAAAAAATCCCAGTCTGGATTGCAATGGAGTGGAAAACGGGGCTGCCTTGGTGTTCAGCCTGGACAAAGACCAATGTCTGCCCTAATTGTCCCTACTTCTTGCCCTTTGCATCCACCCAGAAGGCTCTAGGACAGGGATGGCTAATCTTTTTGTTGTTGCATGCGTGTGTGTGTGTGTGTGCAAGAAAGAAAGAGGGAGGGAGGTAATGGAGAAAGAAAATGAAGGAAGGGAGAAAGGAAGGAAGGAAGGGGATGGGAAGGGAGAAAGAAAAAAGGAAAGAAAGAAAGAGGGAGGGAGAGAAGGGAGAAAGGAAGGAAGGAAGGAAGGAAGGAAGGAAGGAAGGAAGGAAGAAAGAAAGAAAGAAAGAAAGAGGAAGGGGCAGGGAGGTAATGGAGAAAGAAAGAAAGAAGGAAAGGAAGGAAGAAAGGAAGAGAAAGAAAGGAGGGAAGGAAGGAAGAGGGAGGGAGGGAGAAAGGAAGGGAGAAAGGATGGCAGGGAAAACGAAGGAAGGAAGAAAGGAAGGAAGGGGGTGGTAAGGGAGAAAGAAAAAAGGAAAGAAAGAAAGAGGGAGGGAGGGAAGGGAGAAAGGAAGGAAGGAAGGAAGAGGGTGGGAAGGGAGAAAGAAAGAAAGAAAGAAAGGAAGGAAGGAAGGAAGAAAGAAAGAAAGGAAGGGGGCAGGGAGGTAACAGATAAAGAAAAAGAAGGAAAGAAAGGAAGAAAGGAAGAGAAAGAAAGGAGGGAAGGAAGAGGGAGGGAGGGAGAAAGGAAGGAAGGGAGAAAGGATGGCAGGGAAAGTGAATGTGATATGGATGGATGGATGGATGGATGGATAGAGGGAGGGAGGGAGAGAAAAAGGAGAGGAAGGAAAGACCACAAACCCCAGCACTAGATGCAGTTTTACAGGATACTTTGAAACAGCACAGCAATCCAGGGCTGGAAGGGGCCTTGGAGGTCATCTAGTCCAAGCAGGAGACCTTATATCATCTCGGTTGTTTTGATGCCTCAAACATAGAGGAGAAATTCCCAGAAAAGGGAAGGTGTTTACTAGGTAAGACTGCCCTGCAGAGGAAGGCAGAGATAGTCCTTGACTTACAACAACAATTGAGCCCAACATTTTGATTGCTAAGCAAGGACATTGTTAAAGTGAGTTTTGACGCATCTGACTCAATCCATCCTCCAACAGTGCGCATGTGCGATGATTAAGATGGCTGCAAGGCTCTGTCCGCTCCAAAACTAGCGACGAAAATGCAGGAAAAACCGCGGGTAATATCTTTAAAATACAACACAAGAGGCTCGTTTGGGGAGCCCAAGACCCAGGGAGCCCAAAAAGATCAGTCAGCGGTAGGGGCTACCTCTTTGGGGATAGCCCCGAACCGCAAGGGCTCCGGCGTCTTTGGCGGTTTCCATGCTGGTCGGGCCGCTCGGCAGCGAAGAGGAGAATTTCGGCTTGGAAATGGCGGCGGCGTTTTCTGGGGGCTCCGTCGCCTGTTCCATCTTCTAACTGTGCTTGTTAGCGGCGGGAGCGCCCCACGATTGTGCGACCACCCCCAGGACCATCTCCGGGCCATTAGGACACTGCAGCCGCGGACTGTGGAGGCTTGGGCGGCTTTAGCGATCTCCGTGCTACCTTATTTACACCAGCTGTTCGGCGGCGAGGAGAGGAATATCAGCTCGGTGGCAGTGGTGTCGTGTTTCGGCGGCCCCATTGCCTCCCCCACCCCTGCCCTCCGTTTGTCTGCTGTGGGATTGCGGAACTGGAAAGACCATCTCTGGATCCTGCAGACCTGGAAGATCCCATTGGCCTCAGAGACTCCGAAGCTTTTCAGGCTGCCTTGGCTATTTAATACTGAGGGAGCAAGCCCCATCTTGGAAACAGCAACGGGGTCTCTAGGCAAGTACAACGCCTGTTTCATCTCTTACCATTTATTTTTAATGGTGTGCCACTGGAATCTCTTGGAGTGGCCCTATTTCCAGAAGAAAAACTTTGGATTTGTACTGCGGGTGGACAGATGATGATTGCACCGCGGGTTTGTTTTGAACCCCCACAGGACCTTCTGACTAACAAAGTTATAGAAAAAGAGAGGGGCTATAAGACACTCCCCCATATGTTTTACTTGAACTATAACTGGTCCTCAGCCATTTCAACTCTGAACATTGAGAGCCGACTTTTACCACCTGAACTCGCACTTTAAATTAATCAATTGCGCAATTTTTAATTTCTCCCTTTTCTTTCATCTTTCTCTTCTTTCTTTGTATGGGATATGTATGAGATATGTGTGAGATGAATGAATGGCCCACTTTTATAACCATATTGTTGTAAAATTTTGTGTTTTTTTTTAACTTTCACGTGGGGACTGCTTGGAAGAGTGTATGAGTACGCATGATTCGGAGGACCTGCCGGGAGATGCGGGGGCCACGGGGGTGGTTGAGGGGACTAGAGACACGGGAGAGGGTCGGGGTATTACGGTCGTAACAGGGAGAGGCAGATACGGCGGGGACTTTAGGGCAGGCCATTACCGGGGAAGGAGGGTTCGCTACATTACAGAGATCCCTCCTTCCGGCCCTAGGAGTCCCACTCCGAGACCAGATGGCATAAGCAGTCAGGACCCTGGTCTCAGGCTGTTGTCGCTAAATGCCAGGTCTGTTGTACATAAAGCTCCTCTCGTCCGGGACTTAATTTTAGACGAGAGGGCAGACCTGGCATGTATTACTGAAACCTGGCTGGGCCCAGAGGGAGGAGTCCCCCTTGTAGAACTGTGCCCAGAAGGATTTCAGGTGCTACATCAGCCGAGAGCCCAGGGAAGGGGTGGGGGTGTGGCCGCTGTTATCCGAGAGTCGTTAGTTCCTCGTAGGGTCCCTGCTCCGGAGATTGTCGGGTGTGAGTCTTTGCTGTTAAAGTTGGACCTCAAGGGTCAAGTGGGTCTGCTGTTAACGTACCTGCCTCCCAACAGCGTTGCAGCAGCCCTCCCCTCGCTCCTCGAGTCGGTAGCCGAGCTGGCAGTTGAGTTCCCTAGGTTGATGGTCCTGGGGGACTTTAATTTGCCGTCACTCGGTGAAAACTCGGAGGGGGCGCAGGAGTTCATGGCTTCCATGACAGCCATGGGCTTGACCCAAGTAATTCGAGGCCCAACCCATTCGGCGGGACACATGCTTGACCTTGTATTTCTCTCGGAGCAGTGGATTTGTGATCTTGGTCTGAGGGGGAACGACATCATACCCCTGTCGTGGTCAGACCACTGCCTACTGAGGCTCGACTTTCGGAGACCAAACCCCCACTGTAGGGAGGAGGAACCGACCAGGTGGTTCCGCCCCAGGCGTCTTATGGAACCGTCAAGGTTCCAGACAGAGCTTGGGGTTATTCCTGACACTTTCGCCCACAGTCCGGTGGAGACTCTGGTTGCTGCGTGGCACTCGGCAGCATCGGAGACCCTCGACCGGATTGCGCCACTGCGGCCCCTCCGAGGCGGCGGATCCCGGAGACCTCCTTGGTTCACCGAGGAACTCCGGGAGATGAAGCGCCGGAGGAGATGCCTAGAGCACCGTTGGAGGTCCGATAAGTCCGAAGCGAACCGAGCAATGGTAACCACCTGCACCAAGGAATACACCAGGGCACTTAGGGCTGCAAAAAGATCCCATATAGCCACCTTGGTTGCGTCCGCTGAGTCCCGCCCGGCCGCCCTGTTTAGGATAACCCGCTCCCTACTGAACAAAAGGGAAGCGGGGGAACCCTTGCAGGGCAGAGCCGAAGAGTATGCCCAATTCTTAGCGGACAAAATTGCTCGGTTTCGGTCGGACTTGGACTCCACCCCTGCAGCTCCAGCCGAGGCACAGGAGGATCAATTTGAACAACTCTGGGTTGAGTTTCAAGACGTTACCCCCGGGGATGTGGACAAGGCCATGAGGGCTGTAAGTACCTCCACCTGTGTACTGGATCCGTGTCCCTCATGGTTAGTTACTAACTGCAGTGAGGTGACACGAGGCTGGATCCAGGCGGTTGTCACTGCCTCACTTCGGGAGGGGAACTTCCCCGCCGCACTGAAAGCGGCGGTGGTGAGACCCCTCCTGAAGAAGCCATCTTTGGATCCAGCTATCCTTAATAATTATCGTCCAGTCTCCAACCTCCCCTTTCTGGGGAAGGTTGTTGAGAAGGTGGTGGCCTTCCAGCTCCAGCGGTCCTTGGAGGAAGCAAACTATCTAGACCCCTTCCAGTCAGGCTTCAGACCCGGTTACAGCACAGAAACCGCTTTGGTCGCATTGACCGATGATCTCTGGAGGGCCAGAGATGGAGGACATTCCTCCATCCTGGTTCTCCTCGACTTCTCAGCGGCTTTCGATACCATCGACCATGGTATCCTTCTGCGACGACTGCGGGAGGTGGGAGTGGGAGGCGCCGTGTTGCGGTGGTTCTCCTCCTACCTCTCGGACAGGTCGCAGTCGGTGTTAGTGGGGGGGCAGAGATCGTCCCCTAGGCCCCTAACTTATGGGGTGCCTCAGGGCTCGGTCTTATCCCCCCTACTATTCAACATCTACATGAAACCGCTGGGTGAGATCATTCGCAGGCACGGGATTAGATACCATCAATATGTGGACGATACTCAACTGTATCTGTCCACCCCGTGCCAACTCAATGAAGCGGCAGACGTGATGAACCGCGGCCTCGAAGCTGTTATGGACTGGATGAGGGTTAACAAGCTTGTGCTCAACCCAGAAAAGACCGAGTGGCTGTTGTGTTTTCCTCCCAAAGATTCGACCAATATTCCATCACTCAGGCTGGGGGGTCAAATTCTACACCCCTCAGAGAGGGTTCGCAACTTGGGAGTCCTCCTGGACTCACAGCTATCGTTTGACCACCATTTAATGGCTGTGACCAGGGGGGCATTCGCCCAGGTTCGCCTGGTGCGCCAGTTGCGACCCTACCTGAATCGGGAGGCTCTCACAACAGTCACTCGGGCCCTTGTGACCTCTAGGCTGGAATACTGCAACGTGCTCTACATGGGGCTGCCCTTGAAGAGCATCCGGCGACTTCAGCTAGTACAGAACGCGGCCGCGCGAGTGATTGTGGGCGCACCACGGTTCGCCCACATAACACCTATCCTCCGCGAGCTGCGCTGGCTACCTGTCGATCTCCGGATGCGCTTCAAGGTGCTATTAGTCACCCATAAAGCCCTACATGGCAGTGGATCTGGATACTTGAGAGACCGCCTCCTGCCAATTACCTCCCTGCGACCAATAAGATCACATAGATTAGGCCTCCTCCGCATCCCATCGGCCAGCCAGTGTCGGCTGGCAACCACAAGGAGGAGGGCCTTCTCAGCAGTAGCCCCGACCCTTTGGAACGAGCTCCCCGTAGAGATTCGCACCCTCTCCACCGTCCAGGCCTTCCGCACAGCCCTGAAGAACTGGCTCGCCCGTCAGGCCTGGGGACAAGGATAGTTCCCCTCCCGAATGATGAATGAATGTTGTTTACTATTTTATTATATGTCTTATCTTAATGTCTGTATTTCCCCTTCCCCGATTTTATGTGAGCCGCCCTGAGTCCCCTCAGGGAAAAGGGCGGCCTACAAATATTAATAAAATCTACAAATCTAAAAAATCTACAACA
Source organism: Thamnophis elegans (assembly GCF_009769535.1). Classification (NCBI taxonomy): domain Eukaryota; kingdom Metazoa; phylum Chordata; class Lepidosauria; order Squamata; family Natricidae; genus Thamnophis; species Thamnophis elegans. The sequence goes on from NC_045544.1 coordinate 1,292,193, forward strand.
GTGGACACCAATCGCTGCAGGCCAGATCGAGAATTTGAGAGTAAAGGCCTGCCGGATTATCGGTGATTGACACACTCGTAAGGGAAGGCTAAGGGCAGCCCTTGACTTGCTTTATGTCCACCATTGAGCCTCGAATCTCCATTGCAAAGCGAGACAGCTGTTCACCCACTTTAAAACCTTTCTTGCCACTGTTGCTAAGCGAGTAGTTGCAGCTCTTAAGTAAGTCACATGGTTGTTAAGTGAATCCGGCTTCCCCCATGGACTTCGTTGGTCAGGTCGCAAAAGGGGATCGCGTGACTCTGGGACACTGAGACCGTCATAAGTAAGAGCCAGTTGCCAAGCATCCCAATTTGGATCGCTATGGGGATGCTGCAACAGTCATTAAGTGTGAAAAACAGCCGTAAGTCCCTTTTTCCAGTGCTGTTGCAACTTGAACGGTCGCTAAGTCAGTCGCACAGTCGCTAAGTGATTGTATTTTGGCTAATTTTGAGATACTAGGACAGTGTTTCTCAACCTTGGCCACTTGAAGATGTCCGGACTTCAACTCCCAGAATCCCCCAGCCAGCGTTCGCATTCGCTGTTAGCAAATGCTGGCTGGGGAATTCTGGGAGTTGAAGTCCGGACATCTTCAAGTTGACACGGTTGAGAAACACTGGTTTATGAGGCGCACCAGCTGTGCCTAACCCTCTCCATCTATTTGTACCCGTTTCCCGTGTTCTTTATTCCCGGCTTATTCTTATTCCTGTTATCTTGTGCACGAGTGACAAACTAAATGGATAATAAACATTAATGAGGCCCAAATTAGGGACGAGGACGCCACCACTACCGGCCTCCTTTTTCCCCCTCAGAAACGTCCCTCCCCCTCTCCGGGCGGCCAAATGGTTCCGCCCAGCCGCTCCGCCCCCCCCCCCTCGCCCCGCCCGAGGAAAGCGAGAAGGGGAAGCGAGGCCCGGCCAGCACCAGCGCGCAAAGGCGGCCTCGGGCGTCGCTTTGGACCGGGCTGACCGGGAGTGGGGAGGGAGGAAGGGCGGGCGCGTGACGGGAAGGAGGCGACGTTTCTTGGGAAACGAAAACCAAACCGAAGAGCCAAAAACTTCCACAGAGGGAAAAGAGGAGCCGGTTGCAGAAGCGGAAGGGAAGCCGAGAGAGAGAGAGAGGGAGAGCGCGGGGCCTCGGCGTGGGTAAGGCGGGAAGGGCCGCTTCGGAAGAGCAGCGCGGAATTAGGGGGGGGGAGACGGGGAGACAAAAAGCACGGCTGCCCTTTGGCTGCAAGTCGCGGCTTCCTCCTCCTCCTCCTCCTCCTCCTCCCCCTCTCTGGGGCAGCCATTGTGGGGGGGGAGGGGAGGGGATGGGGGGGGTCTTGTGGGTTTTTATTTCCCTTCTTTTAAATCGGAGGTGTTGGGGGTTGGGTGTCTTTGTAACCTGAAGCTGCATCTGACATGGATAAAGAGTTCAGAGAGAGAGAGAAAGTTAGTAAGTAAGAGTGAGTTTGTGTGTGTTTGTGTGTGTGTGTTTCTGTGTGTGTTTCTGTGTGTTTCTGTGTGTGTGTTTCTGTGTGTTTGTGTCCTTGTGTGTGTTTCTGTGTGTTTCTGTGTGTGTTTCTGTCTGTTTCTGTGTCTGTTTCTGTGTGTTTGTGTGTGTGTTTCTGTGTGTGTGTTTCTGTGTGTTTGTGTCCTTGTGTGTGTTTCTGTGTGTGTGTTTCTGTGTATTTCTGTGTGTGTGTTTCTGTGTGTTTCTGTGTGTGTGTTTCTGTGTGTTTGTGTCCTTGTGTGTGTTTCTGTGTGTGTTTCTGTGTGTTTCTGTGTCTGTTTCTGTGTTTCTGTGTGTGTTTCTGTGTGTGTGTTTCTGTGTGTTTGTGTCCTTGTGTGTGTTTCTGTGTGTGTGTTTCTGTGTGTTTGTGTCCTTGTGTGTGTTTCTGTGTGTGTGTTTCTGTGTGTTTGTGTCCTTGTGTGTGTTTCTGTGTGTGTTTCTGTCTGTTTCTGTGTCTGTTTCTGTGTTTCTGTGTGTGTTTCTGTGTGTGTGTTTCTGTGTGTTTGTGTCCTTGTGTGTGTTTCTGTGTGTGTGTTTCTGTGTGTTTGTGTCCTTGTGTGTGTTTCTGTGTGTGTGTTTCTGTGTATTTCTGTGTGTGTGTTTGTGTGTGTGTTTCTGTGTGTTTCTGTGTGTTTGTGTCCTTGTGTGTGTTTCTGTGTGTGTTTCTGTGTTTGTGTGTTTCTCTGTGTGTGTGTGCACGTATTTGGGAGGAAGGGAGGAAGAGTAAAGGCAACAACAACCCTCCTCGCCTGCCAACGTTGTTTTAAGGGTGAAGTCAGGGTGAAGTGGGACAAGATCCCCCCCCCCCGAAGATCCCCCCCCCGCTCCCCTTCGCCACCCGCTGTGGACGGGGGAAGCCCGTTGCTCTGCGTTAGGCGGTGGTTTTTCTTTCTTCCTTTTACAATTCCGGAAAGCTCTTTTAAGCAGAAGTGAAGCTTTTGTTTTTTTTTCTTTCAGAACAAGAGAGACAGACAGTGAGGAGGCCTGAGGGAAGCACAGGTAGTCCTCGACTTACAACGCTTCGTTTAGTGACCAAAGTCACAACGGCGCTGCGAAACAGTGGCTTATGGCCGTTTCCCACGCTTACGGCCCTGGCATAATCCCTGGGGTCTTGTGATCAAAAACTCAAACGCTTTGGCACAACAGACTCGTATTTATGCCGGTCGCGGTATAACCAGGCTCACGTGGTCACCTTTTGTGACCTCCTGACAAGCAAAGTCAACGGGGGAGCCAGATTCAGTTTAAACGGCCGTGTTACTTACTCAACAACTGTAGCGATTCATTTAACGGCTGTGGCAAGGAAGGTCATAAAACGGAAGAAAATTCACTTGGCAAATGTTTCCCTTAGCAGCAGAAACGTTGGGCTCAATTGTGGTTGTAAGTCGAGGACTAGCTATAACTGGAAGTGTAGTTTTCAGGATGCGGTGTTGCTTTTTCCCGTCCCTCAGTCTTTCTTCAGAGTTGTTGGGGCAGCCGCACTTCCCTAAAAACAGTTTTATTTTCCTATTGGTTTTAAGCGTTTAAACGAGGGTGTCACAAAGCTTTACTTGTATTATAAATCTGTTGCTGGGCAAGAATTAATCTGAGGAAGCCTTGGGCATTTGGGATGGTTTTACCCAGAAAGGTATTCTTAAGCATTGAGATGTCCGGAGAAAGGACTCGGGAAGACAGTCATCAGGGAAAATACCTTATATGAAATTACTAGCAATATGGTGAACATCTAGTGACAGTGGCTTTACTTTTTGCATCTCCAAGTTAAAAAGACCAGGCTGCAGAAATATATTTTGAAAATATCTTTGGGTAGGACGGATAATGTTGAAGTAGCCGTTGCTTCTGTCCCACTCTGATCATCCTCAACCAGTGTTGAATTGGGAATTTCAACTGTGAATTAGGCAGACCTGATTTTTGGGTAAATGGGAGACAGTCTGTCAACCGAGTGCCTGTCAGCTCTAGGGGGGGAAATGCAATTCTGTCTTTGGTAATCAAACAACTGCAACCATCAGAGAAATATATATAAAGTTTTTTAAAAATAAAGTCAGAAGTCAGGAACAATTGCTAAAAATATTAGATAGGATGTTAATCAAGTACAGCATATTCTTTTATTGTTGTCTCTATGTTTGTGTGTCTTTATTTCCAGTTAAGGGCTGATTATTATGACCCAGACCTGAATCATAATGTATAATGGCTAGGAATGAAATATGCATCTGGAACTTACTTAAATCCATCTGCGAGGCATAATGGAAGAAAGCTTGAAAACATCCCTTCCCTGCTAATAACTAGGCAGTCATGTGCACCTGTGAAACTGCCTGCAAAATACAGCAGTTACATCTTATTAGTGTTCCCTAAGTAGCCTCGAGGTTGTGTGTGCAACTTCATTTTCCTGAAAGTGTGGAATACAACCGAGTAAGGGTAAGAACAGAGTGAAAGAAGCCATAGTTGGCTATAACCACTGGTTATGTTTTTGTTTATCTCTTGACTCTGTCCTTGCTTACTCAGGGTTTAGTTAACCATGTTTGCCTGAATTGACCTGGATGTTTAGATTCACACAACATATCAAACCATGTACCGATTACACTGACTGGATTTATATAATATGTTGTGTCACGAATTAGCCAACCATGATTTTGTCTAAGCTGTTCTGCAGGGCCATTTTATAAGTCCAGGCCTTGTGGAGGGCACTAAATCAAGGAAGGCAACTATAGCTATCTTGCCAGCCAGCTGTCCCCCATGCCATCTTTAGTTTTCTCCCCAGAAAGCACTTTTCATAGTTAGGTCTGTGCAACTCTTAATGTTTTTTTTTTTAAAAAAAACATACCTAATAAGTTCACTACAACAAGTATATATTTACACATTTAATTGCCGTCACAGACATGACTTTTTTCTATAGGTTAGTGTTTGGATTCAGAGCCACACTAATATGGCCGGTGACAGGTGCTAAGAAGCAATGTGCGATACTTTATCTCAGTGTTAATTGCAGAAGTACATTTATATGCAAGAAACCCAAGCAACCTTTGCACTGCATAAGTTGGACTTTCATTTGATGTTTACTTAATCAGTTTGTCGAGTAATTATTATTGGATTACACAAAATTCTGAGCCATTTTGGTTATACAAAAGTTTTACCCAACTAAAGGAGCTCTTAGTGCAGTGTGTAAACTGAGTCTGTACAACTTCTTAGAACTATGTGTAATGTATGTATTTCTATACTATATAGAGCATTTTGTCTTCTTATTTTTTTTCTACAGATGACCATGAGAATTTGGTTGCTGCTGACTACATGGGCAAAAGTTCAAGATTTTTAAGTGGACCTTAAGCGGATGCTCCCCAGACCATCTCAACATAAGTAGAAAACATGAGTCTTCAAAATGATGAGGCAACATCTACATCCATATTTGCCTGGAATTATCTTCTGTGGGAAGTTCGTTTGGCCCTAGTGGCCTTTGGCTTCTTTTTCTACTTGGGGATATTTTGCTTTTCACATTTTTGGTCTTCCTGGTTGAGCAGAACTTACCGCTCCTTGTCGGCGAAGGAGAAAGTCTTTTGGAACCTGGCTGCTACACGAGGCGTGTTCGGCATCCAGAGCTGCGTGGCTGGCTTCTGGGCCTTACTCCTAGACCCAGTTTTTCACGCTGACAAGGTTTATTCCCAGCAGGACTGGAGTTGGTTCAGTTGCCTCATAGCCTCCGGCTTCTTCCTGCTGGAAAATGTAGCCGTTCACGTCTCTAATTTTGTCTTTAAAACTTTTGATTCGTTTGTAGTTGCTCACCATTTTTTGGCCTTTGGTGGTTTTTTGGGTCTGATAATCAACATAAAATCTGGACATTACATACCTTTGATGGGGATGCTACTTGAGATGAGTACACCTTTCACTTGCATATCTTGGATACTTCTAAAGGTGAGAGAGAAGTGAGCAAAGAACAGCTATAGTTGCTACATAAAATTACATATCTTGTCTGGACTAGTTCCCAGTGGGAGTCCATATGGCAAAACAGGCTAGAATTGCAGCATTCTGGGAGCATTTTATTTCTCAAAGTTCAGGCTGCAATTCTCACTCTTCCCTTTTTTTCTTGCTGAATCTCCTATCTAGAATCTAATCCTCCATCTCCTCTCTGTTATTGTATGCATTTCCAGAGGCTCTGACTGATCAGGCCTGACCCATGTCTGAGTACATAGCTGCTTGGAGGTCCTCACTGCTAGTGTTCTTCATCTACCAACAGATGTAACTGTTACAGAAGAGTGTCATAATAAATGCTCACTTGAAAAGATTAGCCGATTCTCAGATCTAGAACATTAAGTGGTAGAGCAACAGGTAGGAGTAACCCGATTGAATAATTAATTTATTAGGTCATGAATCTTGAGAGAGCTTTTCTGGATGAAATATTAAATCTATTAATTCAATATTGTGTTTATTAATTTACTACTTTAAATTTAAATGTAACTTAAATTTAACTTAGGACTGTGTTTTAGACTACAAATGCATCCGAAACACTCGTTCTGGAAAAAAAATATTGTAGAATCAATGAATCTGGTTGGGGTAAAAAACATTCTGTACTTGTTCCCAGCCAGTTTGGGGACGATGGGAAATATCACTGGAAGGATGATGAAGCATTTGAGACTCAAAATAATGCTAGTAGAAATTAGCCACATAGTTTTCAATTCCATTCAATTGTCCTATCTCTGTGTGTGTGTGAGAGAGAGAGGTGTGTGTGTGTGAGAGAGATAGAGATAGAGAGAGCTCTGTCCTTTTTCCTTTATAGCTAATAAGAATGTTGAGTTACATGAACTGTAATCTGATCTAAAACAGTTCATGTTGATAATTAGTGTGCATTCCAATGAAGAATTAAAGTTCTATTACGAATTTCAATGCATGACAGGTTTGGCACATGGGAGAGATCCACCACATCAAATGTAAGACTACTGTTATCTGTGAGGTTGTTTAAGTAGTTAAATAAGATGAAATACATATAGTGTCCCGTTTTACAATATTGTGAACTAGGTACGTAATTGGATTTTTTCCCCCCTGTGACATGGAACCATAGATTAAGATGCTATTTTTGTGGATTGCTTGTTTGACTGCCCACAATACCACCAATCCAAGATAATAATCTTGAGCTCTGTTGGAGAATGTTTATTTCTTGCAACTACATTCTGATGTCAACAAACGTTCATCACTTTTGAGGAAGTTATGTAAGACCTTGTATGGGAGGTCATGACATAATATAACATCTTCTCTTTTTCTAAAACCATAAGGGGAAGTTAACTATATGCGTCATTAGGAAAGATAGGGAAATGACAGCAAAGGGAACCCACGTACACTTTGCTCCCTTCATTTGGAGGTGGCAGAGAAAGCGATAAGGAGATTTGTAGATGCAACCCTTCAGAAGCTCTCCCATAAAGCTGCTTTATTGGGATAGTGTGTTTTACAATCTTTTGAATATGCCACTTTGAGTCCTTGTGTCATTCAGCTTTATGAATTTACTATATGAATAGTATTCCTTTAAGCAATAGAATTCTCTATACAGTATACATGATACTATAGACCAGTGTTTCTCAACCTTGGCCACTTGAAGATGTCTGGACTTCAATTCCCAGAATTCCCCAGCCAGGCATTCGCAATTATGTTAGTAGAGGAGGTAAAAGGGATACTGGTGCCTGTATTTAAGTTATACTTTCACAATCTAGGCTGAATATATTATGTGAGCCCAACCCGCCTCTTCTAGATTAAAATAACTATGGAAAACAAGAGAGTAAATTATATGAACCCAACCAGTCCTTTCTAGATTTGAATATTAAAAGTAAAAGAGAATAGGCACATCAGTTATGGTTAATGATACTTTTGATTTATAAGATTGAAAATCTGGATAATCACTTGTGAAACTATTCTTATTAATATTTTGAACCTAATTGTAAGTAACATCAATTGAAAAACTTTTTACTATCTTTGAGTAGTATGAACTACCCACTATTACATATTAGATGAAGAACTGCTTTGTCAGACTATGGTCTTTCCAAGCAGATACGATCTCCAGGATTTCTTTCAAAATATTAAGGAACAATTAAATTCATAGGAACAACTGAGCAATTTAAACACTGTGGGTTATTATGCTTCGATATGAATGTCAAGATCAAGTAGGTATCATTTACTTAGATTTTGCTGAGTTGTGCTAGGAGGTTCCTGGCCATCTGTTTATGTTCAGGTGAAATAATCACAGCAATTTTGGAACCTGACTCAAATTCAAATGTTTCCTTTTGAGATACTGCTGGAATTGAACATACTGTACTGGTATAATTTTAACTGAGTTCACATAAAACATGATTTATATTGCTAAGTAATGCCCTGAATAAGTAAAAGAAAGGAGAGGTTAGAAATTTTCAGATTTCCCCTGCCTTAGGATTCAAGCTATTCTCTAGACTAGAGATATTGGGATAGGTGGGAGACATTGCATAAGTTTATATCAGAATACTGAAGCCTCCAATTTAATATTATCCTTGTAGAAGAGTACTTCGAACACCATAAAGATGTTTAGTAAGATGGATTTAGAATAGTAAAGGACACATTCATGTATATGTTGCCTTTATTATTTTTACAAATAGAGGAGACACTTTTCTCCTATTTTCTCCAAAACAACAACCCCATGAGGTGGGTTGGGCTGAGAGTATGATTGGCCCATGGACACCCAGCTGGCTTTTATGGCTAAGGTGGGACTAGAACTTACAGTCTCCCGCTTTCTAACATGCTACCCTTAATTACTAGATTAAACTGGCTCTTTCTTCTCAATTGAATTCTACTTCCTAGTAATACAGCCTGGGATAATATGGCAGGAAACATCCTTCTTTTTTATCTACATTAAGAGGTAGCCAGTACTATTTTCTACGGATTTGATTAAACTCCACAGATGAAATCTAGATCTGTTGTGGAATAAGTCTGGTTTTGGAGCAGTCTTTGGAGCAGATTTACTGGTATATGTTGGGACATTTTCTCCTGCATTTTCCAGTTCTGTAACTGGTGTAGGGCATGGATTATAAAGCAAAGATTTATTTTTCCTTTGAGCGACGCTTTTCAGTCATGAGACAAAAAGGCATGAATTTGCTCAAATTGGAAGAACTTGAGTTGTTCTTGCTGACATTCCATTTTGTCCTCCAAAAGGTGATCCAGATGTTAATCAAGTTTTTACTCACAAGCTAGTTTTCTTTCAGATTCCCTGCTTCTTTCATAACTTTCAACAAATTGGAAGTAGTCACATTCTATAATGCTTTAACTTTGCAAGTATGGTTCTTGTTTCATGTGAAATACGTTTAAATTCTATCTATTTGGTATTTTAACTTGGGGTTTTTTTTTTCTTTTTCTAGGCTGGCCGGGCTAATACTTTCCTTTGGAAGGCAAGTCAATGGATAATGATCCACATGTTTCACTGCCGCATGATGCTTACCTACCATATGTGGGGGTGTGTCTTTCCAATTGGAATGCTGTGATGGAAAATCTGGGACTCTTATATTTTACTGTTTTATTAACAGGATTGAGCGCTGTTACCTTCATACTTAATCCCTACTGGACATACAAAAAGACTCTTCAACTTTCTTCTCCTGCGGACTGGAATTTTAGTGGTACAGCAATGAAAAATGGTTCATCTGTGAAAGTAAACGGAGAAGCATTCCAGAAGAAAGGGCTCTGAAACTGACTTGGATCTCTACGGGTAGCCGTAAAATCTGGTCAGAAATAAATAAGATAGACAGCTGGGAATATGAAGCTGTGTCTTATCAAGGGATCTAAATTACTAGTTTCTAGTGATGTTACCTAATTGGGAATATTATTAATCTCATTTAATAAATGTTGCAGGTGTGTCCTAAATGTCGGGCATTCTTAGTCACATTGGGAATATTCTATAAACCAGCAAAGTGCAGGAAACAAACTGCCTCGTCTGTCCATCTTTACCTGCATTGCTGCTTCCAGGACTTGCTATTTTGAGCGTGTCAGCTCTAGGACAGATTTCAGTCTAGAAAGGATTCTGGGTCTTGTCTCAAAGAATGTCCAGTACGGGGAGTTTCTTTCCCATGGGATTGATCAATCTAAAATTGCACTTATTCCTTTTCATTTATATATGAATCAGTTTCTATGTAAAGTTTGCTACCTTATCTAATGAACGCCAAATACCAATCCAGTTTAGTATCTCATATGAGAAGGGAGGGGTAACATTACATTTTCCCCCAGAAAAGCACCAAAATGTTTAGCACCAATGCTAGAACATTATGAAATATAGTTTAAATTTGAAGAGTAATTGGACATGGAAAATATGGTCATAACTTGGGTTTAACATTTTTGAAAAAACGTTTCTTTGACATGCAATATTACATAGTGGCTAGTAGAAAAGCCTGTATACCTTAAAGATAATAATCCAATAAGTAACACATTCAATTTTTGATATGGCACTTAGGAAAGCTGCTGTTTTCAGTTTCATTAGGAGAGATTGAAGGTGATGAGCTCCCAGCTTTTTGCATCCCACCTTTTAGACGGAAAATTATAAAATTCTATTACATTCTGTTCTATCTGTTAATCCCAGGCCCTAAAATCCAAAAATCAACGTATAAATCTTAAAATGTATTTATTCCACTACATTACTGTATAACAATTGCTGAAACTAAACCTTAACCTAATACTGTATTTCAATGGAAAGCTGTTGAACACTGCCATCTAATGGCAGCTGTGACATACAAGTACCCATCTTATTTTAAACAAACATGCTATAAAATTATCTGGAATATACAACTACTCTAAAAGATAAAGCATTGAGTTTGGTAATATCTTTTAGTATAGGTAATATAGAAGCATGATAACCTGAGATTAATGCTGTTATATTCAAGCTCAGTATGGAAATATGTAAATGAAATAGTTTGAAATATATCTTTCTCTTCCCACCCTAGTAAAATTAGTGAAAGGCAAGCGGTAAGACTGCACAAAACGTTGAAGTCTAAAGTTTTTTTTCCAATTTCTATCTTTTCCCTGTTTAGGAAACAGTATTACATTTGTGAAAGTTACATACCAGAAGTATTAACCATTTACTCTAGTCATTATTTGGAAAGAATAACAGTTCGAGAGGCAAATTTTTGCATAATCTAAATGCATGTATAGAAACCTGGCTTGAATCTGTGCAGTTAATTTATCAATCAAATCTTAATGACCAGCATAATAATTAATCTAAGTTAAGGTAGTTATCTTAATCATCTTCGATACTCTTCATTCTTGATATTTTGAATTATGCCATATTTCTGGCTAAAATGTTATTGGGAATGATGCAACTAATGTATTTTTCTTGACTAACTTACATTTTCTGAGTAGTAGCCACAATATGGGATGAAAAATTGAAAATTTGCATTCTGAAGATGGTTGTACCATGTTTACAGTCTTCTGTCAAAAACAGACCCCCCCAAAAAAAGGCTAAATGTCATTAATACAGATGGGATTGGGATCAAAATCCAATCAGGGTCATTTTAGAATGATTAGAATGTTCTCATTGATACATCATCAACCTGCCCATTGTTATTTTCTCTGAAAAAAATCACAGAAAAAATCTGTTTAATTGCATTTTCCCTGGGCTCTAAGCAAAATGACTGGTCTTCCCCGTCATAATGATTAGCATTTCTCTAATGAACGAAGTGTAAATTTTTGTTTGCAATCCTTCAATTGCAGTTTATTTTGTGACCAAGACACTGGATCTCTTTCTAGATAGCAGAAGTTTACCAGTTTGCTTGTTTTTAATCAAGTAGCAAAGTAGTTGCAGTTTGCACAACAAAAACTTTTATTAAAACATTTGCACCTTGCAAAAATGGAAGCAATCAAATGGTAGATTGCCTATTGGTCACCGAAAAAGTTACATACATGTAGTATATATATTTCCTATGTTTCTGTGGGTGAGAAATTGCACTGTGTATGGAATAACGTCTAATGCTTGATCTATAATCAGGAGTAGTTAGTAAACAATTTCAGATATATTTGATGTACAACCCATAACTTAGTTGCACGTGCAGTAGCCACTGTTTGTTTTTTAAATGAGTTTAATTTTTCTAGTTCACTTGCTAATATATCGGTAGCTTTTTTATTTATCTCAGTTGCCTACAATAATTCAGAGTTCAGTCTATATTTTCCCCTGGCCAAATCAGTACTGTGATTTAGATGGGAATGCTGCTGCTAATGATTATTTTGATTAGAATTCCTCTCACTCCTGAATATATGTCATTTCTGTTCTGTTCCAAAAGAAGTCAGGCCACACCTCCATTCAATTTGATTTACTTTTTTTATTCCTTATGCATATGTAAGATGTATGTGTAACGTTTTATCCTGCTGTCATATTCGGTGTTTGGTGGCAGCCTTAGTGCCACCACAGGCACCACACCAAGAAATGGATGGGTAGAACTTATGCAGTCATGCATTACTACAGAATGCTGTGATTGCAGGTTATGCGTCCTGACTTAAAATGTAAAAGAGCTCTGTTAAATGGTTCTTTGCTTAGCACCAAAAGAAAAAGTAGGTCCAAATAATAGAAATGGGAATTTTCCTGGGCAGACGGTCAAATTTGCAACAGAAATAAGACTTTTTTTCTCTCTTACGAGTATTTTTAAAAAGTAGATTGTTGGGATACAGTACACTTTTCAAAAAATGTAGAATAGCTGAGTAGAGTATTTTTTAAAGATGAATAGTGGGTGTTGGGCACCTGTAGTAGTCTAATAATGAAACCACGTGTTTAGGTAGAATTTCATTTTTATTCAAATGTGAGAGCTGAACTAGATAGATGAGAGTTTGGGTGTCTCAGCTACGCTTTGTTCTTAATTGCAAGCTAGTTTAGGGTATTTGCATTTTGTAAATATTTCTTAGCAGCTCCAAGTTCTTTTTCATGCAAGTGATCTTTAAAATATGTTTCAGTTTGAAGAAAAGCCAACATGTGCACTTTGTAATGAAGAAAAGTAGGAGGGGGGGGGAGAATTAAGCACCTTTCTCTTTCCTACTTGCCCTATGAGGTATTACAAAAAGTGGTTTACGACTTTCCTACTTAAATAATGCTGATAAAGTTGAACCTGAGATAGTTATTTGTACTCTTTGCTATTGAGTTCTCTTTATTCTCCCCTATGTCCCCTTGCGGTCAACAACCAAAAATTATGTGTTTTATATTGATTACCATCCCCAGTTATGTATTATCTGCTAATGGAGGATAGCTACTTCCTAAAAATAAGGACTTTATTTTTAAAAGTATTTTATGCAGCAAATATATTTGCTATATTGTTTTTTCTTGCTCTTTAGTAATTACTAATAAATGTAATCCTTTCTTTCCTTTTTAAAATTGATTATTTAATAAGCTTCACAATTTTTTGCTTGCAGTTAAAATAATGGGCAGTGAAATGTGCTTTTTTGTCAGTAAAAAAAATCTTTTCTAACATTTTTAGTTTAATCATTTTCCCCCCCTAATATATTGAAATGCAATTACCGGTACCCAGAAGTTTATCTAGGTTCATTTTCTGTCACAGAAAGCCACTCAGATACTTCTAGATATCTGTGTGTGGAATAAAAAAAGGCATGGACTTCGTGGTGTTACTTGGAGGTGTTGATTGTGTAATTCAGTATTCCCAAATATTATAATAGCTGTGAAGTTTGGAAATAAGTGTATCTGGAGGACACCATGATGGGAAAGTCTATTATATTCAATCTGAAACAGCATAAATCAGTACTTAGCCATTAACGGTCTTGTCCTCGGTGATTTTAAAAATGCCTAAGCCAGGAGCAACTCTGCCTTTTTGTAAGAAACTATATTTTTTTGGTCTATTCTGAACTAGTTCCAGATGATTTCATATCACCTGAAGTCTAGGGAGCTGTTTGTTGTTATTGTGCTTAATAAATATTTATCATATCTCCATTTGGTCTTCCCCTCTCTTGGTAAATTATAGAGCACAATATTTTTGCCCATTTGTGGAAAGGAAAAACTAGAATCAACGTCATGTAATCTTCAAATCCTACATCTTTTCTGGAATGGTACCATGCCATCCGAATTGCATCCTTCATTTCAAATGAGGTTTACTAATATTTACATCAAGGTGTTAGTTGTTCAGTTTAGCCTTGCTCACAATTATACAAGGAAGGAATTGTCTCTCATGTTGCGAATAATGTTTCTATTTGATTATAATCTACGTATCACTAACATTTCCAAATCTACCAGTTTACTTATTCTGTGGATCTATTTATGACAGCCTTACTAACTTGCTGTGGTCCAGTTGTGATTATAAAACTCAAGCTACGAGGTCAGAGTTGCAAACACTGAATTTCCACCTTGGACTGTTTGGGGAATACAAGCAGTGACGTTTCCAGTTCACCATGGAAGGAGCTACAGTTCTTTTTAACTGTTTCTTCTGACAGGAGAGCCAGCTATCAAATCCAAACCAAAATTTTGGGACTTAATTGGCTTATAATAAAGACATGGCATGCAAGAATGGCATATTAAAGCGGGCGGGATTGCAACCCATTAGGGGAAGGGGCTTAGAGGTTTTAAGGGGGAAAAAATAACACTCCTTCGCCATGCAAATAGCCAAAATATTTCACATCCCATGTGGTAAGGTTTTGAGAGTTGCAAAATGGATGCTGATTGGTTTCATGTGTCTCACAACAGTCTTCATGGTCCTACGTAGTTCATAAGGCAGTATGTGAATGCACTCATTGTGTCCAGAGGAGATTCTTTCCTATAGAATCTCAGTTTGGCACCTATTTTAATTTTCAGTATTATGCAAAAAAAAAAAATTGTTTATTTCTCCAGAAGGTTTTCATTATTAGAACTGCATTAAACAATAAAATCCATATTACTTTCTATTTTAAATATAATTATTTCTGATATGTGTCATCTGTGTATTAAAAAATATAATTGCTGTAAACTTCTAAATCTCTGGTTTAAAATTATTTATTTTGATTTCATAATTCAGTATTTTGTTCGACTGGAATTGATTTTTTAAAACATCACAGTATTAGATAGTGCCATCTAAGATGTGTATGTGTCAAGGGTGACATGCCACATTTTAGGTGACACACCAGTGTTCACCAACACCCAAGAATAACTATTCTCGAAAGCCCGCCTTGTTCCTGTGCAGTTTGCAGAGGCTTGCAAAGGATCTTTCTCAAAACCTGCTTCAAGAAAGAAGGCTTCGTGTGACCGGAGCAACCTCAGGTAGGCTGCAGGGCCCTGTCAATAGGAAGAGAACCCCACCTGAAGGTAAGTGATCTTGGGGAGTGCTAGACCACCGGGGCAATTGTACCACTCCCCAGGGCTTGCACGCTTGGGGAATAAGGTGAGGTAGCCTTTTTGAGTGGAAGTGGTAGAACGTGGGCTGAAGTTGAAGCCCAGATGCTGCTGTTCAGGGTGGCCTGGATGTGTGGATGTGTGTGATGGGGGGGGAAAGAGGATAGAGAATTTTCTATTTCTTACTCGGGGTCTGTGGGTGACATGCCAGCAGAGTCAGCTTAGGCATTTTCTGAACTTTTGCCTCACCAAGCCCAAAAGGTTCTCCATCGCTGATCCTGTCAATAGAATCCAAACCTGTCAGACCTAGTGAGATGGGCAAAACTGATCAAAGAGAGATGGTTCTGCAAATAATCTGGCCCCAGGCCATTAAGGGTTCTATAAGGGTTCTACAACACTTTTAATTGAACATTATGGCCAGAAGGAGCCAGGGCACCTTGCCAAGCTATGATGGAGGGTAAATTGAGCTGTAAACAATTTCCCTACATCACCCCAGTTGCAGCGTCAGAATAATATTTAAAAGCAGCCGTACATAAAGCGCATTGCAGCAGTCTACTTTGAGGGGACCGAGATGTGGCTGAGCAATGCTCCCAAACAAAGAAAAAGGTGCAGTTGGTGCGCAAAGTGGATTTGTGCAAAAGCACTCCTGGTCCTGGTTGACACCTAGAGTTGTGAGCGCAAGATATCCTTTCCTCCATGCTCTGTTACGCCCTGGTCCTACCTGGTGCAGTGCAATCCATTGAGAACTAAAGGAAGTTCTCATCTAGGAAGGCCCAAAACACAGTATAAAGGGTTAAGTCGAAAACATTTTTTCCCTTGGATCCCTCCACAGCAAAAGTATTCCAAAAATATAACTGGGTCAGCCTGGGATAGAGACTTAAAACTGAGTGTCATCTGCATCTGGTATTCATTCTATTTAAAAATCAGTCAGGGGGGAAAAAAAGGAATAAAAAGCTTGAATGTACACCGGATTGATATACATAAGCATTAGAAGATTAAGTAAAAATATTCAAAGTAACATTTAGTATTAATAAATCAAGATTAAAAATTACAATAATTTCTACCTCATCTAAAAAGCTCCCTGTATATAGCAAGTCAAATGCAAACTTAAATGTTAAAAACTTAACGTTTGAAGAAATCCAAATGTTGGCTGCTGTATAGGGCCATATGTGGAAGTGTAATCCAAGAATAGCTTCCACATAGAACTGAATTCCGTATCTGATTTGTTTTTCAAATATAAGGCTACTTTTAACTTTCATGCAGTCTCCCACAACTTAAATTTGTTATTCTACAGAGGGATTGTATGATGTAATTACCAATGAAAGGCAAAAAAATCCTGGGAGCTGTTGTTACTGTGTACAAAATAGTAATAGTATAGCACTTAGTATACTGCTTCATAGTGCTTTTACAGCACCGTCTAAGCAATTTGCAAAATCAGTATATCGCCCCCAACAATCTGGATCCTCATTTTACCAACCTCAGAAAGATGGAAGGCTGAGTCAAACTTGAGCCTGGTGAAATTTGAATTCTAGCAGTGAGCAGTGAGTTAGCCTCAATACTGTATTCCAGTGGTTCCCAAACTTGGCAACTTTAAGACTTGTGGACTTCAACTCCCAGAATTCTCCAGCCAGCTCTGTTTCTGGGAATTGAAGTCCACAAGTCTTAAAGTTGCCAAGTTTGGGAACCACTGCTGTATTCTAATCACTGTCCCACCATGGCTCGAGAAAAACAGCTTGTTGTGGTAACATTTAGTAATGTTTTAACTGAAAAATAGAAGGTTGGAAAATAAATTTAATTTTTAAAATCTGTTTCATTTTATAATCATTTGCCAAAATTGGGGGGCTTTACACCATTGCCACAAAATGTTAAAAAAGTGATCCAACCCTATTACTGTATTTCCCAATGTTTAGAGAAGAAATGGTTTATTTTTGCAATCAGTATTAGGCTGATATAAGTAAAACATATTAGTTTCTTTTAGTGTGATATTAACTAAGTGTAACATTTTCCCTTCCATTTCATTTTTTCCATCTTAATATTTCCCTTTATACATTTCTAAGTCTGAAAATAGTTATTCATAAAGAAATCTTTTTTTTTTGTTAAGTAAATCCCCCGGTATCCGATTTTTTAGCAATAATATTAAACCCTGTTGCAGATACTGCTTTTTTATACCATCATTTTGGTCTAGTGATTAAGGCACCAGGCTAGAAAACAGGAAACTCTGAGTTCTAATCCAGCCTTAGGCACGAAAAATCCGGCTGGGTGACTTTGGGCCAATCAGTCTCCGCCCAACTTACCTCACAGGGTGGTTGTTGTGGACAAAATAGAAGGAGTATTAAGTATGTTTGTTGCCTTCAGCTATTTATGAAAATAATAAAGGCTGGATTAAAAAATCTAATTCTATATTCCAAGCCATACTGCTCTGTATATTCCATTACCAGTTCTCGAGTGGTTTGGATGTGTATATGTTACTACAACATCATTGGCATATAATTTTCATTTATATTAATGACTTGCTAATTTGCTTCCTATCATATCTTCTTTGCAAACAGTTCTCGTCCCCATAAAAACAAAACAGGGAAGAAGACGGCATTCTTTTATTTCGTTCCTTCCTAGCAGGGAAATTTGCTTTCATGCCAAACTTGTCAGTCAGAATCTTGGTGGTTGATTGAAATGATCTTCTGTCCCAGCCTAAGGTATCATCTAAGTGACTTCTACTTGAAAAAACAGGAACACAGCCTGGGAATCCTCTCGATCTTCTGCTCTTGGATCCTCAGGCTGGTGTAGTATGAAGGAAAACTTTTCCCCCCCTCTACAGATGATCTATCAATTACATCCTTTCTCTGAAAAAAATTAATCTGGCTACTACGGTATTGCTCATTTTCTAGTTTTTTCCCAATTGGACAACTGAAGGAAGTTAAAAAATGATTATGGTCTAGAATTAATTATGGTCTAGAATTATGGTCTAGAATTTATTAAGCAAATGTATATAGCCACACGTAGATGATGCTGCACAGCTTATAAGAACAACAGGATTGTGGGTGGGTGGGTGTTAGCTGTGCCTCGTGGTGAATGATGTTCTGTATAGAAGGGGCCACCACTCAGAAGACTGTGGCAGTCTTGGGTTTCTGCTGGGTATGTCCTGACAGGAGCATATGACTCCTGTTTGGAAAAGTTTCAAGTTAAATTCCATGTATATTCCTAAACAGCTTGGAACTTGTCTGTATATGAATATGCTTCTACTTTCATAAGCTGAGAATCCTGATCGTCTTTGAAGAGTTTTTTGCAGATACAAAAGGTGAAGACTTCTCCATGGTGCCACCAGCTGTTTCCAGTTCTGACTGCTCCCTTTCCTGCCAAAGCCCCATCTCTATATTCAACCATTCTTATCATTTGCTTTAGTCTGGCTTCTACAGTATCATGTTTGAAGCTGTACCTCCTTGTGTTTCAAAGCATTGTAGTTTAGAGATTTAGGTTGCATTTTGATTTAAAAAATAAAAGCCATGTTTCTGGAATTCTGTTGAATGTTTTTGTTCTCTCTTGCTAAGTTTGCTGGGAACAGGCAGATTAGACCATGTTTCCCAACTTTGGCAACTTGAAGATGTCCGGACTTCAACTCCCAGAATTCCCCAGCCAGCGAATGCTGGCTGGGGAATTCTGGGAGTTGAAGTCCGGACATCTTCAAGTTGCCAAAGTTGGGAAACACTGGATTAGACATATGATAAGTGGCAGTGCTGCTTATTGTGGATGCAGTATGGTTTCCTCCCTTCAGTGCTAATGTAAATTAATATGTAAATAACAATAAAAAGGATTTGTGCCTGGATTACTTTTGGTAGACAACTGATGGTACCTCATTGCGTATTTTAATTTTATTGCCCAGGGGAAAAAAAGACATGGCCAAAGAGAAGAAATGTACACTTTTGGGAACAAAACAAGCTGCTTTTTTTTTAGTAAAACCCAGTTTTATGAGGGCCCTGTACAATTGACACCTGTGGTATAAGGAAATTCAAATAATGCAGCTTACTTAGCTTCTAGATGCAGACTTCAGCAGGAGCCACCCGAGCGTGGCTTCTCAGAGCAGTATGGCACCCCGATCACGCGCTCTGGGGATCAAAAAAAAAAAAAAAGACAGCGAAGACCCCTGGCCTGAACACCCCCCCCCCCTGTCAAAACTAGCTACCGTTTCGGTTGGTGCATGGCTTGGTGTGAGGGTCATGTGACTGAGTGTGAGTGACATCAAGTTGGCCACACCCAGTGTTACATTTGATTTGATTTGTCTTGTATGCCGCCCACTCCCGAAGGACTCCGGGCGGCTCACAATAGACAAGGGAAAGGGGGAAAACTAGACAAAGACAACACTTTAAAAACAAAACCGCAACATTCACAATTTCTGTGGGGCTGGATATTTCACAGCCCCCCCCCCCCCCCACCGGCCAGCTGGAGCAGCCAGGACTTGATCATGGGCGCACCACGGTTCGCCCATATAACACCAATCCTCCGTGAGCTGCGCTGGCTACCTGTTGATCGTCGGGTGTCACTTCAAGGTCTTACTTACCACCTATAAAGCGCTCCATGGTAGTGGATCTGACTATTGAGAGACCGCCTCCTGCCAATCACCTCCCTGCGTCCCATCAGATCGCACAGAGTAGGCCTCCTCCGAATTCCATCCGCCAGTCAGTGCCGACTGGCGACTACGCGGAGGAGAGCCTTCTCGGTTGCTGCTCCGACATTATGGAACAACCTCCCGTGGAGATCCGTACCCTCACCACAGTCCAGGCCTTCCGCACAGCCCTTAAGAACTGGCTATCCCGTCAGGCCTGGGGATAGGATTACTCTCACCCCGCCCGAATGTTGAGTGAATGTTGTGTTTTATGATCAATTTTCTTTTAATCACGATTCCTTTCTTTTAAGTCTTGTCTTGCACTCCCTTCCCTTCACTGTTGTAAGCCGCCCTGAGTCCCCTCAGGGAAAAGGGCGGCATATAAATTTCCAATAAAATCTAAATCTAAAATCTGGTGGCTTTGCGGAAGGCCGGGAGGGTAGTAAGGGTCCGGATCTCCACGGGGAGCTCGTTCCAGAGGGCTGGAGCAGCCACAGAGAAGGCTCTCCCCCGGGGAGTCGCCAGCCGACATTGGCTGGCAGATGGAATCCGGAGGAGACCTAACCTGTGAGATCTAATCGGTCTGAGGGAGGTAATCGGCAGGAGGCGGTCTGCCCATCTAGCCCGCCCACCGAACCAGTAGTAAATTTTTTTTGAAACCCACCCCTGGTGTGAGGTGAGTTGGGCCGAGAGTGAGTTGGGCTCATACCTGGGATGGGATTCGATTTCTCAGTATCCTAGTTTCTAACCTGATGCTTTAAATCGGTAGACCCAACTATCGTAAATTATCATTTCTATCATCTTCTGAGCATAATTCCCACAGGTGTAGCGTCAGTGAATACTATTTTGCACAAATACAGCATCCAAATCATGTCTGCATTTTGGCTGTAGACCCATGGGACAAAAAAAGAATGACCAACTGCCTTGTGGCCTGGTTTATTTCCACTGTCCAGAGGTCATTTATTAAATGTATATACTGCCCAGCTACCTGTTGGCAGTACTCTAGAAATTTCAACAGTAAATTATCTTGATTATTGTTGGGCCATTTACCAAATAGCAATTCTTGTAAGGGGGAGGGGGGAGAATCCGACTTTTAAGGCACAAAACTGTTGATCGCTTCTATTGTCTTTGCAAAATACTGCTGCTTAAGGATCTATATCAGTGTTTCTCAACCTTGGCCACTTGAAGATGTCTGGACTTCAACTCCCAGAATCCCCCAGCCAGCATTCGCTGGCTGGGGAATTCTGGGAGTTGAAGTCCGGACATCTTCAAGTGGCCAAGGTTGAGAAACACTGTCCTAGTATCTCAAAATTAGCCAAAAATACAATCACTAGCGACTGCGTGACTGACTTAGCAACCGTTTCAAGTTGCAACAGCACTGGAAAAAGGGACTTATGACTGTTTTTCACACTTAACGACTGTTGCAGCATCCCCATAGTGATCCAAATTCGGATGCTTGGCAACTGGCTCTTACTTATGACGGTCTCCGTGTCCCAGAGTCACGCGATCCCCTTTTTGCGACCTGACCAACGAAGTCCATGGGGGAAGCCGGATTCACTTAACAACCATGTGACTTACTTAAGAGCTGCAACTACTGGCTTATATCTAATCCTCCTAGTACAGTGTTTCTCAACCTTGGCCACTTGAAGATGTCCAGACTTCAACTCCCAGAATTCCCCAGCAAAGCAAAGGAGCCTGGGAATCCATAGGACAGTGCTTCTCAACCTTGACAACTTGAAGATGTCCGGACTTCAACTCCCAGAATCCCCCCAGCCAGCATTCGCTGGCTGGGGAATTCTGGGAGTTGAAGTCCAGACATCTTCAAGTTGCCAAGGTTGAGAGAAACACTGATCTATGGAGACGACCCTTCCTATCTAGAACTGGAAGCACCGCTGGGAAAAGAGGCTGTCAGGAAACTCCCAAGCTCTGCATAAACAGCACGGCCAAGACCCTCAAATGCACCGCAGCGCCTGTGTAAGGAGGCGGGCTGGGCGGTCGTTCAGGCTGGGGGCGCCCCAGGAGGCTCCCCTTGGAATCAAGGCTTTCCCTCGGAGGACCACAGAAAGTCGTGGGGAAAGAGCTGAAAATGCCCAAATTGTTGCTTTTAGTGCCAATGGGGGGATTTGCACGGGGAGGGATTTGCAGAGGAAGAGAAACCAGGGCCGGACTCAAGAGCGGACGCGGCGGTCGCTGCAGCGGAGCCCAGCTGTGCAAAGGAGAGCAATGAGCCGGGTCACGTGGCCTCCGAGGAATGCCAGGCATGCGCGGACGGGGGCGGGAGGGAAGGAGCCGCAGCGGCGGCGGCGGCGGCGGCTCTGCAAAAGGGGGGAGGAGCCGCTGGAGTGGCAGCCGCGAGAGCCAACCGGAAGGCGCGATCCCTCCCGGGCTCCCTCCAATCAAGCGCCAGGTCCCGGCGACATCCTCGCGGGGGACCCTGCGGGCGGCGTCTGCGGGGGGGGGGAGACGCCGCCCGGGTTCGCGTCTCGGAGGGGACCTCAGCGCCGGTGAAGCCCCAGGAGCGCAGCGCAGCGCAGCGGTGTCCACCAGGCTGCAAAAGGTGACCAAAGCGATGCAGGACAGGCTTGGCTTTTTTGGGGGGGGGGTTGAGCGCATCCTCGAAAGGCGGAGGATTCGGCGCAAGCGGGGCGCAGAGACGGGGCTTCTGCGGAGGAGAAAGTGGAGGCGCGCGTGGGGCTCCCGAGTGGGGGAGCTTGGACTGCTCCGTGCATTCCCCCTCCGCCCACCCTTTGCAGGCAGATGCTGCAGGAGCGCAGGGAGTGGGGCGCAGGCGGAGGCGGGGGGGGGAAGTTTGACTAGTTGTTCCCCCTGGGGAGCCCCTCCGAGTATGTCCCTCCCACCGCGGGGACGTGGGACGTGTGTGCATGTGTGCAACGCCTTGGATCCAGCGAAGGGATGGTGTCACGGTGCAAAAATTCGCCTGCAAAGGCAGGAGCTGCGGATGCCAGAACTCTTTAAAGGCGTTTTCTGTGCAAGGGTTTTGCTCAGCGAGAGACTTGGGGAAAGGGAGGATCTCCTTAAAAAAAAAAAGGGAAACATGCAGGGAGAAGGGAGGCGTTTTTCATTTCCCCAACATAAACGCTTCATGTGTTGTCCTTTAATACATGCACCTAATTAAATCCGTGGGACTGAGTTATTTCTGCTCAGCATTTCTCTCTCTCTCTCTCTCTCTCTCTGCCTGTGCACCGGGGATGGTGTTGCTCCAGGGCTGGGCATGTTTTAAGAATAAAACAATGTTAACTGCATGGAACTGAGTTCTGGACCAGCTGTGCCAGGAGGACACTCTCTAGGCCAGTGTTTCTCAACCTTGGCAACTTGAAGAGGTCCGGACTTCAACTCCCAGAATTCCCCAGCCAGCGAATGCTGGCTGGGGATTCTGGGAGTTGAAGTCCGGACATCTTCAAGTTGCCAAGGTTGAGAAACACTGCTCTAGGCATTTCTTTCTTTATAATGTTGGTGTCTGCGGCTGCCTCCTTGGGGCCAGCAGTGCAGCTTTTCAGTGTGTAAAAGTTTCTCTGGGAATGTGGCGGCGATGCCAAGTGTGCATCCTGATTCCTCCTTAATCCTACCAAGCGCCTATTGCAAAAGAGGGAGGAGGCTCGCTTAAGGGTGCGGCAAAAGTGATGGAATCTGCACAAGACAACGTAGAGTTGATTACATGCAGAAAAGGGCCTGTTCTCTTGACCACTTTTATTCCCTTGCCCAACTGTGGACTTCTTAGTAGATGCTGTGTGGGGCTACAGAGATGCTTTCTTGGCTTCTGTAGCCAGAGTGGGTCCCCCCCCCCCTCCCCCCCCAGCAAATAATCACCTTACATAGAAATGATTGGGATGCAGAAGTTAGATGGCTGATTGACAGGTGTGGCTATCTGAGCCGGTGCTTCACAGGGTAGTTGTGGAAATAAAGGGAAATTTCCAGATAACTCGTTCTTGAGCTCTGGAAGAAGAGGTGTGATAGAGAACTTACCAATCAGTAACATTCTATACAGAAAATTCATTTAAGATGATCCCTGCCTACCTCAGAATTACAGAAAAAAAACCCACTTTGCTGCCATTATTGAATTATCAGCAAATCTAGACCATTCCTGCTATTTCAAAGTTGGAATTTCTTTAAAAAAAAAATTATATTGGAGAAAATAAGTTACTAACAACTTGAGACTTTGCCCATGGCAACTTGAAGTCATTTCTTGTGGTTGAATCAACCAGTCTATCTGTTTACCCATGGAATGTCCCTTAATATCTGTGCTTTATTTTGGAGGTAATTCACTTTCTAATGCTAGAAAGTGAAAATAATATGTCATCAAGGGGCTGGCTAATAAATTGCTTAAATAAATTAAATGTATGCACCTGCCAGATTTATCTTCTGGAGACTTTGAGAATCAAAAGAATGGGTGAGCAGAGACCACTGTTTTCCTTTACAGTTTCCCCATCTATAAGATACGTATGAGAAGCAATGTTAAGGATTATGGCACAAAATGAGAATGCTGGAGAATTATTTGAAAGAGGGACCTAAAAAGCCACAGTTAATACTTTCAAGTCTTGTTCTCTTAAGAGAACAATGGGAGCAGTTAGGTGGAACGCAGAAGGAAGCTTGCAGTGTTAAATGAAGCCTCTGCATTGTTATTTTTGAACTAGAGAAGGAAGAAAGTATTAATCTTATGGATATTACTTATAATAAATATACTAAATATATGTATTCATGTACTATTTAAGTCAGTTGAAAAGAATGCCAGTTTTAGTTAAGTGTTCATCCTTGAACCAACCAACACTTTGAAATGTGGCTGTGGGCATAATTCTTACTTGAAGTCTCCAGCTTAGAGAGACTGGGAGAAATTTTATTGTTTTAGATGACTTGTCAACAGCTGAATTGAGAGAGATTTTACAATTAATGAATTGTTGGTCTTGTGTGCTTAGAATTCTGGTTGGCTGAGAAGATTGGAAAGGGTGGTGATTCTGTATGAAAGAACTCTTGACTTCAAATGAATGATTTGTGTTTTGTGGCTCAGTCCTAGCTTTTCCCATGTGTTCAAATCTTGGAAAAGCCATTTGCCTTATCCTCAACAGCTTTCTAGTAATGTAATGATTATTTATGATTAATTGCATTCTGCCATAACTACAGTAGTTATCACCTTTGGCTAACATGAAAAGATTCTGAAAATGTGAGAAGGAATGTTCAGAGGATGTTACTTTAGACTGTAGACACTTTACTCAGGAATAATTGATTATTGACCTTGAAAGTATAAGATGCATCACTTTGAAGAAAGCTCAACATGCTGAATTATAGAAGATATGTTTATCTTTTATTTGAAATATTAATGTAAGATAAGTGAACATTATTTTTGAAATAGGTTGTTTGAAGCTGGGAAAAGTGTAATGTAATCTAAAAAATAACTGTTGTAAGATACTGCATGGAGTAAAATGTGGTATGCTTATCATGCTATTCCAATATTTCATAATTCACAGAACACAAAAATTATATTACAGATGAACAGAGAACCAGCCTATGTATATTTAATAACTTAAAAAATATTATTTCCAATATTATATGGCTTTATGAAAGCTCTTCTTGAGTGCCACAGTTGCAGAAAGGTGAACTTTAAATATTTTGGATAAAATATTTAGAAGCATTTTTTTTCAGATCAGCTCATCTTGTATGTATATCCACTTGACAGAATTTTAGGAACTGGAATACTTTGTTAAAATACCGTATCTGGCAATTCACTGTGTATTTCAACATTCAAATGAATTAGGAAATTCCCAGAATATTTATATAATGAACGCTTGAGAAAAAGAAAAGCAGCCTTTGTAGAGAAACTATCAATGGAGAGATATTTTTTTTCATTCATGCAGAATCCTAAGTTTTCTTTTTTTAAAAAAAATCCATCTGAGCAGAATTGCATTTGGTACCAGCAATGAAGGAAAAACCTCTTTAGTCACACATGGCTCATTAAGTGAGCCAGATTTCCATTTTATATTGTAGATTGGAGCAAGATCATTCAAAAAGATCCAACTTTAAATGAATAAGTGACTCGGTGCACTAAAATTTATGATCTAGTATAATGTATTGGTGGAAGATAAGAGTTTGGGGCTGTCACAAGGATTAGTATTAGAAAGACAGGACAATTGTTTTGGAGGATTTTAAATGGCCTTAAGGCCCCCGGAATAACTATAGGCTCCATTGTGAAGCTACAGAAAGGATGATTGTAGATTGTAAGAGAAAGGTAAAGATGAGATTTGCATACTGCATTAACTCAAATTGTTTTAACTCCCATTTATTGAATGTATACAATTAGCTGACTTACTCACCACATTTCAAATGTTTGGCCACCAAATGAGAAGAGAGAACTCCTTGGAAAAGACCCTGATGTTGGGAAATTAAAGCAAAAGGAGAAAGGGAAGGCAGAGGACGATATGGTTAGGAAGGTCATTGACACAATGAACATGAATTGAGCAACTCCTGGAGAGGGGAGGACAGGAGGGCCTGATGTGCTGTGGTCTATGAGTTGGACACACTTAGTGACTGAACAACAACACATTAAACCAAAAAAGAAGCTAGCCAGATTAGGGCTTAATGTGGAGGATGAATCCAAAATTTAGCAAGTGCATATAGAGAACTAAGATTTGGCATTTGGCAACAAATTCTGAGATTGAATTCTAAAGTTGTTGCAATTTGTAGCTGGCTGATGTGGATTTTTGTATACGAGGAGGCTGTAAAGTAGAGAAGCTTTACTAAATAAAACCGGTTTGTGAGAGTTTATATAAAGTGAAGATTCTGAACAATGTGGGTCTTAGGTGTGTAAGTGATTTGGATATTTTTAATTCACCGACCCCAAATGGTAGGGAATTCTAGGTCTTATAGTCCAACAATCTCATGCTGTTGATCACATCACCAAATGAGAAAATGTGTCATGTAGGTCAGGGGTCCATGATCCAGCACCAGTCCACAGCATGCTACAAACTGGTCTGCGCAAACGGTTCCATCACAAAACTGCGTTCGACTAAACCGCGCTCGACGAAACCGCGTAGCTGACGTCATCAACAGGGCGACAACAGCGCGGAGACAGAAGCACGCTGTAAACGCGAAACCTAAAATTAACCCCTAAACCTAACCCCCCTAAACCTAATCCTAAACCTAACCCTAAACCTAACCCTTAACCTAACCCTAACCTAACCCTTAACCTAACCCTAAAGCTAACCCTAAAGCTAACCCTTACCTTAACTTGAATCGGCTTGCTTTCAAAGCGCTATTTAAAGCGTCCTTCTTTCTCCGCGCTTGCTGTTGTCGCCCTGTTGATGACGTCAGCGACATGGTTTAATCAGGCGCGGCTTAATCGAGCGTGGTTTTGTCATGCCATGGCGCAAACACGTGAAGCCCCATTCATGGGGTGGGGGCATGCACATGAAACAAGACTCCCTCTGGTCCATGGAAAAACCTCTCTTCATGGAACCGGTTCCTGGTGCCCAAAAGTTTTGGAGCCACTGATATAGGTTAGGTTTGCCTTGCTGTAAATCCCCTGGATAAAATAAATGAATGGGACAGGTTTAAAAATTATTATATTATTATAATTTGCTAAGGGATTAACAAATTAAAATCTATTAACTATTAAAATCTGTTGAGGGAAGGCATCTTCTAAACATTTAGGATTACAGCTCTTATAACTCCTGATGACTACTTTCCCTAATGGTTGAAACTTTTCAAGATGAAATATCAAACGTTTTGCAAAGAAAATGGCAAGCAGGCAATCAAACTACTTACAGCAATCTTGTAACATAGCTTCTTTTTAAAAGAAAAAAAGATGTATATTTATATTGCACAAAAATTATTTCCAGGATTAGATCAGTACAGTATGATGAGTTATACTGGGACCAAATTCACAGCTTAAATAGGCAGAAAATTATGTAAGAGCTAATATCATGAATAGGCTAAACTTTTTTTTTCCTTGCTAGGAAAAAGTGCAGGCAATTTGATTTGAATCAGGACCCTTATTGTTATAAGGAAAAGTTTAACATAATGGTCCATACTGCAGTTCCAGATAGGGTGATTTATAAATAACTACCACTTATCATTTCTTGCCAACCCAATAGTTTCAGCATTTAAGTCAGTGTTTTTCAACCTTGGCGTCTTTAAGTCCTGTGGACTTCAACTCCCAGAATCCCCCAGCCAGCTGTGCTGGCTGGGGAATTCTGGGAGTTGAAGTCCACAGGACTTAAAGACGCCAAGGTTGAAAAACACTGATTTAAGTACAATTAATATTGTTTGTAGTTCAGATGGGGCATCTATAGGCTGAAGCCCGGTAGTCAGTGGTCCAAGATGCCGAAACCTAGAGGGCGCTAGAACTCCCCCCCCACCCGCCGCTTCTTCTAAATCTTTTTAAAAATGCAAATCGTGGGAGATGACACCATCAGACACCATCAGCAGCCCAAGAACGCCAGACACTCTTGAGGTTTTGGGCAATAAGCCAATGTCATGTGTAGTTTTCAATTAGTGCAGTTAATAAATCTCATGAGATAGTCACATTATTTGAATTCATACTATTCGAAGTGATATTTCTATGGAAAATATGGTAACTGGTTCCAACTCAGAAACAGGTTTATTCAGAAACAGGAAATGAAAATTTTAGACAAATTACTTATGTATATTAATCAAATATAAAGGCTATAAAATACCCTCACAATTCAAAATCATGGTTTACAATGTATCAGATTAGTTATAGAAAGCAAAATAAATAATATATATATATATAGACCAGGGGAGCCTTTGCCCAGGTTCGTCTGGTGCACCAATTGCGGCCCTACTTGGATTGGGAGGCACTTCAAACGGTTACTCATGCCCTTGTCACCTCAAGGCCGGATTATTGCAACACGCTCTACATGGGGCTACCCTTGAAAAGCGTTTGGAGAATGCAGCTAGTCCAGAATGTGGCCGCGTGAGCGATATTGGGTGCACCGAGGTACACCCACATTATACCTGTCCTCCGCGAGCTGCACTGGCTACCTATTGGTCTCCGGACGCAATTCAAGGTGTTGGTTATTACCTTTAAAGCCCTACATGGCTTAGGGCCAGCGTACCTTCGAGACCGCCTACTGCCACATACCTCCCAGCGACCAGTAAGATCCCACAGATTGGGCCTCCTTCAGACGCCGTCAGCCAGACAGTGTCGGCTGGCGGGCCCCCGGAGGAGAGAGCCTTCTCTGTGGCTGCTCCGACTCTCTGGAATCAGCTACCCCCAGAGATCCGGACCATACCCACTCTCATGGCCTTCAGGGAAGCTGTAAAAACCTGGCTGTTCCGGCAGGCCTGGGGCTGTTGACCTCACTGTTGACGTCCAGCCCCGATTAGAATGAACGTATGAGATGTTGCTATTTTAAACCGGGGTTTTTTTGGTTATGTGTTCGTTATGTGTCTTTTTTTTTCTTTCTCTTTTTTGTAAGCCGCCTGGAGTCCTTCGGGATTGGGCGGCATATAAATTCTATTTACTTACTTACTTACTTACTTACTTACTTACTTACTTACCTATCTATCTATCTATCTATCTATCTATCTATCTATCTATCATCTATCTATCTATCTATTTATAAATAAATAAATAAATAAATAAATAAATAAATAAATAAATAAAAGATTCAGGTATTCCAACATCTTGTCCTATTAGTAGCC
Source organism: Thamnophis elegans (assembly GCF_009769535.1). NCBI lineage: Eukaryota > Metazoa > Chordata > Lepidosauria > Squamata > Natricidae > Thamnophis > Thamnophis elegans. The sequence continues at coordinate 1,321,262 of NC_045544.1, forward strand.
TTGACCTTGTTCATGCAATTCAATCACATCGAATTGTGGTGTTAATGTAATGCTGAGCCTTTTCTTTTTCAAAACTTGTACTGACATTCTGTTTTCTCTATTTTGCACACACAAAGATTGGCAGCTCTTAAAACCACAGTTGCAAATGCATACATGCTAGCCTTAACTGTGTACAAGCTTTACCCTTGAACTTGGGGTTGCATTAAATGCAATCTGGTATCAATTTACAATCTGTCCTAAATTGAACATCACTTCATTCAAACTATCTGTGTTTGTAATTGGTAAGAAAGACTATGCTGGAAGATGTATGAAATGTAATGAAATGAGAAACAAAACATACATAAAAACACATATTAAACCATTGTTGCGGTGGTTTGGAAAATCTGTAAAAAAACAACAACAACACTGTCTTGTTAGAACTAACAAAAAGTGAATAAACTGGAAAGTGCAACTTCAGATATGCAAGGACATTAAATTAATACATTGTGATTCGCCTGATAGTCCTGATTCAAATTTAGGGAATAATAATTCTAATGAACAACTAATCCTTTAGTCCATGGGTGGATAAGCAGCTAACTCACACAAGCAGCACAGAAGTTCTATGTTTAGAAAAATCTGTTTCAGTTGTTACAAAGCTTGTATTTTATCTGACAAATCTTTGCATATACTACTATGGTAACTTTCAAGGTTAAGAATTTGTCCTGCTTACTCTTCCCTATTGTGGATGGGGAATAGTTGAATTATAATATAAAAAATAGCTTAGCATTGTTCTCCAGAAGTTTAAAATGTTTTCCCCCCTTGTTTAAATGGTTATAATAACCATAAAACACAAGGATTTTTTTTTATAGTCTGCAATGTTATTTAGGAATATTCATGGCAATTAGCATATTGAGGATCATTTGACATAAAGTACCTCTTTTTATTCTAAATTATGTAGAGAAAATGTGTTAACTAGTATCTATAAAATAATTGAATTAAAATTCTGTACTTTGTTACCTCAACAGTACATATCAGTTTGTAAGAGTGGTATTTAAGTTTATACATTTGCAGAAACATAACAAATTAACTGTTATTTAAAATCTGTTTTCCGTGTTATGGAGAAAATAATAAAATTTATCCTTCGAGCTTACTTTGAACTTAGTTCAGTTTGTAATAATATTCCACAATCAAAATATGCTTAAGAGAAAACTAATACAGTTGCAAGAAAAAGTATGTGAACCCCTTGGGATTACGTGGAGTTTTGCATGAATTGGTCATAAAATGTGCTCTGAACTTCATCTAAGTCACAACAATAGAAAAACACAGTCTGCTGAACATCATACGACACAAACATTAGATGTTGCCATGGTTTAATTGAACATAACATGTAAACATTCACAGTGCAGGGAGGAAAAAGTATGTGAACCGTTGGACTTAATAACTGGTTGACCCTCTTTTGGCAGCAATAACCTCAACCAAATAGCAATAGCAGTTAGACTTAGGGCTTTCAGCCCTCTCTAAGCGGTTTACAGAGTCAGCATATCGCCCCCAACAACAACAATCCGTGTCCTCATTTCACCCACCTCGGAAGGATGGAAGGTTGAGTCAACCTTGAGCCAGTGAGATTTGAACAGCCGAACTGCAGAACTGCAGTCAGCTGAAGTAGCCTGCAGTGCTGGATTTAACCACTGCGCCACCTCGACTCTGTGTTTCTCAAACGTTTCCTGTAGTTGCAGATCTGACCTGCACAACGATCTGGAGCAATTTTGGACCACTCCTCTTCACAAAACTGTTTCAGTGCAGCAATATTCTTGGGATGTCTGGTGTGAATCGCTCTCTTAAGGTCATGCCACAGCATTTCAATCGGGTTGAAGTCAGGACTCTGACTGGGTCACTCCAGAAGGCGCATTCTGTGCCGTTGAAGCCATTTTTTTTGTTGAATTACTTGTATTTAGGTATTTTAGGTATTTATTAATATTTGTATGCCGCCCTTTTCCCTGGGGGACTCAGGGCGGCTCACAATTCAGAAGGAGGGGGAGACAAACCAAGTTACATATAGGACAGTACTTCGTTAAAAAACACAACATTCATACTATTCGGGTACGGTGAGGTCTTTAGCCCCAGGCCTGTCGGGACAGCCAGGTTTTGAGGGCTATGCGGAAGGTCTGGAGGGTGGTGAGGGTTCGAATCTCCACGGGGAGATCGTTCCATAGGGTCGGAGCTGCCACAGAGAAGGCTCTCCTCCGCGTGGTTGCCAGTCGACATTGACTGGCTGATGGAACTCAGAGGAGGCCTAACCTGTGGGATCTAATTGATTGAGTGGAGGTATGCTTTGGTCATTGTCCTGTTGCATCACCCATCCTCTGCAGAGTTTCAGTTGGCGGACAGATGGTCTTACATTTTCCTGCAAAATGTCTTGATAAACCCTGGAATTCATTGTCCCATCAATGACAACAATCCGTCCAGGCCCTGAGGCAGCAAAGCAGCCCCAAACCATGATGCTCCCTCCACTATGTTTTACAGTGGGGATGAGGTTTTGATGTTGGTGTGCTGTGCCTTTTTTTCTCCACACATAGTGTTGTGTGTTTTTCCCAAAAAACTCAATTTTGGTTTCATCTGTCCACAGTATATTTTGCCAGTAGTGCTATGGAACATCCAGGTGCTCTTTTGCAAACTTCAAACGTGCTGCAATATTTTTTTTGGACAGCAATGGCTTCCTCCGTGGTGTCCTCCCATGTACTCCATTCTTGTTTAATGTTTTCCTTATTGTAGATGTGTCAACAAAAATGTTAGCATGTGCCAGAGATTTCTGTAGGTCTTTAGCTGACACTCTAGGATTCTTCTTTACCTCATGAAGCATTCTGCACTGTGCTCTTGCAGTCATTTTTACAGGACGACAACGCCTAGGGAGAGTAGCAACAGTGCTAAACTTTCTCCATTTGTAGACAGTCTGTCTTACCGTAGACACATGAAGATCAAGGCTTTTGGAGATACTTTTGTAACCCTTTCCAGCTTCATGCAAGTCAACAATTCTTGATCGTAGGTCTTCTGAGAGCTCTTTTCTGTGAGGCATGGTTCACATCAGACAGTGCTTCTTGAAACCAGTAAACCCAAAACAGGTGTGTGTTTTTAAAGGGCAGGACAGCTGTCAGCAACACATCCAATATCATCACACTGATTGGAGTCAAGGTTGGCTCACTCCTGGTTCCAATTAGCTCTTGGAGATGTCATTAGGCTAGGGGTTCACATACTTTTTCCTCCCTGCACTGTGAATGTTTACATGTTATGTTCAATAAAACCATGGCAACATCTAAAGTTTGTGTAGTATTATTTTCAGCAGACTGTGTTTTTCTATTGTTGTGACTTAGATGAAGTTCAGAGCACATTTTATGACCAATTCATGCAAAACTCCACGTAATCCCAAGGGGTTCACATACTTTTTCTTGCAACTGTATATTAAAAGAATCAAATTATTCATAGGTTTGTCTCAAATGACACCAAGCTATATGTGATAATAAAAACACAGGAAGTTATTGATGCTGGCTTTTCTTTCTTAAAATAATAAGATAAGGAATAGAAAAGTGGAACATAAATAATGGAATCACAATCTATGATATAGGAAATTAATTGCTAAATTGCACACATCGAAAATAGCAATAGTCATGTCTTTGAGATTACTTGATTGCATCCATGTTATTATAGACAGCCCAGTATTTGTAAGATGGATATCACAACATTGAAAACCACTGAAACATATTTTGCTTAGAATATTCTTGTGTGATTCAAAACAAGTTCCTTTTTTTTTCAAGCTCTGGAATATTTAATTAAAATTTCCACTGTGGGTGTCAGTTCTGCAACCCCTTAGTAAAGATTGAATTTCATAAGGTAATTATCCAACAAACAGTGGCCTGTTTTGCTTTGATTCACATTGAGGCAAACACCCCAAACACAAAAATAGGCCCATGACATAATTAGATCAGAGTTTTAGTATATTAAATTTAGGGTATTTCTTTCACATAACGAAATGCTTGAATTTATGATTTCAACCCATTTTACTATTATGTTTATTCACCGCCCACATCAGTGTCATGAATTCCTTAGGCTTCCCAACCTATGAGAGAGACACGAAAACTGATGGAAAAAGTCTTACATGTCGTGGCCTGTTCTGAGGCTGTATCGTGCAACGTGGTTCCTTTGCATTTTAACATGAGGATGTGTCAGTTTCCCAATAGGATTTTAGTAAAGCAAAAAATCTGAAGCCAGCGAGAAATTTTGGCACAGTCCTAGCAAAAAGCCGCTAATTTCATAAGCAAATTGGAGAGAAGTACTGGCAGGGTGCCTCTTCCTTATAAACTACTGGCAGGGCTAATGTGCTGTGAAAAAGCATGGAAATGCAGAACAGCCAAGCTATATGCACAGTCCTCACAACTTATGACCACAATTGAGCCCAAAACCTCTGTTGCTAAATGAGACAGCTGTTAAGTGAACTTTGGCCCATTTTACGACCTTTCTTGCCAAAGTAAGAGCTGAGGTGGCGCAGTGGGTCGGGTGCAGTACTGCAGGCCACTTCAGCTGACTGCTATCTGCAGTTCGGCGGTTCAAATCTCACCGGCTCAAGGTTGACTCAGCCTTCCATCCTTCCGAGGTGGGTGAAATGAGGACCCGGATTGTTGTTGGGGGCGATATGCTGACTCTGTAAACCGCTTAGAGAGGGCTGGAAGCCCTATGAAGCGGTATATAAGTCGAACTGCTATTGCTATTGCTAGTTGTTAGGTGAATGACTGCATTTGTTAAATTAGTAACATGATTGTTAAGTGAATCTGGCTTCCCCATTGATTTGGCTTATTAGAAGGTTGCAAAATGTGATCATATAATGACCTTGGGATGCTTCAGCCGTCATAAATATGAGCCAGTTGCCAACTGTCCATATTTTGACTATGTGACCATGGGGATGCTGCAACAGTCATAAGTCTGAAAAACTGCCACAAGTCACTTTTTTTGGTGTTGTCAACCGCTGTAACAACGGTTACTAAATGAACTGTTGTAAGTTGAGCACTATCTGTGCTTTAGGTCTGGTTTCTGGGTTTAAAGCTTATTGATGTCATTTTTAAGCCCTGCGTTTCTTGTTGCTAAACTTACAAACTCTCTCCTTAATTCCTTGTTGTTCAGGATTATGAATTAATTTGAAGTTAGGCTTATCTGGATTTAAGCCTCATGCTATTTAATCATAAACCTGTCAAATTATGTGTAGAAAGATTTACTTTATTACAGAGTAGCCCCAGCCCGTACTATAGGCTTAGAGAAGGTTTAGGAGTATCTTTGACAAGAGTTTACACTTTTGATATTGGTAAGGGGTGTTGGCTGAGTGCCCGAGTTAATTACTGAGTTGGTATAGCATGATAACACAAGCACAGTTATATTGCAGGCAGCCATTTCTGTATCAGCGTAAAAATGGAAGATTTTAGGACAAATGAAGGACAGTTTAGGTTGGTGTAATACAGATAGATTTTCTGGCACAGTATTTGTTTGAGAACCACTTACTAAGTGTTTGGCACCGGTAACCTTAATGAAAGTATCTGCTATTAAACACAAGAAAAATGGTATTGAGTGGATTCATGTTGTGGTATGGCTGTGGTGATCATATTTTCTTGGGGGGAAAAAAATAAAGGACACGCCTGAAAAAGGGGAAAATCTGAAAGAAATTCACAAGGATAACATTTTCAAACTGGTTACAAAGGAAAACACAAGAACAAAACCAAGAAAATTTTTTACCAAAATGCATAACCTAATAAAAATGTCTGAAGCCAAACAGTATATTTAAATTGATTTTAAAAAGACAATTCCATTTCCATGATTTTTCACAGGAATATGAAAGAGGCTGCATTTTTGTGGTGCTTTTTCTACGGGAAAAGTTAAATAAAAGCCAAATAAAGGACAGAAGTGATTTTTGAAAAATAAATAAATGTAAATCTAAATTATTTCTGAAATAAAGCACTACCTATAATAAGGGACACACTGTCATTGTAGGTTGGCGTAAGGCAGTGGTTCCCAAACTTGGCAACTTTAAGACTTGTGGACTTGTGAATTCTGAGAGTTGAAGTCCACAAGTCTTAAAGTTGCCAAGTTTGGGAACCTCTGGCGTAAGGAACTATTGTACTATAATGGCTTCTGCTACTTTATTTATTAGGTTTCCCCCCATCTTTATTATTTTATAAGTAACTGGAGGCAGCAAGCATACTATTCCCTCTTTCTAATTCTGTTTTCCCTACATGGGGCTGCCCCTGAAGAGTGTTCGAAGACTGCAGTTGGTCCAGAATGCAGCCGCGCGAGCGATAATGGGTGTACCTAGGTACACCCACGTTACACATATCCTCCGCGAGCTGCACTGGCTCCCTATTGGTCTCCGGACATGCTTCAAGGTGCTAGTCGTTACTTTTAAAGCCCTACATGGTTTAGGACCTGGCTACCTGAGAGACCGCCTCCTGCCATTTACCTCCCAAAGACCGATTAGATCACACAGATTGGGCCTCCTCCGGGTGCCATCGGCCGGTCAATGTCGGTTGGCGGCTCCCTGGGGGAGGGTCTTCTCTGTTGCTGCCCCGGCCCTGTGGAACGATCTCCCCATAGAGATCCGGACCCTTACTACTCTTCCAGCCTTCCGTAAAGCTACGAAGACCTGGCTGTTCCGGCAGGCCTGGGGTTGTTGCTTAGTATCCAGCCCCACTCTAAGCAGTATGCATGATGTGTAATTTTTAAAAATTGTATTTTTATTTTTAACTTTATATGCCCCTTTGTCTTGTCTGTAAGCCGCCCAGAGTCCCTAGGGAGTGGGCAGCATACAAATGTCAATAAACCTAAACCTAAACCAATGACCCTGTGAGGTGGGTTGGGCTGAGAATGACTGGCCCAAAGTCACCCAGTGGCTATCATGCCCACAGCAGGACAAGGACTCCCAGTCTCCTGGTTTCTAGGCCAGCACCTTAACCACTATACCAAATTGGCTCTCAATAGGCCCAAATATAGAGCCAAGGTGGCACAGTGGTTAGGGTGCAGTACTGCAGGCCACTTCAGCTGACTGCTATCTGCAGTTCAGCGGTTCTAATCTCACCGGCTCAAGGTTGACTCAGCCTTCCATCCTTCCCAGGTGGGTGAAATGAGGACCCAGACTGTGGGGGCAAATATGCTGACTCTGTAAACCGCTTAGAGAGGGCTGAAAGCCCTATGAAGCGGTATATAAGTCTAACTGCTATTGCTATTGCTAAACTCTGCAAATAAATAAATACATAAATAATAGAGCACCATCCTCTGAAACTCTTGTTCTTAAACATTTAGGTATGTTTTCTATTGTGTAGTCAGTATGTTTATGGTATGTTCTAAAAATGTGAAAATATGTTCACCCGATTTTTCTTTTATTACAGAATCATTTGTTGTACATTGAAAAGAAAACACATTAGGGAAAGAAGAATAGAATGGAAATGGAAGGATTCCCTCCACCACCACCCCCTGAAGGTAATACAAATATAAAAAAGTAGGGGCTGTTCATGCTAAATTGAAAGTGCCTGTATTTTAAAATATTTGAATTAATTTATTTTGTGCCTTTAAGACAGTGTTGACACCTGGATTCTGTTTGCCCTATTTCCTGCAATTTCTTTAGCAAGATTTGTGGGAGCGGCTTGCCTCTGCGTTCTTCCTGGAGCTCAGCGAGAGGGACCGGCCCACTCAGCTGGCTTCATGCCTCAGGTGGGATTGGAATTCAGAGCCTCCTAGGTTTTAGCCTGGCGCCTTAACCGCTCCATCAGGATGGCGGTTTTTAAAATAATTCCTTAAATGTTGTTTTGCTATTCTGAATTATATCGTCTTTGTTTTTTTTTTTTTTTTTTACTGCGTTCTTTGTTTTCCTAAACCGATAGGGAGAAGATTCTGTGTCTAGCATGTGATTTGGATTTCCTTAAGATTCCATTGAATGACTTCATTAGTTGGCACTGGTTATTAAAGATGAGAAGTTGCTTCTAGTAATTTTTTCCCCCCATTTGTTACGGTATCCATTATCTCCTATCTGGATCTCTGTTATTGTGGGATGTAATAGGCTGGTTATGCTAATGCAAAGTTGTTTACAATGCAGTTTTTATTTAGGGTGGCTAAGTCAATATATGTGATGGGACAGAGCCAGTGAAAACATATGTGGATGCATAATTTTCTGTAAAATGTTGAGTAAGCATAGTTTGCAAACTCTTTTCTGCCTTAGCAACATCTGTTTGTGTTCTGGCTGGGGTTCTAACAGATTCTTCATGGAATCACTGGGTGAAGCCATCCATTTGCTGCGTTTTGTGTGTGTGTTAGGAATTATCAATAGCCCCCTGAAAGAGAAAGACATTTTGTACAAGTTCATCTGGTGTGCTTGTTATACCCCTTTCTTGTACTAGGAGGCCCTTCAGGATCAAGGAGGTCAATGACCCCTTGGACTCTCACAATTGGATTACTGTAATGCCTTCTGCATGGGGCTGCCCTTGATTGCCCAGTAGTTGTACCAGGTATAGAGTGCGGTCGTGCAGGCGGTGATGGTTGCGTCACGGTATGCGTCCCCACTGCTTCAAAATTTGCAATGTTATCAGCTGGCTTCTGGGTGCAATTCGGTATTCTGGTTATTAACTACCATTTAAAGCCCTTCATGGCATCAGCCTGCCTACTTGAGGAGCCTCTCCTCTCCATATCTTTCTACCAGTCCAAGGAGGGCTGATCAAGTGGACACATTCTGAATCTCATTTTGATGGCGGACCCTGTCCTCTGCAGTATTATGCTAATTATAAATCCCCCAGAGTTATGGAGGAGTTGGGGAGTCTCCCCTCTCTCTGTCTCTCTCTCTCTCTCTCTCTGTCGGTCTCTGTCTCTGTCTCTCTGTCTCTCTTTTCCTGTGTCTCTCTGTCTCTGTCTGTCTGTCTGTCTGTCTCTGTCTCTGTCTGTCTCTCTCTGTCTCTGTCTCTCTGTCTCTCTCTCTCTCTGTCTGTCTCTCTTTCCCTGTCTCTCTCTGTCTCTCTCTGTCTATCTCTCTCTGTTTCTCTCTCTCTGTCTTTCTCTCTCTCTGTCTCTCTCTCTGTGTGTCTCTCTGTCTGTCTCTCTTTGTCTCTGTCTCTCTGTCTGTCTCTCTCTCTGCCTCTCTGTCTCTGTCTCTCTGTGTCTCTCTCTCTCTGTCTGTCTCTCTGTCTCTCTTTCCCTGTCTCTCTCTGTCTCTCTCTGTCTCTGTCTCTCTCTGTCTCTGTCTCTCTCTGTCTGTCTCTCTTTGTCTCTGTCTCTCTGTCTTTCTCTCTCTCTGCCTCTCTGTCTCTGTCTCTCTGTCTCTCTCTGTCTCTCTCTCTTTGTCTCTGTCTCTCTGTCTTTCTCTCTGTGTCTCTGTCTCTGTCCCTCCCTCCCTCCCTCCCTCCCCCCCACCCTCCCTCTCTCTCTCTCTTGACCCATATCCCTCATAGAAGGACTCTGAGCAGCGTAAAAAGGAAACCTATGTAAAGATAGTGTTTCATACAGTGTCCTCAATGCAGGTAGTGCTGAGCTGACTCTGAATTCATGAATGATGGAGTCCATGAAATACCCTGATTGTCCCTGAAGGATACCTGATACTCACTGAAAATTTCCTTTTGCAGGCTGTTGTCTTTTATGCAACACTTAAATCAAGTTCTGCATGCTCATAGAATCCCATTTGCCTAAGTGTTTGAAAGGGAACACAACCTTTTAATTCAGCCATACATGATATATTATTTGGCTGAAGAAATGTGAAAATTCTGCCCAGCAGCAAACGTTACTTCCTTCCAGTATATATTAAGGATCGTTTAACCCCAAATGTAAAATAAAATAACTGTCTCTTCTGACATTGACACCACCGATTTCCATTGTACTAGCTGCATTATACAACTTCTTGGCAGTTCCATATCATGGGGCCAGGATCCTCGCAGTGCAAAAACACTTTCTTCTTTAATGTGAGATAGTATATCCAGATCTTCTGAGTTATGTTTAGGATGAGTCTCAAGAGATTTAATAATTAAATTGCGTTATACTTTCCTGTAAAGAAAATCAGTTTTATGTTCCACAATCTGGAAATACCACACTACCCAAAGACAAATGGTTTATTTTCTGGAGATTTGGGAAGGCTGGGTCCACATTGGATGGAGAGGCATCCAAAGTTTAAAAAAAAAAACCCTCCTTTTTCAAACCTTTGGCCAGAATGACTCATACAGCTTTATATATATCTTCTAAAACTTTATCTGTGCATAGAAATGTTGCTCAGAAACTTTGGTGAAGAATATTCAACTTTGGGTAATTATTTAATGAAGATACATTTAGAAAAAAGTAGAATATTACCCTGAAATGCAAGAAAATATGGCAGCCTTTTTATAAATTAAGGAAAAATACCTGACAGACTGCAATCCTATTTATGACATTTCAGAAGTAAATTATAAATATGACCGCAAAGAAATAATTAGAACAATTTGTATACTGGTTGTTGGCCATATTTATAAATTATGGATTATTAAATTTCATGAATTTAGGGGTGAGGAATTTAATGAATAATAGGAAGCCTGCCTGAAAGAGCCTTCTTTGAGGATTGTAAGAATATTGCTTAAACTGAACTTTGCACTATATGGCATTTGTTTGTGAGAAATGCCCATTTATGCGCACGAGACACTTACAAAAGATGGTACGAATGGAGCCAAGATTGAAGCCGAATGAGAACAGCTTCTGAATTGTAGTCCTCAATAGTCCCTTTTTGTGGAAGCTGCTGGTAGATTATTTGGGGTCTGAATTTCTGTTTTAAAAGAGGAGAGTTTTTAAAAAGAGAGGGAAATTCCAAAGTGTTTCACTTTAAAAAAAAAAAATCAGAGAAAAATAAAATTAAGTAAACCAGCTTTAATTATTTACTTTTAGATAACAGCCATGCTTCACAAGAGAGAGCTATAATAGAAATCTTTTCCCCCACTAATGTAAGCAGGGCATTGTGCATTGTTAACTTCTACACGAAAGAAGAACATATTTCCAATTAAAGATAACTCTCCCAAGTCATGCTGGGCTCCTTCATGGACAGGCTAATCAGTTTTCTGGGCAAGAATACAGAAGTGGGTGTGCCATCCTGGGATTTCTTTCTTTCTTTTTTTACTCCTGTGTGTAGTTCATAGTTCTGATGTTCCTTTAAGGCCCCAAATCAGACGTTCCCAACCTGGGGTCCCCACGGCCCCCCGAGGTTACAAGAGGGAATTTCCGGGGGTGGGACAAAGAGTGGCTTGTTTCTGTTAGGGATGAGTCATAAGTCACCATTACTTGTATGTGAATATTAATCAAACATTTTCTAAGGCTGTGGGGCATAGGACCACAGCTCTAGATGTTGTTAGTCCTAAAGCATCCATTTTGATCCTAAAATCAAATCGCTTTGATGATTCCTATCTAGTGTTGTGTCGAGGCCGTGTAAGAAAGGCCCTGTTTCGCTCCCTATTTTAAAATCAAAGACTGCTGTCAGAGAAATGGATTTTAGTGTTCAGCCAAGCACATTGTGCAGCTATTCTTTTCCCTCTTGAATAAATTATCCTTCACAAATGGAAAAAGTAAATAAAGGAAAAGCGGTGTGGAAACGCAAGAAGGCTACCAAAGGAATCCATGCAGCAACTTGAAAATGTTAGTGCAGGTGATTTCCTTGGCAACACACTTTTTAAAATTGTAAATATAAGGATGAAATGAAAATAGTCCGTCTGCCCTCGCAGCTCCCCTTCAAGACATTTTTGTATCTCTCCAGACCCAAGAAAGCTTTTTGATTGTTGTGGGAAAGTGTCTGCCTTTTTGGGAAGACCAGATTGGAAAGAAGACCAGTGTCAGCACTCCTTCATTGGATAATCAGGAAAGAAAACCACAGGACTCCATTGATAGAAATCAAGTGTACTTTTACTAATTATAAATGATCAGAAGCGTAGCAAAGCGAAGACTGATTATTTAGGTGCGAAAGCAAATGATATATAGAATAACCCATTCCCCACCCCTTGGCATCCCAGTCATAGTCCAATCATAATTCTCCCAAGTGTCAGGTGCGAGATAACTTCGAAAGGCATCACCCAGATGGAATGGCGGTGCCGTTGGCCTTGGCGGGAAACCTCCTCCGCATGCGCAGTAAGACGGGCAGCAGAAACTCCAGAATCTTCCTCCAGCACAATTAGTAGTCCCCTCCCAAATACCATGCCCTCCCTCCCCGTTTCAATGGCAGCCGAAGCAGCAGCAAAGCAGAGGCTGACAACCAGATTATCTACTTCTGGTTTAACGTAAGGCTACAGTACATTAAGAGATTCTTGCAAGTCTGAAAGTACAAATATCCCCCTGTCTCCTTTGCAGCCTGAGCACTTTTTTGGAAGGAGTTCCTTCTGAGCTTCTTTCTATATCCATTATACATCTGTAGGCTATGATCTGTTCTATGTTATTGTTCCCTAGGCAACATCTCTCTTCCCAAGTCATTCCCACATGCTAAGAAGATGTAAGCACCAAAATGTAACCTAGGCGTTTACTCTTCCATAGCAACAGCAGTTAGACTTATATACCGCTTCATAGGGCTTTCAGCCCTCTCTAAGCGGTTTACAGAGTCAGCATATTGCCCCCAACAACAATCTGGGTCCTCATTTCACCCACCTCGGAAGGATGGAAGGCTGAGTCAACCTTGAGCCGGTGAGATTTGAACCGCCGAACTGCAGATAACAGTCAGCTGAAGTGGCCTACAGTACTGCACCCCTAACCACTGTTTTATGCGTTCTTCAAAAGACAAGACTTTCAATTCTTAATAGGTTTGTTTTCAAGGTGTTGATTGAATTTAAAATGATGGGACGAAAAGTATTTAGTACCTATTTAATTACCCCAGCCATTACCTTGCCGTGGCTATAAAAGCAGAAATTAAGCAGGGCGGTGATTCAGATAACATTAAAAACGCATGTGTGGCCAAAGTTCTGAGTTTTGTCTTTGTTAATTTTTTTTTTTAATTACTCTGAAAGTGGTATTTGAGGAACTCCAAGACCGAACAGGCTAACAGCTGATAACATTAACAGTTAATTCTGATTGAGTGGTAAGAATCCAGACTTTGACAGTAAGTTATAAATACAAAACGTATTTGATTTATTTTGTTAATTTTCATCACTGGACAAAATAAATAAGAATGGTGTTGACTGGGATAGGGTAAAGTTTGATCTTCTCGTAAAATAGACTAAATATTTAGCTAGAACAAGGGGGTCAAACTCACGGCATCACCTTGTCATATGATATATCAAGACTTTTCCCCCCTTTGCTAAATCGGGGGTGGACGTGGTCAGTGCGTGATGTATCCGACCCACGGGCCATAAATTTGACACCCCTGAGCTAGAAGGATCAGAGAAATGGAGTGTTTCACTCAACTTCTAATATCGCTTCATTCACCAGCAGGCAAAAGCTTTGAGACCTTCCTCAGGGAAACTATTAAATAACATAAGTCATCCTTGTCAGATTACAGACCTCATCTGTTTTGGAATCCATCTTTATTTATTTAATACAGTGGTTCCCAAACTTGGCAACTTTAAGACTTGTGGACTTCAACTCCCAGAATTCTGGGAGTTGAAGTCCACAAGTCTTAAAGTTGCCAAGTTTGGGAACCACTGATTTAATACATTCCAATACTATTCCCCATAGATTCACACTTGGATAAAAGTTTCTCTAGCAATATAAAATGTTTGGGTATTATTATTATTAGACCAATCTTTTCTAGTCAGCACCCAGGTCCTTTGAAATATGCCTGACATCCTTTTTAATTAAAAAAGAGTTTATCTAATGTCTTTGTGTAAGAATCTGCTTCCTAATATCTGGGAATAGATAAGTGAGCGTGCTATCAAATTAGTGTTGTAATGTGAGGTGCCAAATATTTTAACAGTGTTTACTCTGAACATGTAACTTAATATTAAAGCAATGCATGTTTATACTCAGGGCTGTCAAACTCCCGGTCTGTGGGCCAGGTGCATCATGCGCTGGCCACGCCTGGCTTAGTGAAGGGGGAAAAAGTCCCAGTCCGTCATGTGACACCGCTGTGATGATGTGAGTTTGACACCCCTGTTCATACTGGAGACATGTTCTATATAATAGGAATACAGATAGTCCTCAACTCAAGACGGACTAATGAAGATTGTCCATTATGATCAGAAGTCGTGACAGCTATTAAGTGGCTCACGTGATTGCCTCGTGTCTTTCCCACCCCAGGCCTCCCAAGCCCCCCCTCTCCCCTGGGGTAACCTGCATTCTCCTTTCTCTCCCTGCAGTTGATTGACAAATGACAGTATGGGCACTGCAGCAGTGAACTTAAAACTACGTCATAAGTAGCTTTTGGCGGGGTGGGGTCTACTGTAACTTTGAGTGGTTACTAAGCAACCTGTCATAAGTCGAGGATTATCTATATATGATTATAAAAGGGCAAGCTTGCGAATGTTTCCTGACATAAATTTGTTTGAACCCAGGTTGTTTATTTTGGTTTTAGGAGTACTCATACAGGATGCTGGCTATATAGAAAATAAACTTGGAACAAACTACCCCCAGAGATCCGGACCCTACCCACTCTCATGGCCTTCCGAAAGGCTATTAAAACCTGGCTATTCCGGCAGGCCTGGGGCTGTTGACCTCATGACTGAGGTCCAGCCCCGATTAGACTGGGTGTATAGTGTGGTTTTTTAATCTGTGTCCCTTGTTTTTTAACTTTTTTACTTTTTAAAATTGTATTGTTGTAAGCCGCCCGGAGTCCTTCGGGATTGGGCGGCCTATAAATTCATTCAATTCAATTCAATTCAATGAAATGATTTAAATGTTGAAAAATGTATTGGAGATTCTTACTGGCTTTATACACCTTCTGATGGATGGGTAAGGATGCTGATTACTAAGAGCAGATTGTCCATATTCTTCTGTATCAGCATTGATTATTTGGGGGTGCCATATTTTTAATTTGCTTCTAAGAATGATGGATAATTTGATTGCACGTATATCAAAATAATATATTGCATACATTACTTTTGAGCAATATAACAGTTGCCAGCTAAGTACTGTCATTGCTTCTCACGTATCTTTGAATTTTTACCATAGGCTTCCTATATACTTCCAACTCTAGTTTTGCAGTAATCAATATACACTATAATTTTGAAAATAGATATTCATAGGATTTGAACGTAAAATATATGAAGCATTCTGAAGTCCTAATGCCCTAAGTCCTAATGCTAAGTATTAAAAATGTGATTGTAACTCCTTTCCTACCCATTGTTTGTCAAGAGTTTGGTTTGTCTTTTCAAGATTTCCACTTTTTATTTTATTTTTTTAATATAAATTTTTATTTTTATTACACAGACAACACATACACAGAACAATAAAAAAAAAACAAAGGGGAAAAAAAGCATCATCACATACAGCCTGTCGTTTGGTTACAGGTGTTTTAACATCCA
Organism: Thamnophis elegans; assembly: GCF_009769535.1. Classification (NCBI taxonomy): domain Eukaryota; kingdom Metazoa; phylum Chordata; class Lepidosauria; order Squamata; family Natricidae; genus Thamnophis; species Thamnophis elegans. The sequence goes on from NC_045544.1 coordinate 1,336,699, forward strand.
TATTCTCGAATAACATTTACCATCACAGATTTTTCATCTAGTATAACTAAATGCCTCGCTTTCATTGTACAGTATATGTTCAATTGCAATTAGTATTATTTTTTCCCCAATAAATCATAATTCTCTTGCATTCTTGATTGTCTATTTGATAACAGTATACCTTTATATAATCCCCATGTGAAAATTTTTTTTTTACCAACCATTTATATTTATATATCACTATTTTCAATTATACATAATTCCACCAATCAACTATCAAGTATGCTTATGTTCATTGTTATCCTTGTACCTCATACCTTCAAACAGAAATCTTATTCTTTCATTCTTCAACAAAATATTCTAAATAGTTGCTACATATATATACCAATTTTTAATTATTCCCTTATTAAAATTGTTTATCAACAACAAGATGTCCACTTTTTAGTTTTAGGAAATGACGTGCCAATCACTGCTGCTAATGAAGAAGAGGACGAAGAAGGAGAACAGTTTGACTTTGATAGCGGAGATGAGATACCAGAAGCGGACAGACAAACTATTTTGCCAACTCAAGAAGAGGCAACTTGTATAGGTACATGATTCCAGGCAAAATAAATAATGGGAAGGTTACTTTTTGCAAATATGAATTGCCTTTGAGAGTAACTCTGTAGTCCTTGCAGCTCATCACTCCTGGGAATCAGGGATTGAACTAATCTGGGCTCTCAAAAATTACGACTCTTCATTGCATGGAAACCTAAATGAGATTTGTTCCAGAACAAGCTGTATGGAAATTACTCTTAGGAGCCCACACAATTAAGCCACTGTGAGATGACACTCAATGTATAGATTCAGAGATTACTCTAATACCAAGAGATGCAGCTTTCTGGAATTCTCTGTCCTGCCTGCCGTAAGCATTTGAAGATCAGGCCAACATGACTGCTGTGTAAAATTGTCAGCATTTTCTAATGTTCCCTATATTGAATGGTGAGAGTTGTATAATTGAGGAGAAGTCACTGCTTGAGTTGCTAATTTTTTTCTATCTCTGCCAACCTGGCCCTCGGTGGAGAGAGGTTTGCAAGACCTCTTGGGTTCTTCCAGAACAGCAGCTTCTGATACCTTGGTATGAGCTCAGGCAACAAAGGAGAATGGAATTGTTATACGACTATTTTGCATTAAAATATATGCATAGGTATAGACATAGTGTTATTAATATGCCTGTGCTATATATTACACTATACTTAGTATAATGTATTAGCATATATAGTATATGTTAAGGTAGAAGTTAGGAAAATAAGCAAGTGTTAAATTTGTAACAAAAGCCTTTTCTTTAAAACACAGGAAAGATAAAAAGGTCTGTTTGTTGGTGATTTGTACTATTTCTCAATAGACACAACCCCCCCCCCCAACCCCCCTTTACTTCAACAGTTATCAACCCCAGGGAGAAAAAGGCCATTAGGTTTGAGGAATTGCAGATAAGGGCCCTTGTGCACCCTTTCCCCGCCTTCTAATCTGAAGCCCTCAACACCTCCACTCTGTTCTAAATCTCAAGGCCAAAGAGTTTGCCTAACAGATTAAACACTCAAGCTGTGGGTTCTATTTGTATGCAAGATAATTTAAAACAACACAGCATCCCTTCTCACTATTATTGGGCCTCCACCATAACACCTATAGCAGTGTTTCTCAACCTTGTCAACTTGAAGATGTCTGGACTTCAACTCCCAGAATTCCCCAGCCAGCATGCGAATGCTGGCTGGGGAATTCTGGGAGTTGAAGTCCAGACATCTTCAAGTTGACAAGGTTGATAAACACTGACCTATAGAAATATTTGTAGCCAGTCTCCATCTCTCTTTTCAGTCCCCAAAGGCCTCTTGGGAGAGGGGGGGGCGCGAGGGGGTCGGGGCTGTAACGGTACAGGAGGAAAACAGGATTTCTTTCTGCTGCTTTGCAGATGCTCTGCCTGGGCTAAGGTGGAAAAAGGAAGGTGTTTTACCACCTGTTGACTGGCTGAACCTGCTGAGCTCTGCATCCCCTTTCAGTTTGCCCCTTGTTGGTTTGCTGAAGTCCAAGCCACTCTTCCTTCCCCACCATCACCTGCCTGTCGAGTTGACAGCTGCAGATTGTTCCTTTCTGTTCTTCTGCCTGAAACAAATTTTCCTTCAGATGTGTCCCTGCCGTCAGCATTTCCCTTTTATAACTGGAAACCAGGTGTGGTCCGGTGCTCCTCCAGATGGCCTTAAAGTCTCCGGGGGGAGAGAACAAAGAGGAAAAAAAAGAGCTCTTGCTGTCAAACTCGATTTAATTGAGGGCCACATCAGAGCCGTGTTTGACAGTGGCTGGGATGGGCGGTTCCACCACAAAACCGCAGAGGACAAAATCGCGCTCGCCGAAAGCGCACATTTGACGTCATCACAGTGCGACGAAAACATCGCGCTGTGATCGAAAAATGTAAAAAAAAAGCGAAAACCTTACCCTAACCCCCCAAACCTAAACCTAACCCTAAACCTAACCCTTAACCTAACCCTAAATCTAACCCTAAACCTAACCGTTAACGTAACGCTAAACCTAACGCTAACCCTTAACCTAACGCTAAACGTAACGCTAACGCTCTAAACCTAACCCTAACCCTTAACCTAACCCTTACCTTTATGTGAATCGGCTTGCTTTAATTTTAATTTTATTTCAATTTTTAATTTTTTTCGTCGCGCTGTGATGACGTCACATGCGCGCTTTCGACGAGCGCGATTTTGTCCTCCGCGGTTTTGACGGGTCACGGGGATGGGCATGGCCAGCTTGCAACTGGGGACATCTGGTGGCCCAAGCACTTTGTCAGTGAAAATGGGCTCCCAAACTCCATTTTTGGGCGTGGTGGCCTCCTGTGGCTCTCTGCCAGCAAAAATGGATTTTGTTGGGGGGGGGGATGCGCTGGCAGAGGCACTGCAGACTCGTCCTTCGCTGTTTCCAGGGCGGGCCAGATCTAAGCACCCCTTGGGCCGGATCTGGTGCATGGGCCTTGAGAGTGATACCCCGCTTTAAGGAGTCGTCCTATATAACTATTCCATGTCTGCTCCAAGCACCTTTTTGCCCTCAGATCTGAAGTGCAGGAAATAGAAAGTAGCTTGGTTTTGAAGGGGAGGAGAAGCCATGTTGCAGAGGGAGGAAGTTTGATTTTTTTCTCTCATTATGAGAAGAGTTGCTTTGACAGCAGTGTGTATTTTTTGTATTCAAGGGAACGAAAACCTAGAAAACCTAGAAGAAACAGAGAAAATGCAGAGCTCCAAGGCCAATGCGGAGGGCGTCCTACCACGAGTAAACCCATACTCTGTCATAACCATTTCGCCAATGCAGGAAAAGGAGCTGTTGCTGTCGCCAGAGCCAAGCCCACAAGACGGAACTATAAGCCCCACCCTCTCAAGCGGCTATTCGGTCCCGGTGCCTTGCGGCTATGCCGTACCGTCCAATTTGCCATTGATACTGCCGGCGTATTCCAGTCCTGTTATAATCCGTAATCCTTCTGTGGATGAAGAAGGTAGTGTAGAGCTATGCATAATTATATGTTTTTAAAAATAGAATTATTTTCTTGTCAATGTCCTTTCATTTCTTGGATATTTTGAACCCTCTGTGTGCCATCCAAAGCTATGCACATTGCTCAGTGGGTTGGGCATTGAGTTCTGCAACCCGCCACATAGCTTAAATATCTTTGTTCATATCAATAACATTTATGTCGACTGTTAATGATAGTTTTGTGGAGCTAACATTTTTTTTGTGCTATAAAGTGTCAATTTTATTAGGATTGCGTTTTTAATAGATGAAATTAATTCTTCTCCCCTTTCCTCTTCCCCTCAAATTCTCTGGTTTGTGAGGCTTTTGGTAAAACTTGGAGAGAGCCCAAAGGGATATTTGGAAAGCAGAAAAAGTCTTCTTGCAGAAGCAGAAATCTGATTATTCTACATTGGATTATAGAAACTCTCATCTGAATTTCTCAGTTCTTTGAAATGTCTTTATTTCTAAACTATAAAAGATATTTACCCAATATTATACAATGGGACACGGTGGCTCAGTGGCTAAAGGACCCTATTTTTGAAGTGGGCAAAAAGATGACAGTCCTCTTTATTTTTATTTATTAGAATGTTAACTCACCCTTTATAACTTTATAGGGAATACGATGGGTCAGTGGCTAAGATGCTGAGCTTGTCGATCAGAAAGGTTGGTTTGAATCCCTAGCGCCGCGTAACGGAGTGAGCTCCCGTTACTTGTCCCAGCTTCTGCCAACCTAGCAGTTCGAAAGCACATAAAAAATGCAAGTAGAAAAATAGGGACCATCTTTGATGGGAAGGTAACAGCGTTCCGTGCGCCTTCGGCATTCAGTCATGCCGGCCACATGACCACGGAGACGTCTTTGGACAGTGCTGGCTCTTCGGCTTTGAAACGGAGATGAGCACTGCCCCCTAGAGTCGGGAACGACTAGCACATATTTGCAAGGGGAACCTTTACCTTTATTAATATTATCCTTCTCCTCTTTTCTACTTCCTTCTCCTATTGGTATCTATTACTTATCACTTGTATGTTATGATTAATGGTTGTAACTATTATGATATATGATCTTATCACTTTGTGTGTACCCTGAGAGCTTATGCACCGAACACAAATTCTTTCTGTGTCTAATCACACTTGGCCAATAAAGAATTCTATTCTATCAATAGGTTATAAAATGAAAAGGGTTTTACATATATGCACGGAAGGATACAGCATGCCCTTTTCACTTACTTAAATATTTATAATTCCATATTCAGAGGAGCTCATGAAATGCATTATTAATGAAGGCCTTTAGAAGCCCACCAAACAATATTTAAGGGCAGGAAATTTTACTTGACAAGTCACTATAATAAATGTTAATTTAAAATGCTTTCCCTTTAAGTCACTGTGACAGAGATTGTATCATTTCTTTAGCCAGTGTTCATATAGTAGCTGAAGATGGGCATTCAAATTCCCAGAGTTCAGAAGAGCCCCCGAACAGGTATGTCAAATATTTAATGACGTTTATTGTGAAAGTGCAACATAACTGTAGTATCAGTACATCTGGAGTTGAGTAGAAAAGTAGAGTTTTAAACTGAGGACAATAGGATTAGTAGATGTTCAGGAAAAAGGGATAAGATCCTTCCCCCAGTCCGTCTTTTCATAGTCATATTCAACTTCTTTAACAATACAGATCATGTCTATGGAGATTCTCAATCATCCAGATCATCGTTGTCCCAAAGGTTTTTTTTTTTCAAGAGTCAAGGGAACTTTCTTTATTTTTGAAGACCTTCTGCTTCAGAACTCTGATGAAGAAGCTTCTTGGATGAGAGGAAAAACATCTTCAAAGAAAAACAAGAAAGTCCAGTTGCCTCTTGAAAAAGAACCACCTTTGGGACAATACAGACCATGGTTAATGATGCCTGCCTGTTGGTGGAATGACCAACCAATGGAATAAATGCCCAAAATCTGTTCCAGAAGACCTCTGATGTCTGATTATGTTGTTATTGGATATAGGCTGCTACATCTAGTGCTACAAATGCCTTACTACTTCCTTGCGGGTAGCCAAAACCTTGCGGGTTTCTTCCAAAACCATCTACGTATTTGCCCCTCTGTTGAACAAAGCAAGATGCTGCACTAAATGAATTTTCTTGCTTTATATAGATTTTTAAAACCTTTTTTCCCCTTCTAGTTCCTCAAGCAAATGCTTTTTCTTTTCAGTATCTGTTTTGTTTCTTCATACTTTAGTCTGACTACCTGTCCCTGTGCCTAAAACCCAATTCAGTGTTTCTCAACCGTGTCAACTTGAAGATGTCTGGACTTCAACTCCCAGAATTCCCCAGCCAGCATTCGCTGGCTGGGGAATTCTGGGAGTTGAAGTCCAGACAACTTCAAGTTGACAAGGTTGAGAAACACTGACCTAATTATTACGGTGACTCATTCAACGCCTTTTGTAAGCAGTTCAGGTGGACGTTACCTGTTTAGAGCTGCCGGCAGTATTTTTCAAATCGGGGTTTTGGGCGGGCGGGCGGGGAATGAAAGGTAAACATTTGCTAGGCAACATGGACCAAATCAGATTCCTAAATTTAGAACCAGTGGGAACATACTGGCAATAATCCACGTGTCCTTATTTGAACAAAAGCCACCAAGTCTCTTGAGTCGACGAAAGCGAGGCCATTCCCCCCCTCCTCCCCCCAAGATTTCTGGGAGAAAGTCATCCTGTAACGCCTAGAGATTTTGTTTGTTCCCGGTGACACTGGAAATAAAATAGCTACGATGCAGAGTGGCATATTAGTTCATCTTTGTATGAAGGAGATCGTGTTAAAAGCAGCCACGCTATCAGAGAGAGGAAACGGTTAAGGCGATTGCTGGTTCAATAGTTCCTGGGCCGTCAAGGCAACCGGAGTGTGATTTCTCACACCTGCTAGTCTAGTGGATAGTAAAGATAAAGCAGAAATGCAGCCCTGACCATTATTAAAGAGGTTGCTTTTTGCCAGGGCTCCCGAGTGCTTTGGATTTAATCTCCCAGGCGATGCTTCCGGCTGCCCAGGTCTGCAAGCATGGAATCCATGTACAAACTTTTACAGGAGCTGCATGTTTTTCTAATTTGGAGATGAAGTATGAAGCATGCCAAGCTGATTGCCTACTCATCTTGGTATCTTAATGACTACCACCTGTCTGTGGGTTGTATCTTATGAGTTATGACTGTACAGATAGCAATAGCAATAGCAGTTAGACTTATATACCGCTTCATAGGGCTTTCAGCCCTCTCTAAGCGGTTTACAGAGTCAGCATATTGCCCCCAACAACAATCTGGGTCCTCGTTTTACTCACCTCGGAAGGATGGAAGGCTGAGTCAACCCTGAGCCGGTGAGATTTGAACAGCCGAACTGCCGAACTAGCAGTACAGCACTCTAACCACTGCGCCACCTTGGCTCCCCAACTTACAGCAGTTCATTTAATAACCGCTCAGAGTTACAACGGCATTGGAAAAAAATGACTTACGACCGTTTTTCGCACTAATGACTGTTGCGGCATCCCGATGGTGACATGATCAGAATCCAGATTCTTGGCAACTGATTCATGTTTGTGATAGTTCCAGTGTTCCAGGCTCATCTGATCACCTTTTTTAACCTTCTGACAAGCGAAGTCAATGGATTCACTTAGCAACTTAACGACTGCAGCGATTCACTTAACAACTGCGGCAAGAAAGACTGTAAAATGGGCAAAACTCACGTAACAAATGTTTCACTTAGCAACAGAAATTTGGGGCTCAGTTGCGGTTGTAAATTGAGGGCAACCTGTGTCTCATGATTTACGATTTATAAATCATTACTAGAGCTTTTGCAACGAAGGCAAATTCCTTGTGTGCCCAGTCATACTTGGCCAATAAAGAATATTCTATTCTATTTTGTACAGGCAAAGCCTTAAGATGAGTTGACAACATTCTTTATGTTTTAGATGAATACCGTGTTTCCCTGAAAATAAGACAGGGTCTTATTTTCTTTTGACCCCCGAAATAAGCACTTGGCCTTATTTTCGGGGAGTTCTTATTATTTTTGAGGTGCAGGAAGAGGGAAGCGTGGTCACCTACTGGCTGCTGCTGTGTTGCAATATTTTCGGGGAGGGCTTATTTTTTTGGGGGGGGGGCTTATTTTAGGACATGCACTCAGAAGCACAATTGGACTTATTATCCCGGGGGATCTTATTTTTGGAGAAACAGGGTAATCACTTTGGAAGGAATAGTGGTATAGATATAGGAAAGGCACTTTAAGCCTTGCTGGACTCCCCTTTTCACCCAGTCATTCAGCATACCTGATCATGTGAGGCAGAACTGATAACCTGAAATAAAATCCTCAGATGGCAGCAAACAACTTCTTCTGCAACTTTTTGCCCTGCCTATTGCAAAATGCAGGGCCTCGGCAGAAAGGAGGGGAAGGAAAAGACTTTAGGAATTGCTGCTACCATGTTTTCCCGAAAATAAGACAGGGTCTTATTTTCTTTTGACACACACAGACCCAAATAAGCACTTGGCCTTATTTTTGGGGAGGTCTTATGAGTTTTGACGTACAGGAGGCGGCGAGCATGGTCACCTCATGGTTGCTGCTGTGCTGTAATATTTTTTGGGGGTCTTATTTTTGGGGGAGGTCTTATTTTCAGGGAAACAGAATAGCAGCTTTCTTAGGGAACCAAGGTGGCGCAGTGGTTAAATGCAGCACTGCAGGCTACTTCAGCTGACTGCAGTTCTGCAGTTCGGCTGTTCAAATCTCACCGGCTCAAGGTTGACTCAGCCTTCCATCCTTCCGAGGTGGGTAAAATGAGGACCCGGATTGTTGTTGGGGGCGATATGCTGACTCTGTAAACCGCTTAGAGAGGGCTGAAAGCCCTATGAAGCGGTATATAAGTCTAACTGCTGTTGCTATTCTTCATTTTCTCATTCTCTTTCTCCCTCCTCCCAGATGAATGAGGAGAGGGAAAAGAATCACACCTTATTCGTTCTGCAAAAATCTGGATCAGCCCTAGAGAAAGGGAAGGAGTTACAAAGACCCTCACTTTGTGGGGTAATAGAGATGCCTTAGAGAGAGAGAGAGAGAGAGGCAGGCTAATGAGGGACGGGGAGGGAGTGTTAATGCAAATGTACCACTGTTTTCTGGATAGGCGGAATGAAGCCGTGTTCAGCATTACTTTAGTTAACGTGGGAGATCTGGGTCAGAGGCCTTGTCTGAAAAGATTTGCATTGAAGCCCACGGGGCACTACTTATGCCCCGCCAAAGAAGATTCTTTTGTGTGCTCACACTTGTCCTGCACAATTTTAAGCCCTATGGCAGTGTTTCTCAACCTTGACAACTTGAAGATGTCCGGACTTCAACTCCCGGAATTCCCCAGCCAGCATTTGCTGGCTGGGGAATTCTGGGAGTTGAAGGCCAGACATCTTCAAGTTGCCAAGGTTGAGAAACACTGTCCTAGACACTGAATTGTTTATACGTGAATGCTGGCTGGGGAATTCTGGGAGTTGAAGGCCAGACATCTTCAAGTTGCCAAGGTTGAGAAACACTTGCCCTATGGATTCTCAGGTCCCTTTGCGACTTTAGATTATTATTTTTTTAAGCACACTTTGAAGTAACAATATGTTCTCGAGGACAACATTTCATGGAAGACCTCTTTAAATCCAGCAATTAACATTGTAGTAATGAATGGAATTGCGTATTCTCCTAACTCTCATTAAACTTAATGGAGTTTCCAAGTCAAAGATGCCAAGATTGTGCCTCAAAGTCATTTGAATACGAGGAAATCATCTTTGTTCTCTCTGTTGTCTGCTTAATTTATAGTGAAGATAACCAGGGGAGCACGGACGAGAATCCCTTGGCGAAATGGGTGGCTGATCCCGCAAACACAGAGTGGATGGAGAGTGAGTATGGATGAGCGGTGGTTCCTCTGCAGGGATTTAGCAGTCTTGGATCAATAACTCAGATTGCTGCATTTATCAGATTAATTATACTCTGGACCAGGGGTGGGTTTCTCGCCCCGTTTCAACCAGTTCGGTTGGAACGGGGCCGGCGACGTCCTCGTGCACGCGCGCAGTGCACGCATGCGTACTAGCGCCTGTGCGATGCTCCAGCTGCTCCTGGAGGATCGCGCAGGCGCTGTATGCATTCTGCGCATGCGTGGAAGCGCAGAACTCGTCAAAACCGGGGAAGAAATGCGGGCGGGCGGGTGGATCCTTCGGCGTTCCCGGAAGTTACTTCCGGGTTCGCCGACAAACCGGTTCGCGGGGACCGCCGCGAACCGCCTGAAACCCACCCCTGCTCTGGACCATCAGCTTCTGGATTGCTTGAACTGGTTTTTTTTTTTTAATTCAGATGATATTTATAAATTCCAAGTACGCAGTGCAAAATTGTCTGCAAAACATGTCCGTTTGAGTATATAATGAACTCTTTCAAGGAACTTTTAATCTGAGAACCATCCTGTTCCAAGATTGAAAGGCTTCTAAACTGTTTGAATAGTCTGTTTGCAGCTGGGGGTGGGAAATTTTCTATCATTTCAAGCTTGTAACAGTTTGAAAGATGATGTTTTGCAAGCCCCTAGAATCAGATATCGTTTCTCTGTTTCGCAGCAATGTTACAGTAGTTCACAAAAATAAATATTGTATTATGTACAATCATAACTTAGTACTCTTAAAAAAATGTTTGTTAGTTGCTTGATAAGGAAATTATTTACATATGTGAGTTAGGTGAAACACATACGTTGAAAGGTATGTATTTTGTACAAGTTCAAAGACATAAGCAAAACCTGAAAAATAAAATGTTGCATTTGGTGTGTGCTTCCTTTCTCCAGTGAATCTGGAAGAAAACCTCTTCATTGTAAGGAAATCCTAGGAAATTAAACTTTGGAAATACTATTTTAAATTGCCTTTCTGAAATAATATATGCATTGGATAGTAATTTCTCTTCTTGTTTTAATTGCATTCACTTCTTGGCTCAAAATCTTGCCAGCTTTTTGTAAATATTTGTTCACTTAAAAAAAACTTTATGCTGTGACAGAAATGAGAAAGAACAGATATGAATTTATACACATCTGAAAGTGTACTAGAAACAGACAAGAACTGAGCACATGTGCTTCAGTTTGAACAATGTTCCTTAGAGAGATGTAAAATAAAAAGGAACTGCTACCTGTAGTAGTTATACTTAGGCTAGATATTAAGGAATCAGGGCTGAAAATGTAAATTGTCACACGAGCAATTGTATAATGTGAGGAATCACAATATAGAAGATGCATTTTCAAATCTAAAATGCCTATTCAGTTGTTTACTGCTTACAAACTTCAATTATGCAAATACATTCATTAGAAGCCTTATGTATCTAAAATGCTTATTTAGGTACATACCCATCAACATGTATTCTAATGAATGTATTTAAATAAGTGCACTTTTAAGAATTAAACAAGTCTTTGTAGATTTATTTCTAAAAATAAGCATTTCAAAACTTCAGGCTTTCTGCAGATTTCTGGTAATGCAAAGCAGAAATCCGGGTAGTGCAGGAGGAAATCAAGAGGCTGATTTTAAACATTTTTATTTGTATCTCGCTAACTCACCTGAAGTTGTGAAGCAGTATCAAATGAATAATATGCTTCTGACTAGACACAAACAGAATATGGTATGTATGTGTCATTTATCATTTATTTTTAATCATTATTTTATTGTACCCTATAGATGTTTGTGTTGCACATTTTTACTATTTTTTAAAAGAAATATTTCCAATAACAATTCATTAAGGGTTTTTTCCCTCTTTGATTTTAGATCCTGACGAAGTAATATATGATGATGTACCCAGAGAAAATTCAGACTCTGAACCAGGTATAAGTTTAAATTCAATTTTAATTAGCAGTATTGGTGGGGAGGGGGATACTAAGTGGAAGAAATGTTTAATTTTCCTTAGCTGTCCTTCTACAATATTTCCTATATTTTAGGCCATTGTCATATAAAATGGGGATGGAGATTGAAGTCTTTGGCTTTAAAATAGCATGCTGGGACTATGCACCCCAAATGATGACTTGGGCCTAATAAAAATTATATGGAAATCAAAATATATTTCATTTTCATATAATTAAAATTAATAAAGATGGTTACTCTCCAGGCATTTAATAATTCAATAATTGTGGAGATTTTTCAAGGCTCATCAATGATTCTGGATTGTGTATCTATTTTCCAATTCTGGGTTTATATAGGCATGACAATCAAACCTTACCGAAGCGAAAAAGTTAGTTTGAGGTTGATTTAGATCAGGGAAATAAATAGGAATATACAAAACCTACTGTGTTAAGGTTGGAATGCTTTGATTGATTGATTGATTGATTGATTGATTGGGTGGTTTAAATAATTAATATGGCTGCCCATCCCATAACAGTGATTTTGGGCAGCAGCTGTGTTCTGAAGAACACTGGAATGTTGTGTTTTTCTTCCCAACTTACACATAAACTCATCCATTTCAGAAGTTGTTGCTACAATTGGTAGCTTCCAGGCAATAGTTTGTGGTCCAGAAGAAATATGGAATGTTAGAAATGTTCACACAAACACACACTCTCTCTCTCTCTCTCTCTCTCTATATGGACTTCCCTAGAAGTGATCTCTCAAAAGGAGTAATCATTACTCAGAGCCAAGGTGGCGCAGTGGTTAAATGCAGCACTGCAGGCTACTGCTAGATCAGCAGGTCAGCGGTTCAAATCTCACCGGCTCAGGGTTGACTCAGCCTTCCATCCTTCCGAGGTGGGTAAAATGAGGACCCAGATTGTTGGGGGCAATATGCTGACTCTCTGTAAACCGCTTAGAGAGGCCTGAAAGGCCTATGAAGCGGTATATAAGTCTACTGCTATTGCTATTGCTATTACTCAATTGGAAGAGATGGTCATAACACTCACAGCACCAAGAATCTCGCCAACCTAGCCAAGTCTTGTCTGATTACTAATAGCGGGTCTGTTGAAGCTTCTGCTTCAATTCCATATAAAAGCTGTTTCATGTCAACATCCTTTTGGTCTCAGCTGACTGTGTGTAGAAAGCTATGTCGGGCTTTATTTAGGGCCTGTGGTTTTTCAATACTATTCTGGATCTAATTATTTTTATGACATGGTGCCTTTGATGTTGATGTTGCATCACATGGTTTTCCTTTTTTACTTGATATTGTTCCATCCTGCACATTTTCCGTCAAATTAAGCATCATATTTTTTTCAAGGTCGAGGAAACTCTTATCAAAGTTATGCAAATACAATTCCAGCTTCCAAGCTGAGCCACCACGACCATTAGAAGACCACCGAATGTTTATATCTGTGTGATATAAATCTGGAACGATCTCCCCGTGGAGTTTCGGACCCTCGCCACCCTTCAGGCCGTTAAGACCTGGCTGTCCCAGCAGGCCTGGGGTTGTTGAGTCCCCCCCCTACTCGAATTGGTTGTGTTTTTTAAATTGTTTGTATTGTTGTCTTGTTTTTTTGTCTTACTTTTTTGTATTTGTTCCCCTCCCCTTGGCTTTTGTTCAGCCGCCCTGAGTCCCGCTGGGAATAGGGCGGCATACAAGTCGAATAAATCCAAATCCAAATCCAAAATCCAAATGATGTTGTGACACTACAGTAGACAATCTTACATGCAGACTATTTGCTCTAAAGGATTCTTCCCCTCTCTTTATCGTCATCATAAGTCATATATTGAATATGTACCAGTAAAACAGAATGTTATAAGAGCATTTTCCCCTCTTTTTATTACTCATTTTATGTCATATCCCCTCCCTTCTTGCCTTAGGACATATGGGGTAATGTTTTTCTAAACAAGTGACGGGTTTGCCAAAAGTCAATGTTATCCCAAACCTGTTGTTTTCTGCCTTTGTATATTGACAGGCACAGTTTATGTCTGCTGAGACCCATAATTTTTTTCCAGGGAATAATACTTACCTGATGTTTTGACGTGATGTGTTTGTCCCGATCTTTCTTCTGGTCCTTCATCTCTACATGGAATGTCTTGATCTCAGCTACATTTCATACCATCTTTTAGAATGTTTAGATACTTCCCAACCTGTTCATTCTTTGTCGCCAAGAAAAAGATTCCTTGATTTTACATTTAAGCGTAGATATATTTTTTTCTGAAATTCTATATATGGTGATATTGTATGCCAGTAGTGCAGTGTTTCTCAACCTTGGCACAGCTGGGGGATTCTGGGAGTTGAAGTCCACAGGACTTAAAGTCGCCAAGGTTGAGAAACACTGCACTAGTGCATACTAACTGAGAGAAAATACACAATATAAATATTATATAAATACACAATTTTACTGAAATCAGCTGTTTCTATTTTGCCAGGTAGTTTTTTTGTAGCATTGCTTATCTTTTTTTTTTTAATTGAAAATTTTTGGAAAAAAAAAAGCTTTTACAAATATTTACCTCCCCTCCCCCACCCTCCGCACCCAACACCCCCCCCCAACCTCCCCCCCCCCCCCGACTTCCCAGAACAAATACAGGGTATAAATCTCTAACAAAGATGGTCTAAAATAAACTTAAAGAAAGTTAGTATCATCTTTCATTTGAGCTTTAACTCCTCTTTTGTTAGGCTAGCTCTAAACAGATTATATCATTCCTTGCTTCTTCAGTCATAAACTATCTGGAATTTCTTAGTCCTGTATTTATTTTGAATATAGTCAATCCATCTTCTCCACTCCAGTTTATATCTCTCATTTGAGTGGTCCTTAAGATATGCTGATATTTTAGCCATCTCTGCTAGGTTTGTTACTTTCAATGTCCATTCTTGAATAGTAGGCAAATCTTCCTTCTTCCAGTATTGCACCACCAACAGTCTTGCTGCGGTTATTAAATGCAAAATCAGGTTAGTCTCTATAACTGTACAATCAGTAGTTATACCTAACAAGAATAATTGAGGGGTAAACTTTATCCTCTTTTTAAGAACATTTTGCATAATCCATCATATTTTATCCAAAATGCTTTAACTTTTTTACAAGTCCACCATATATGGTAATATGTAGCATCGACACAATCACATCTCCAGCATTTAGGTTGCAAATTCGGATACATACAGGCCAGTTTTTTAGGATCCAAATGCCATCTATAAAACATCTTATAAAAGTTCTCTCTCAAATTTTGGGCTTGTGTGCATTTTACATTTCTTATGTAGCATTGCTTATCTTAATTCACCCAACCCCTTTTATATAAAGCCGCCTCACCCTAGGACAGTGATGGTTAACCTTTTTGGTGCCGAGTGCAGAACCTGGAGTTTGCACTCACTGGAGCACCGGAACCCAGAAGATAGCAGCTGGATGGTGCGCATGTGCGCAGCGCCCAGCTGCTTTTCTGGTTTCTGGCACGCTCATGGCCACAGAGCAGCTGGCGATGGCTCACATCCCACAGAGAGGCCCCTGCGTGCCACCTCTGGCACGTGTGCCATAGGTTCACCATTACGGCCCAAGGATGACTCTGGATGCTTCTTAACCAAGATTCTGCAGAAGCCTAGGGTTCCATGAGAGGTCTTCCCTGGGAGATCATGGTTTATTTAAAACACACAAGAACCAAACAAAAACCCTCTAAACTCCAACATTGAATTGATCCACTGGAGCGTTTGCCAACCGTGGGTGGGGATTGCGCATGCACATGCAAGCAGCGAGGTAAATAAAGTGCCCGCTGAGGAGGGAGGAGCAGCAGATGATGACAGATGCACCAGAGAGAATCGGAGACGCTGCTGAGGCCTCTACACCAGGCCTCCCCCTGCTGGTGTGCCGGCCTTCCTGCAGGTGCAGCGAAGTCTCAAGACAGACCCAGGAGACGCAGGACTTTGAGGGCCCGGGCACCAGTGCAGCAGAATGCCTGCCTTCCTGCAGGTGCCGCAGCCCAGGGGGCTCCATCTCAGGGCAGGCACAGGAGACGTGAACTAAACGTCCAGTTCCGAGGGCTAGTCTGACTTGGCTTCCTTGGGGCCATCTTCTCCAATTCAACTTGGCCAAGGAGACTTATTTTCTCAGAGAAAAACATCTGACAATCTCACTTTCCATGAGTTACATAGTATGAAAGCATATTCCCCCCCCTTTTTTTATTTCATTCAATCATATCCAATTCTCAGAGGCAGCCTGGATACATCCCTGCAGTTGTCCACAGCTGACTTTAGAACACCATTTGTCGGCTGTGACCAGGGGGGCATTTGCCCAGGTTCGCCTGGTGCACCAATTGCGTCCCTACCTGAACCGGGAGGCCCTCGCAACAGTCACTCATGTCCTTGTGACCTCAAGACTGGACTACTGCAATGCGCTCTACATGGGGCAGCCCTTGAAGAGCATTCGGAGACTTCAGCTTGTCCAGAATGCAGCCGCGTGAGCGATTGTGGGTGCACCCCGGTACACCCACGTTACACCTATCCTCCGCGAGCTGCACTGGCTGCCTGTTGGTCTCCGGATACGCTTCAAGGTGCTAGTCGTCACTTATAAAGCCCTTCATGGTATTGGACCTGGGTACTTGAGAGACCGCCTGCTGCCAATTACCTCCAACAGACCTATTAGATCCCACAGAGATCTAATCCCACAGGCCACAGAGTAGGCCTCCTCCGAATCCCATCTACTGGCCAATGCCGATTGGCTACCACCCGGAGGAGAGCCTTCTCTGTGGCTGCTCTGGCCCTCTGGAACGTGCTCCCCGTGGAGATTCGGACCCTCACCACCCTTCAGGCTTTCCGCAAAGCCCTTAAAACCTGGCTGTTTCGACAGGCCTGGGGTTGACGAGTTCCCGTCCCCTCTCGAACTGTGTGGTTGTTGATTGCTTTTAAATTCTTTTGTAGTTGCTTGCTTGTTGTTTCCCCCTGTCTGTATTCCCTTCCTTTGATTTGTGAGCCGCCCTGAGACACTCCGGGAATAGGGTGGCATATAAATGCAATAAATCCAAATCCAAAAGTAGTTCGTCATTGCCTCCTTTCTAGGGCTGAGAAAAAGTGACCGGCCCATATTCACCCAGCTGGTCACAGTTTCTGATGCCTTAACTATTGCACCAAATTGGCATTTCATGGAGGTGCATAGGTTTGTGCTGTTCTATGGTGGCATCTGTATTTCGGAATAGCCTTCCACTTGTTTTGGAAAATTGCGTTTTACAATTATTATTTTTTTCAGAAAAACTGTCCTGGTGGGCCAGTGCCTAGGATGTCATGTTTTGGAGTTTTATGATTGTACAATATTAAAGATTTAATTTTTTTAAATTGAGAATCTATTTTTATTTTTGTTTCAATAATATAAATCATTAATAACCTTTGAATTGTGAAAGGAAATGGATAGATAAATGAAAATGGAATTTGTAAGACATGAAATAATGGAAGGAAATAGTCATTCTTAAACATATACACAATAAAATGTATTTTCGTTTATGCCCAGATTTTTTTTAAAATTAAAATTATGGCTTTTTAAATTTAAGCTGCGTTTCCTAGAGATTATATTTTGTAAGAAATTCTAAGCCTGAAGTCCAAATTTTTAAAATTTGTGCATTGATAATAGACCTTCCCTTTATTTTTCATTCCTTGGACTGAAAATAGCAAAGAAAGATTTTCATTTACAGTCATAGATATTTGAGATAGAATTTTTCCATGAGTAGAACTTAATTATATTTATATTTTAATGGATGCAGAGGAGATGATTTATGATGATGTTGAGAATGGAGATGAAGGTGGAAACAGCTCTCTGGAATATGGGTGGAGTTCCAGTGAGTTTGAAAGCTATGAAGAGCAGAGCGACTCAGAGAGTAAAAATGGAATACCCAGTTCTTTTCTGCGTGGCAACCACAGAAGACAAGTATGTAATTCTGAGGGCTTTTTCTAGCATATTTGTGCTTCCCAAAGTTGTTGTAAGTCAATGTTTATATCATCCAGCTGCATTACATAATTCCAAGCCAAAACAAGCACATAAAATATTAAGCAGTTTTGAAGCAAGAGGTAGAATATCTCATGGCATTTCATAAATGGATTTGTACTCGGGAAGTATTAGATTCCACCCTAATACAGATGCTCTTATTTCCTGATATCAATGTAATTTATGTACAGTGTATAGTAGAAGTTGTTCAGTGTGATGGTACCTACAAAGGGAGAGATGGTGTGATGGATTAGTTGAAGTGGCTGTTTCTCAGCAAGGAGGGAACACAATCAAAGGGGGGCATGTATGTCAACACAGCCCATAGGTGGATAGGAGACAGAGGAACAGCTTAAGGATAGTCACACCCTAGAACAGAGGGTGGCAACCTTAAATAGCAATAGCAATAGCAGTTCGACTTATATACCGCTTCATAGGGCTTTCAGCCCTCTCTAAGCAGTTTACAGAGTCAGCATATCGCCCCCAACAATCCGGGTCCTCATTTCACCCACCTCGGAAGGATGGAAGGCTGAGTCAACCTTGAGCCGGTGAGATTAGAACCGCTGAACTGCAGAATTGCAGTCAGCTGAAGTAGCCTGCAGTACTGCACCCTAACCACTGCGCCATCTCGGCTCTATTTAAACACTCCAAGAGCCACAAAGTTCATAACTGGAAGCTCCCCTCCCACATTCAATTCTGGAGTCGACCAGAAGTCTGGTTCTCTCCCCCCCACCACCATAGAGTGCTCCTCCTAGCACGGCATACTTTTTCCTATACCTGTCCTAACCAAAAGCCTTATCAATTGTGGAACCCACTGGCAAACACGCCCCTTGCCATAGAGTCTCCTTCTGGTGTGCAGCCCCCGCCAGACGCTCCTCTCAACATTGTGTCAACAGGCGCCGTAGCTGCAGCAAAGGGATGAAAGAGCCACATGTGGCTCCAGAGCCGCAGGTTGCTGGCCTCTGCCCTAAAACCTCTCGGGGTTCGTAGGTTAGTAAAGATTTCGCCTGGTAAGATTCTATCTATTGGTGTGAGGAAATAAAGAGCTGAACTTTGGCTGGATTGTTCTATATCATTCTTGGGCTGAGCTTGACACTGTTTTCTTATTATGAATCCTAATATTTAATATAGTGTTTAATTCATTCCTTTATAACTCTGTAATAACCAGATGAACCTTCAGTTGTAAGTAATGCTCTGCAATCCTCTAACAAAAGTGGACTTCATTTTATGTTTTCAAAACTCAAAGTTCATTTCAGGTCTGTCTTGAAAGAACTGAAAATAAAGTGAAGAAAGAAATAACATTAGGGGAAATGTGAGATCAGAGGCTTGGGGTGTAAATAGTTTAACAATTTAACAGTGACGTAAATGAGAATCATATTTAAGATGATGAATGTAGATATGAAAAGTAGTTTTTAAATTGAATGCTATATCAAGAACTAATTTTAAATAGTTAGAATAGTTAGTGCCCCATAATTTTAAAACAGTGCCATAGTAAAACTCTAACCATAATGTGACTAGGATTATTTCAGGACTAAATCCAGATTGACTCCAAATTGATTGCAGTGTTCAAGACATGTAAGGGCAGTATTGGACTTCTTCCCGTGACTCCTTCTGGAAACTCTAATAAACTGAATAAAACTCTTAATAAGAAAAAGAAAGTATATTTATATCACACACAAAAATTGTTTCAGTTCTTTAATTCTATGGCTTTGAAAATCCTGAATTAATTCATTGAAGTAAAAAAAAAAATAGAAAAGAAACTATAAAAGTTCCTCGAATGATCTTAGAAAAGGTACTTTTCTCAAAACCAGGCGACCATGAGTTCTAATCCTATCGTGCTCATGAAGTCCCATTGGTGACTATGGCCAGCCACTTTCAGCCCCAGGAAAAAGAAAAGGTAAAAACACTTCTAAAAAGCTCGCTAAGAAAATTGCAGGGACTTCTCTAAGCAGTGTCCAGGAGTCCAGGCTGACTCAATGTGCTCTACACACACACACACACACACACACACACACACACGTTGGAACGATGCCGCATTCTGCATGAGAAGCAAGTGAGTTTTACAGAAAGAGATATTAATGCCTCCTGTCTGGTAAAGAAGTAACCAGCTGTCCTCTGCATTCTTAAGTGTTCAACTTTATCGTCAAGAAAGACTTCAGTAGAGATTAAAACATTATTCCGGGGACTGGTGATAATTAATCCCAAAATAAAATACATTAGGATGATCCCGGGATGAAAATCAGATGAGACAGCCATAAATCCTCCTGTCTCTCGGAGCTTTCTGGAAAAAAGGGGGTCAAGCTAGGTGTATTTTCGTTTCAGTGATTTTCATTCATTAACTGTGTAGTGAAATCCGTGTCTAAAGTGGTTCTTATTCACCATTTCCTTTCCTATAGCCTATCCCTTATCTTTCATGATCAAAGGCTAACAGGGATCTCTGTACCTGCTAACTGTATAATTAAATGAAAGCGAACCAAAGCCGGGGGAGCGAGCGATCGAAGAAGGCCCCAAAATTAAGCGGGATCTTTTGGGAACGGCCCGGGACGCGGGAAAAATTATGAGAAAGCGTGCCTGTCCCGCCAAATGTGGGACGTCTGGTCACCTTAGATTAAGGGTAAGGGAGGGGAACAAATCGCAGAACAAATTAGTCCAGATTGGAGCGGATTGAAGTAACAGAGATAATATATACGTTGCTGTAATGTCCCTCCAATAATTGGTGTAAGGCCATAAGTAAAGACTGTTTATTTTTATTTATTTATTGGCATCCCAACTTTATTATTTTTTATAAATAACTCTAGGCAGCTAACACAGACTATTAGTAATGTCTTCCTCATCCTGTTTTCCCCACCACAACCCTGTGAAATGGGTTGGTCTGAGAAAGAGTGTGATTGATCTAAGGTCGCCCAGCTGGTTGTCATGGCTGAGGTGGGACTTGAACTCCCGGCCGCCCGGTTTCTAGCCTGCTGCTTTAACCGCTAGACCAAATTGGCTCTCTACTATATGCCGTATACATTTCTTAAATATCCCATTCCTATTATACCCAACTGCTGTTTCTTACAGCATCCCCATGGTCACATGATCAAAATGTGGACACTTGGCAACTCATATTTATGACGGTTGCAGTGTCCTGGTGTCATGTGATCACGTTTTGTGACCTTTTGACAAGCAGTCACTGAGGAAGCCAGATTCACTTAACAACCCTATTACTAACATAACTACTACAGTGATTCACTTATCAACTGTGGCAAGAAATGTTCTGAAATAGGGGAAAACTCACTTAGCAACAGAAATTTTGGGCTCACTCCTGGTCGTAAGTCAAGGACTACCAAGGGGCAAAATATATCCTTTTTTTTTTTTACATTGCCATTCTTTTTTTTTTCTAATCTGGCCCCCAGCAGTGCACATACAGCCCAATCCCTTTAAATTTTGAGGTTGTATCTTTTTGTGTGTGCCGCAGTTCTCCCATGACCTGACCCGTTTGAAGGAGCACTATGAGAAAAAGATGAAAGACCTGATGACTAACACGGTGGGAGGAGTAGAGATTCAGCAAATGAAGCAAAAACACGAGTTGAAGGTAAACATCCTCGATTTTCCAACCAGCTAAATGTTAAAACGGTTGTTCTGCAGACACAATGAATGTGTGTTTTAGTAAACGAAGCTGATGGAAAAAATTAGCTTGTGTTCACCCCGTGCTGTTTGCGTTGCCCTCACTTTAAAAGAACTTTATCAGGGGTTTTATGCCAACTTTTGGGGCTGCTGTTTTAACATTTAGGGAATGAAACATACAGTTAATTTTCTTTCTGGATTTTTTGGCTCTGCCGTTGCAGTTTAATTCACCTAGATAAGTCGTTGTTAGTCTGCTTCAGTGGATATCTCTCTGGAAGATCATGTAGATTTTAGCTTCTGGGGGAGTTTTGAGTTTAAATAAATGTGGTTGTCGTTTTTCTTTTTCAGTATAAGTACCCTTTAGCATTAAATAGCTAATGTCTAATTGGGGATACCAGCATTACTTTATCTTGTTATGGAATCAGGGAAAAACACTTTCCATGAAGGAGCAGAAACTGCAGATGCAAGTGAAAATTTGAGAGTGTCCTTCTTTCTCTCCAAATTTGGACACGCCTGGTGAGCTATGCAAGGAAATTCTCATACTGGTTGGCCGCTTCCCCAGTTTCTGGATATGAAGATTCGTACAATCAAAGGAGGAGTAGGATGGTTCCTATAAATGTTAATTTGTTCTGCTCATCCTACTTCAAGTGAGATATAAGCTCCATAAAAATAAGCATTAAAAGTTGCAGCAGTGTTTCAAGAACCTTGAAAGAAGAGCCGAGGTGGCGCAGTGGTTAGGGTGCAGTACTGCAGGCCACCTCAGCTGACTGTGATCTGCAGTTCAGCGGTTCAAATCTCACCGGCTCAAGGTCGACTCAGCCTTCCATCCTTCCGAGGTGGGTGAAATGAGGACCCGGATTGTTGGGGGCAAGTTGCTGACTCAATTCGCTAAAAAATCTGTAAACCGCTTAAGAGAGGGCTGAAAGCCCTATGAAGCGGTATATAAGTCTAATAAATAAATAAATAAATAAATAAATAAATAAACCTTGTAGTCCAACATTTCTGATCTCTTTATGCGTATTAAACTTAACTTGGAGATGTGGTATCTTGATGTTAAGATACGTCTAGAGAGAGAGGGGGACGCAGTGGCTCAGTGGCTAAGATGCTGAGCTTGTTGATCAGAAAGGTTGGCAGTTCAGTGGTTCGAATCCCTAGTGTCATGTAATAGAGTCCCAGCTTCTGCCAACCTAGCAGTTCGAAAGCACGTAAAAAATGCAGGTAGAAAAATAGGGACCACCTTTGGTGGGAAAATAACAGCGTTCCATGCACCTTCGGCGTTTAGTCATGCCAGCCACATGAACACGGAGATGTCTTTGGACAGCGCTGGCTCGTTGGCTTTTAAATGGAGGTGAGCACCGCCCCCTAGAGTCGGGAACGACTAGCACATATGTGGAAGGAGAACCTTTTACCTTTACCTTAGGGAGAGGTAGAAGAGGCTAGTATAAAAATTGCAAGGAGGAATAGCTTATTTAAAATCTGTTAAGGAGGTTAAATACTGGAAAATAACTGTGTGTATGTTTCCATTGTCTCCCTGTATGTATAAATATGGAAGATATGCCCTAATAAAAGAAATAAAAGCTGGCATATTAATGAGCAGGCATTAATCATTCGCGTAGCTTGTTGACTTCGGTCTCCACAACCTGACATTGTTCTTTTTACAAGCAGCGCTTGTCGTGTGTTGTGTCTGCTATAACATTTATAACACTTTGGATTCCACTCTGATTACTCACTGAACCTGCAGGATCTGTTTCTCCCTGCCTTCCAGATGCAGAAACTCATGAGGGCCGCCAGGGAGGGCACCAAGGACGGGCTTGAAAAAACTAAAGCGGCTGTGAAAAAAGGCCGGTCATTCATCAGAACGAAGTCCTTCATTAGTCAAGGTATGCACTGATCATCCCAATGTATTAATTAACTATTTAAAGCAAAATAGCATTGAAATGTTTAACTATTTGTCTTTCAAACCATTGCTTCAGAAAATGGTCTTAGCTCATAGGTAGGTTTTTAGGTAAGGAAATATTAACTGAACTTATTTTTTGGGGGAAAAAATAGAATTGATCTTAAGATTTAAAACGTGTGTGTGTGTGTGTGTGCAATTAAATTGAGTTTGTTAACTGAGTAATTGAAGTTGACTGAAATTGTTTGAAGTTTCACCCTCAGAAACGGAAAAGTCATTGACCATCTTGACTTATAATGTTACTTCTGCTGCTAAAATAATGTTGCTCTGGATGAACATGCTATGGTTTTTGGCTGAAAATATGAACACAATGATAGGTCAACTCTGCAATTCAGTTGAGGCAGTTTCTGAATTCAAATCAAACACTCTAAAGGTTATACATACAATTGACTACTTAATTTTCATTAGTTTGAGTTGAGTTTGAGTTTTATTTCATTTGTATGCCGCCCTTTTCCCTGAGGGGACTCGGGGTGGCTCACAGCTCAAAAAGGGGAAGGAGGGATACAAACAGTTTAACAAGAACACAAAACAAGACATAGTTAAAAAGCACAACAATCATACCATTCGGGATAGGGGCAGCGAATCTTTAGCCCCAGGCCTGTCGGAACAGCCAGGTCTTAAGGGCTTTGCGGAAGGCCTGGAGGGTGGTGAGGGTACGAATCTCCACGGGGAGCTCGTTCCAGAGGGTCGGAGCAGCCACAGAGAAGGCCCTCCTCCGGGTAGTTGCCAGTCGACACTGGCCGGCGGATGGAATTCTAAGACATCCATTAATTCGGATTAATGGATGTCTTAGAGGAAAAACACTTTGGACTTGAAACCCACAAACACCATGCACACCAGTTTGCCACACATGGCGAGCAGTATTATACAGAGTATCAAAAGGAGTGAGAGCTAGTAAGGCAGAGAAATAGCAATAGCAGTTAGACTTCTATACCGCTTCATAGGGCTTTCATCCCTCTCTAAGCGGTTTACAGAGTCAGCATATTGCCCCCACAGTCTGGGTCCTCATTTTACCCACCTCGGAAGGATGGAAGGCTGAGTCAACCTTGAGCCGGTGAGATTTGAACAGCCGAACTGCAGAACTGCAGTCAGCTGAAGTAGCCTGCAGTGCTGCATTTAACCACTGCGCCACCTCGGCTCTCTTTGAAAGACATGGCACAGGGGGAAAAACCTGTGGTATTATAGAAAATAGAAACACCATGTACTCCATCCAGTGGTGGGATTCAGGCAGTTCGCACCACTTGGGGAGAACCAGTTGTTAAGTTTCTGAGCAGTTTGGTGAACTGGTTGTTGGAAGAAATCATTAGGGCAGAGAACCGGTTGTTAAATTATGTCAATAGCAATAGCAATAGCAGTTAGACTTATATACCGCTTCATAGGGCTTTCAGCCCTTTCTAAGCGGTTTACAGAGTCAGCATATTGCCCCCACAGTCTGGGTCCTCATTTCACCCACCTCGGAAGGATGGAAGGCTGAGTCAACCTTGAGCCGGTGAGATTTGAACCGCCGAACTGCAGAACTGCAGTCAGCTGAAGTAGCCTGCAGTGCTGCATTTAATCACTGCGCCACCTCGGCCCACCACTGACTCCCCCCTCCCCCCAAATGTTCTGTCCTTAACAAACCGTTCTTCCTTGCTTGTTCTTCCCATGTTTGTTGCCACTTCCCCCACTGCTTTTTTTTAAAACAAAATTCTCTTTTAAAGAAAACTTTTTAAAGTTTCTCTTTTAAGGATCTCATGTACAATGTCTTTTGGATTTCTCTTTCCTCTTCTTTTCACGTATTTGCTTTGGTCCCCATCTGTGACCAAACTAGCTTGGTGTACTTTTTTCATCCTGATCATTCATTTTTTGTGTTGTGTCTACATTTATTTAGCATCTGTATATTCTTGAAAAGAACCAGTTTGGAATAATTGTTAAGGCCCCAGTTTAGGGTTAGGGTTACAAGTTACTTTTGAAAAACTTTGCCAAGAAAACTGCAGAGACTTCCCCAAGCTGTCTCTGAGAATCAGATATGATTGGATAGAGGAAAAGTAATATATTCTTGATACGTGGTCTTTAAATATCCTGTTATCTCTGCTCTTAACTTATTTTTACCTTTTTCGTGATGTATCCAAAGCTGCCTTCCATATTCTATGGTGAACAGAAGGATATCTTAAATGAGCTTATTTTTTGCTTCTTTTGTGAAACATTCCTCACAATGATCTGCATTCTACTAACTGTTATATTTATAGTAGCAATTTGCAAGTCTAAAAATGTATGTTTCCATTTCTGCATCTTTAGTAAACTTTTTAAGAGACACAAATCCTATTCTTTCCCCTTTAAATTTTTGCCCTTTATTTTATAATTCTGCACTCCATTTCCCTGTCAAACCACTTCTTCATTGCCCTGCATCTCAGTTAACAATCTGAATGTATCTACATTAAAAAAATAACACATATGGAAATTCCGAATACATTGAACATATATCATGGATCCATCTAACTTATTTTTAATGTTAAAAACACTTGCTGTATATTCCATATTCTTCCACTTGCTGTACTTCCACCTTATACTACTGCTAATCACATTCAGAACCACCATCAATTCTGTATTTAACACTTTTCATATTGTCATCACTATCTCTAAACCAACAAATGTACAGTCAACCTCCTTTCTCATTCATATATATTTACCAGTGACCTGGTGAAGAATAAATATGTGGTTTATAAAGCCCCCAGCCTACGTAGAGCATTACTGATGCATGGCAGCATTCTGTGCGTTGTAGATTCATGGACAGAGTATAAAGGTTTCCTACTTTAGAGAATTAATTATTCAAAAGAAATATTGCTATATAAAAATTATTGGTAAATGTACATTGAGTTTTTCTTAGAACAATGAATTCCACATTTTTACTCAATAGTGGTGGAACAGATGCTAATCTTACCTGAGCAATAAATACTTTTAGGACTGATTATCTTCATATATGAAATTCTAATATGATTTATTTCTAGAACACAGAGCTACCTGCCTTGAGGAAGAGGAACTATTTATTGATGTAGATTGCATGCACACAGAAGCAATCATGACTCCGATGCCAGATGGATTATCCCAACAACAGGTTTGCTCGTTGGATACTATTGAAATCTAATCCTCAGTCTTTTTGTATTCACCTTAATTTCTAACAGTAACTTCACCTTGCTACATCTTATGTCTAATTTATGTGGATTTGTCTCTCACAAAATTGCAATTCAAATGAAATTAATTGTCTTGACATGTGATAAATCCCTGAAGTAGAGTCTTTGAAGAGAAACTCAAATAAAACTTAATTGCATGAACCTCTATGACTTATATTTTGACATGTTCTTTCCTGATGGTGACTTTCTTCAAATCTTGCAATTAGTAACAGACAAGTCAGTTTATTATGGGAATGAAAAAGATTTAGTTCTGAACATGCTGCTGTTTGCCACGAGGTGGCATCGTTAATCACTTGTGTGTGTCTTTTGCTCCTTCCCTAGATAAGAAATGCTGGATTAAACAATTTAGTCCAAGTATAAATTGACTGAAGGTCTCTGGGCTCAATTGAGCACGTTAGAAAATAGCTTGACTTTTATTGGGGGATGATTTCAAAATGAGATTTCTACCTTCTTTAGCTGGTTTGAGAATTCATGAAGACCTCGCTGTTATTAATTTTTTTTTTTAACATAATAGGAATAAACCTGCAACCCTCCGTGCAGAGGGAATTAATTCCGTTTCTTAGAGAACATGATTTAAAGAAAATAGAGTGTATCTGTTGCAAAGGACTGCCCCAAAACAGTGTGTGATTGGAGAATTATGATAAATAAGCCCAGAGACTAGAAAGTAAATCTGTCAATCTATCATTCTATGTAGACTTCGCATCCTATCTCTCTTTGCTGTGGAACTGAGTAATGTGCAGCTGTTATTAAAGGCCCTAGAAACCTGCTTCACAAATAGTGCTAAACCATTATTGTGGATTATTCTGAGTTTCCTGTGATGGAGATTAAACAGTACTCAATTTACAACAGTGCATTTAGGGACCGTCCAAAGTTACAATGCATTGTTTTTCACACTTTTAACCATTACAGCAGTGTTTCTCAACCTTGGCAACTTGAAGATGTCTGGACTTCAACTCCCAGAATTCCCTAGCCAGCATAACAACTATGGCTTAACAACTATGGCAAAAAAGCTCATAAAATGGGGAGTAACAGCCTTTCTTAGCAATGGAAATTCTGGCTCAAATTGTGAGTCGAGGGCCTTACCTGTGCAAGAAGTTGAAAGTTAAGGAATAAGTCTCTGAAATAGCGGATACGCTTTTTCATTCACGAAATTGTCTTTCTGGTTTCACTGAGTCATAAATGGCCAGATTCTCTGATTTATCAGACAGAAGTGACAAATTCTATTTGAGGAGGGATAAGTGTTTGTGCAGAGATACCCTCGAACGGCAAATTAAATGTATGGCTGTGCCATGTTTGATATTCTATTTTAACAGGTTGTGCGAAGATACATTTTAGGGGCTGTGGTTGACAGTGAGAAAAACTACGTGGATGCTCTGAAGAGAATATTAGAGGTAAGCAATTGTCATTTTGAAGCCAAATAAATACGAATCTCATTTGTATAATTCAATATTGCTGATGTTTTTGTAGTCGTGAAGATAATTTGTTCGATTATAGCTTTTGATAAATTACTCGATGTTAAGTTTGAGTATAATCTTTATTGTCGTTGTACTTGAATACAAAGGAATTGACGTCCTTTCTTTTTTTTTAATTTTAGCAATATGAAAAGCCTCTTTCAGAGACGGAGCCCAAATTACTGAGCGAGAGGAAAGTCAAGATGGTCTTCTACCGAATTAAAGAAATTATTCAGTGCCATTCAATGTTTCAGATGGCCCTGGCGAGCCGTGTCTCGGAGTGGGATTCTGTCGAAATGATTGGGGACGTCTTTGTTGCCTCAGTACGTGAATGGTCATAGCTTTGGGGTCACTTAAGCCTGTTTAATTCCTACAAGTGAATTTCCAAGGAAGAACTAAAACTTCTTCCCAAGGTCAAGTCAGATTCCTTTGCACTCCTAAAGACAAACGGTGGCAACATTTTGCTCCTTGTGTTCCTATTTTGGTTTTAATTTTATCTTCCTTTGGCACTGGGGTGAATTATAAACACTGCGAAGAAAACAAAGTTATTAAAATGTTTGTCAGGGAATTGTGCAGCAAGGGTCCAAATGGAGCCAGAGGCGCTTGATGTGAACTTGTAGTTTTAAATAAATAAATAAATAAATAAATAAATAAATAAATAAATAAATAAATAAATAAATAAATAAATAAGTGTGTGTGTGTTTATTTGTGCTGATAAATAAATAAAGGGAGACTAGTATAGATCTATTTCAAGCTATTTAGCTCTCATCAGCTAGCCATACCCTTACTGGGATTCGAACCTGTGCCTAAGAGGCAATAGAGCACAGGTTCGAATCCCAGTAAGGGTATGGCTAGCTGATGAGAGCTAAATAGCTTGAAATAGATCTATACTAGTCTCCCTTTATTTATTTATCAGCACAAATACAACACAAATATATATTTATATCAATATATACACCAAACAAGATAGTCAGGCAAACAGGAACATCGTGAGATAAATCACGGAGCGCACAGGAAACAAAGAAGAAAAAAGGCGGAGAAAAGGGGAAAAAAAACCCCTCCACACCCATAGAAGCCAATCAAAGCTCAAATTGCCTCATGCAGGGATCAGCCGTCTTTTAACTAACAATCACAACTGTGTGTTGTGGCTCCCTGCACAACCCCACTGCTCCGGCGACTAAATTTAAATATGTTAACAATGCCATCCCCAGTTGCTATCACTATCACTTGGTTTGGGAGGGTTTAAACTTAGTGAAGTGTTTTAAGTGTGTACTTGCAGTATTTAGGACACCATAAAATCCCTACAGTGAAATAAATGAATTTACCGAACCTATTTTTAAATGGACTCAGCTTGGAGTTTGTGCTAATAGTTTCCTAGCAACAAGAAGCATTCGATTTTAACATCTTAAGGGAAGTTACATTTCTTAAACCTTTCTGGTTATTAAATCTTCGATAATGTAGATAACAATTTCAAATTAAAGGCAAATAAACTCAGAAAGCAACCTCCACTCTTAATATGAGACATATTTGTATACTTTTGAAAATATATTTCCATTGCTAATTGGTCCAGAAAGTTAGGCTTCTCATTTTTATTTTAATCTTCACTGCATATCTTTCAAGTTGGAAAAACTTAATTGTCAATCCTAAAATAAAACCCTCCACATCCATCTTGTTTTCTTGGCAAGGATATTGGGACCTGGATATCTGCGGGACCGCCTCCTGTCCCATACCTCCCAACGACCTATAAGATCTCACAGGTTGGGCCTCCTCTGGGTACCGTCGACCGGGCAATGCCGTTTGGCGACTACTCGGGGGAGGGCCTTCTCTGTAGCTGCCCAGGCCCTGTGGAACGATCTACCCGCAGAGATCCGGACCCTTCCCACTCTCTCAGCCTTGCGTAAAGCCACTAAAACCTGGCTGTTCCGGCAGGCCTGGGGCTGTTGACCCCAAAATATGGTCTAGCCCCACTTGGAATGGAGTGCATGGTGTGTTTTTTAAATCTATCTTTTTTTTTCTCTGTATTTTATTTTATTTTATTTATTTCTGTACTGTAAGCCGCCCGGAGTCCTACGGGATCGGACGGCATATAAATGTTATTAAACTTTAAACTTTAAACATTCACCTCTGCCGCCTTCTGAACCATTGTTTGAACTTCCCAATCTAGTTTGACAACCCCGGGATTTCTCCTCCTTTTCATTTCCTATCCAAGCATCGTAGTGAAAAGTGACAAAGGTATAAAACAAGTATCAGAATTAGATTTCTCGGACCTTTTGTCTCATCTTTTAAGGCTAACATATTGTATTATAGGCTTTATGAACCCTTCATCAGATGGACGGGCTCCCTTAAATGATTCAGGATTTAATCAGACATTTCTTGATTTTATTGCTGTTGTAGTCTATCCAGGCTGTCCTCTTGACAACACAGCGGCATAGTATCAGTGACACTGAAATTATGAGGTATAATCTTAAAAGCAAATGCCGAAACAATATTGTTTTACGGAACTGGCATGTCTGAGATTTCTTGGTAAAAGCCTTTTGTAGAGATCCTTAAAAAGTGGCAAATGTTTTTAAATAAAAGTTACAGGTTTTTGACTTTACGCTGAGTATCTTGAATACTCTTTTAGAAATACGTGTTCTACATTGCAAGTAACTGATAACGTGCATTTGTTTTGTTGTGTCCTTTAGTTTTCTAAATCCATGGTACTAGATGCCTACAGTGAGTACGTAATCAATTTTAGCGCAGCTGTGGGGATTCTCAAGAAAACGTGTGCTACAAAACCTGCCTTCCTCGAATTTTTAAAGGTGAGCATTTTGGATTTTGGTTGCTTTGTGAGATTGTTTGTTGACCATCAGAGTAACCATGACGATCTGGGAGACTGATCGTTTGACAAATACTGAACATCCAGGGTTTATCTCGGCCTTAAGACTATTCATGAATATGTGTTTATGTTTATATAGTTGTTGTTCAGTCACTAAGTTGTGTCAGACCCTTCACAACCCCATGGTCCATAGCACACCAGGCCATCAGTCCTCCACTGTCTGCTGGAGTTTGCCCAAATTAATGTTGTGTCACTGACACTATCGAACCATCACATCCTCTGCCGTCCCCTCCTCCTTTCGCCTTCAATCTTTCCTAACTTCAAAGTCTTTTCCAATGAGTTTTCTCTTCTCATTAAGTGGCCAAAATATGAGCCACACATTTTATCTGTGCTTCTCTTGAGAACATTTCAGTGGCTAATATAAAAACCACTTTTTTCATTACAGCAATGTCAAGAATCTAGTCCTGATAGAATCACTCTTTATGGCTTAATGATGAAACCCATACAACGTTTCCCTCAGTTCATCCTTCTGTTACAGGCAAGTCATGTGTCGATTCTTAAAATTTCTTGGGTTTGCCATCTTGGTTGTTTGCTAAATAATAATGGCTAAAACACTAGCATGGGAATAGGTTTCAAGGTTTATTAGCATTTGTATGCCACCCACTCCTTAGAGACTCTGGGCGGCTTACAGATAAAAATGGGGGGACATATATAAAAATTAAACATTAAAATTACACAACATGCATACAGCTTAGAGTGGGGCTGGATAAAATCAACAGCCCCAGGCCAGCCGGAACAGCCAGGTCTTAGTAGCTGTAAGGAAGGCCGGAAGAGTAGTAAGGGTCCGGATCTCTACGGGGAGATCGTTCCATAGGGCCGGAGCAGCTACAGAGAAGGCCCTCCCCCGGGGAGCCTCCAACCAACATTGACCGGCAGATGGAACCCGGAGGAGGCCTAATCTGTGTGATCTTATTGGTCTCTGGGAGGTAAATGGCAGGAGGCGGTCTCTCAGGTAGCCCGGTCTGATTGTTAGTTGTTTTGTCATTGAAAATTAGTTCTGTGGCTAATTTCTAAGTTGTACCTGAAAGTGTATCTTCTAGTTTAGGGATGTCAAACTCAGGTCATCTCAGTGCCATCACGTGACGTATTTTTTCCCCCTTTGCTAAACCGGCTGTGGGCATAACCAACGTGTGACGCATCCGGTCCACGGGCTCTGAGTTTGACAGCCCTGCTTTAGCTCATAGGATTATTGCTTAGAGTCACCCATGTTGTTCTTTCTATATGGCAGTCACAACTTCTTAGCCATTAATTTCCTGGATAGCATGTATTTGCTAGTGTTCTTATAAAACATTGAAAGTAACTTTAGGATTCCTTTACAATGAATATCACTTTGAGTTTAGGATAGGGGTAGAGTATGGAGGCAGTTCTCTCTCTTGTCAATGATGGACCATTCTGTTATTGTCAGAGCTATTGACCAGTTTTGATTCTGTTCATCAAGGGCTGTTTCTGAGGAGGCTAGTTTGGATTCTAGATTGGCTAGTTGGCCAAGCTTTTATGCATTTCCAACCCCTTTTTGGAAGACCGGAATCTGCAAATAATGATGCGCATCAAATTTTTGGTTCACCGACAAAACTGCGGTGAGAAAACCGCGAGTTCTAAACCGCACCGACAAATGAGCGCAGAAGCGCGCCGACAGAAGTGCGCTCTAAACCTAATCCTAACCCTGAATCTAACCCTTACCTTAACTTAAATCGCGCTTCTATCGGTGCGCTGTTGTTGGCGCATTCGCTGGCTGGGGAATTCTGGGAATTGAAGTCCAGACATCTTCAAGTGGCCAAGGTTGAGAAACACTGCACTAGAAGCATAATTACAATCATTTCTAATGAGAAGGAGAAAGCCTCAAGAACAGCAATAGACGCCCCAAGGAGCTTAATGAAGATGTGAAAACGAAGGAACACAAGGAATGGAAATAAGATCAGGTCACAAAGATAGAACCTGCGCATATAGTTTGGAGCCGGTATGAGGGAAGAGTGGGCTTAAGGTTAGCAAAGGATTCAAAATATAAGGCTTCTTAAGCACGTTCAAAAGAGAAACAAATTGTTTTATTTCAGTCTCTTCTATATGTCTCATCAGGAAATTGTGAAGGGCAGATTTGAAGATGCATAGTTGAATCCTTAGAATAATAGAAACGTGATCAAGGAATATGTTACAAACGAGTTTAAAACTGCAGAACTAACTAGAGTGCATTCTTTGGGAATGAAGATCTTGAATGAGTGAGTGAACTAGTTGGTTAGTCTAGTCCACAGTGGTGGGTTCTGGATCCGGTTGCAACCAGTACGGTTGCAATAGGGCCTGGCATCCTCCACATGAACATGTGCACTGCGCGCATGCGTCGTATCTGCCAGCGACGCCTCCACGATGCTCCAGCTGCTCGGAGCATCGCGCAGGTGCTGTACACGCTGTGCATGGAAGCACCAAAGGCTTTAAACAACAAGTAAGGAGCTCGGGCAGGCGTGTGGGCCCTCCGGAGCACCGTACCGGAACAGTATCCAGTGCTCCAGGCAGGCTCCGGTACGCCCGTACCGGGCATTCTGTCTGCAACCCACCACTGATCTGGCCAAACTCCTAGATATTATCTTTGAAAATATACAACTGGTGAAATGGCAAATTTTGTCCATGCCTTTTGAAAATTGTGGGGGTGGGGGAGGCTCTGGGAAACAGATAATAAACAGATGGATTTTCTAGCCCCTTGAAATGAATATGGAATAAGAAATGGCTTTGCCAAGATTAAAGCTTGTCAGGCTATTCCTTTCTTGTGATTTGACTGGGCAATTCCTTAATGGGCTGTTGTGAACATAATGTACCTTGATTGCAGTGAATAATTTTACAAAGTATTCCATAACATGTTGATCATCAAGCTAATTACGCATGGTTGGCATGATAATTAAGTGAATGTATGTAAGCCAGCAGTGTAATGTGGCTGCAAAAAAAAGGCAGACGAGGCATTAGGCTGCATCAGCCTTAGTTAATTTCAAATTATAGGAAACATTTATTCTTGTTTGGTCGGAAAAAAGTAATGGGGGACATTGGGAAACTAAATCTTTCAAAGAATGATTGAAAGAACGATCTATCTGAGGGATCCTTAGTGCTCTCCCTGAGCTTGGCTGTTTTCTTGCAGATGTTCTTGGTTGATGGTTTTCTTGCAGATCCTGTATTTCATTACCCGAATTAGGCAACATCATTAGTGCTGTGATGTTACCTAGTTTGGGTAATGAAGCATCTGCAAGGAAACAACCAAATCAGAGAGCTCCAAAGACCCCTCATTTCAACTCTGAGCTACAAATTGTTCTGACCCCCAAAGACAACAGACCCTCTGGCGTTAACTCAAAGATTCCCGTCTTAGGAGTGCCAGCAGCTCCAGCAAAACGTTTCTCTCTCACTGCAGACTAAGAAGTCCGGAAGATGAATAGTTGTCTGCCACATCTCTTCATCTGCACCACCCCCTGCCTTTTATCCCCAGAGGGTAACCCCCCATGCCCCCCCCAAATGGGGCTTCACTAGCAGCGGTGGCACTTCCTTTCCAAGAATTGGCCCACAGATTTCCACTCCTCTGCCTTCTGCGCATCCGTGCATCAGACTCTGGACCCAGCTGTTCCTGTCAGGTGCATCTTCATTTAATAATCAAGAAAGAAACCACTCAACTCCAGGCTTTAGAATTAAGTGTACTTTTACTAATTACAAACGATGAGAAGCAAAGCAAAGCTGAGTCTGAGTAAAAAGGCGTGAAAGCAATAGATATCATGTATAATTCAATCCCCTCCCCTTGGCGCCCCATTTCATAGTCCAATCATAATTCACCCAACCGTCAGGTGGGAGATGTCTTCAAAAAGCATCATCAGGGTGGAATGCTGGAAAGTTAGCCTCGGCGGGAAACTCCCTTCTTCCACATGCGCAGAGAGATGGTCCGAAAAACTCCTAATAACAATCCTCCAGTACATAATGATTCCCCTCCCAAATACCATGCCCCCCCTCCCCGTTTCAATGGCAGCCGAAAAGCAGCAGCGAAGCAAAGGCTGACAGTTCCTCCTCTTCCTCAACAGACACCACCAGACCTGGGGGCCGTTGACGCTCCATCTGAGGGTTGAGGGATGGCCCAGGCTCCCCCTCTGTGTCTTTCTGCAGGCTCCACTCTCTCTTTCCCCTCGGAGGTCTCCGGTTGCCTTGATGCTGACTCCGGCAGCCGACTGGCCACAGCACAAATGTTCTCCTTTATTAGTTAGATATCTTTAAGCTTGTGGGGAAAGGGATCACATTCTTCAAATGACTTGAAAGAATGTCGTACAGGTAGTCCTCAACCTATGACCACAAATTTCTGTTGCTAAGCAAGACAGTTGTTAAGTGAGTCTGGCTTCCCCGTTGACTTTGCGTGTCAGAAGGTCATTAAAAAAGATCACATGACTCCAGGATTACAGCGATTGTCAGAAATACATGCCAGTTACCAAGCGTCCAAATTTTGATCATGTGATTCTGGGGATGCTGCAATAGAAAATGGTCATAAATCAGTATTTTTAGTGCTGTTGTAACTTTGAATAGTCAGTAAATGAAAGGTAAGCCAAGGACTCGCTATGCAGAAAAAGATGAGGACATGTTCTTTCTCATTGCTTTGAAATAATGACAAAGAGGGCAAGTTTCATGTGAGCATTAGAAAAACTTTTTCAATTTCTGCTGAGCAGTTTGATGTTGGAAACCATTGCCCAGAGAGTTTGTAGCGGGATAGTGTGATGCTTTATAAAATTAGGTAAGTGTTTCTCACTTGACATAGCAGATAAACCCTGAAAAAGATTGCATCTGGAGCTCTGGAAACGGTAGCTGTGGGACAGATACGTTCAAATGACTTCATTTTACCAGTCAAGAAGAATAATCCGAATTAGCTGGGTCAGAGCATGGCAAAACTCTCCCCCCCTCTCCTTTTGTTCTGTCCAGGATATGTTGAAGAACACGACCAAAGGCCACCCAGACAGGCTGCCTCTACAGATGGCCCTCACGGAACTTGAAACGCTGGCGGAGAAACTAAACGAACGGAAAAGGGATGCAGATCAGCGCTGTGAAATAAAACAGATAGCCAAAGCCATGAATGAGCGTTATCTGAACAAGGTTTGTGACTCATGCTGGGGTTGAAAATCCATTCCCTTCCAGTCGGTAAACGAAGCAATCAGAGAAAGGGGCCAAGCGCACCTTTGGGCTCAAATGTCTGTGCAAGCATCCTGGTCTTTAATGTCTTGTGAATGGCCAATAGGATCAAGGGAATCCTTTTCTCTGGTGCAGATATGGGGACAGAGGAGGTGTTAGTCCTAGGTCCCACTGAATGACTGTGTATATAATTGAAACACCTGGAGCAAGGCAACTCTCTCAGTTCTGATGGATTCTAAAATGTTTAAAGGAAAGGTTCCCCTCGCATACTATATGTGCTAGTCGTTGCCGAAGAGCCAGCACTGTCCGAAGACATTTCCATGGTCATGTGGCCGGCATGACTAAACGCCAAAGGTGCACAGAATGCTGTTACTTTCCCACCAAAGCTGGTTCCTATTTTTCTACTTGCATTTTTACATGCTTTTGACCTGCTAGGTTGGCAGGAGCTGGGACAAGTAATGGGAGCTCACTATGTTATGCGGCGCTAGGGATTCGAACCGCCAAACTGCCGACCGTTCTGATCGACAAGCTCAGCGTCTTAACCACTGAGCCTCTCCTCTAAAATGTTTAGGCTTTCTTAAATAAATATTCCCAATATGTGTTTTATACAAATACATCACATTTGTTTCATGGACATCAGTTGCTGCTATGTTGATAGTACTGAATTTGGTTTTCTATCCCAAGTGGGAAAAAGAAAAAAAAAAGCCAAAATAGGAACATGGGATGAAGGTGCAAGAGTGGCTTTACTCAGTTGATAAGTGTGCAAGGCTCTGAGCATCCTCCTTGCACCGTCTCCATTGACATTCTGAAGACTAACCATTTATTAACTCACGTTTTCTTGAATCATAACCAATTTATTGAATGAAGAGAGTAATCTCTATGCCAGTTTTTCCCCATCAGAAGTCATCCCATTATTCCTGATTGACCAATTACAATTATTTTGGGGCAACAAACAGTTCTAGTCTGTTTGGTGTTTGACCCTCCTCAGTTCTTCATGGGAGGTTTAAGAGCCATGGTGGATCAGTGGTTCAAGTGCAGCATTGCAGCAAACTCTGCCTACTGCCAGGAGTTTGATCCTGACCTGCTCAAGGTTGACTCCTTCCGAGGTCAATAATGCTGGCTCTATAAACCGCTTAGAGAGCTGTAAAGAATTAGGAGGCAGCATATAAGTGCTATTGCTATTAATCAGCGCCCCCATTCTTATATGAACTTGCCCATGTAGCGCAAAGTGCTTTTATAATGCGTGTTATATATGTAGTTGAGAAACTTTAATTCTTTCTTTATTGCTATGGGTCATGATGAAAGTTTTCTTCTTGATTTTATCTTCTCAAATAAGGAACCATTGATTACATACAATGTTGCCTGATTTTTGCCTGGTGGCAATTAAAATTTACATACAAATAATTAATGGTACAGGGTATGGGTAAACCTACTGAGAATTCGTCTTTTTAAAAAAATAGTCATCTGTTTGGAACCCGCCCCCCTTTTAGTCTGCAGTCCTACTCTTAACATTAAGAATTTATCTAGACAGATTTCACAGTTTTAATATTGTAGTATGATATTAACAATCAGGCTTTTACTTAACTTTTAAGTCTTATAAGTGCCAGAGTTATTATTGAAATGGGTGGATATTTTTTTTCCTTGATTGTATTTTATGTTAATCCCTTGATTGTATTTTATGTTAATGAAACGAAGGATTGATTGATTGATTGATACCTGATTATCATGATGCTATAGATACAAAATTGTAAAGGAAGAATTTTATTTCATAACAAAATTAACAGAATTCTGTGAACTCATCAAACTGGTTCATATATTTTTAAAGCAGAATATGTTCAGGTGTAAGAAAATACTATGTTATGAAACCTTTTCGTATTATTCAGTTACTCAGCTGTGGCAACCGGTACCTGATCCGAAGTGATGATATGCTCGAAACGGTTTATACGGACAAAGGGGAGATCATGAAAACCAAGGAACGGCGCCTCTTTATGTTAAATGATGTTCTCATGTGTGCCACTGTGCATATTCGGTAAGATTCTAGCCGCACACTATAAAATAATTGCTAAAGCATAAGAGATAAGACACATGAACTAGGAAAGTGTGTTTGTGTGTGTGTTCAGAGTCCATTTTAAGTGGTTTTCAGTTGCATGTATACAATGGGTTATAATTCAGGGTTCTTACTTAGTGGCAGATCACATTTCATTATACTGTACACAAAAAATCCCACGTTCATCTCTGTGGCTTTGGGCAAAGGTGGTTAGGGTGCAGCACTGCAGGCCACTTCAGCTGACTGTTATCTGCAGTTCGGCGGTTCAAATCTCACCGGCTCAAGGTTGACTCAGCCTTCCATCCTTCCGAGGACCCAGACTGTGGGGGCAATATGCTGACTCTGTAAACTGCTTAGAGAGGGCTGAAAGCCCTATGAAGCGGTATATAAGTCTAACTGCTATTGCTATTTTAATTTTATTGAAGAAAATTGATATGGTTGTCCAACATATTGTCAGTGACACCAGGTGGCTCACAAACATAAAAACCTAATGTGAAAGAATAAAAAGCAATAAAATCCACTCCCTTGTCAACAACACTTAAATAAGTCGCTTGATGGGCTCCATCCGATCTGGGTTCCCTGGGCAAAACCAGGTCTTTAGGACCTCGTGAAAGAGTGTCAAAGTGTGGGGGCAGACTTATTTCTGCAGGGATTATGTTCCACAGGGAGGGGGCCACCCCAGAGAAGGCCCTTCTTCTTGGTCCCAGTAGATGTACCTCCTTAGGAGAGACGACCCACCACATTCCTTGCGTCCCTTCTCTGGTAGGTTGGGTAGCTGTAACCAGGAGAAGACGGTTGTTGTTACCATTATTGTTTTATTCATCACACTATTAGTTAAAGTAGCATTTATTAAACTTCATATAATACATGCTTGGGAGTTGATGAACAGTCTAAAACTTTATGAAGGGATGGCTGAACTGAAGAGTGTGGAGGCCCCTTATCCGAGGTGGCGCAGTGGTTAGGGTGCAGTACTGCAGGCCACTTCAGCTGACTGCTGTCTGCAGTTCGGCAGTTCAAATCTCACCGGCTCAAGGTTGACTCAGCCTTCCATCCTTCCGAGGTGGGTGAAATGAGGACCCGGATTGTTGTTGGGGGCAATATGCTGACTCTGTAAAGTGCTTAGAGAGGGCTGAAAGCCCTATGAAGCGGTATATAAGTCTAACTGCTATTGCTATTGCTATTTATGCCAATTATAAGAAAAGCACAAGTGTAAAAATCCACCGTTTTGGTTGAAACCGTCAGATATAATGCATGTAAATAGAGGGCTGCTGTTTCTCATTTTTGCTCTGGGAACCAATGCCTGAATGAAATATCTCTCTGATAAAATTATCACCTCCTCTAATACCACCGACCCTCCGTATCCACTGGGGTAGGCTTGAAAGAGCTCTCCCTGCGGACGGGATCTTAGAACAGTCCTACGGATCTGCTGCATTTTGCATCCCTCCTGGGAAACGCCTCGCTCTACATTTCATAGTCTCATGTAATTATGTGGGTGGGATGTATCTGCAATTGTAGGCTACACCGAAGCTCTTTTCCAGCAGCATTCCTATGGCAACTGAATATGTACTCTGGCTCCCCTGTCTTCAAGTACACAGGCCTCGTCGCCAGGGTAAAAATTCCTCTGGAATAGTTTGTCTGTTTTTCAGCATCCATTGCAGCCCTGGATTCTTTATGTCCAATGTTAGATTAGACATTTGGGGGTTTTCTTGTGCACACAACTTTTTGTGTGCAACAGCCATGTTGCTCAGTGGTTAAAATGCAGTGTTGCAAGCTTAACTCTGCATTCTCTGGCTCGAGGTTGACTCAGCCTCCCATCCTTCCAAGGTGGGTAAAATGAGGGCCCAGATTGTTGGGGGCAAGAGGCCGATGCCGCAAACCGCTTAGAGGGGGCTGTAAAGCACCGTGAAGTGGTATATAAGTCTTAAGTGCTATTTTTATTTTTATTTTTCCCCCCATTGTTAGTGTTGGATGTTTGTTTTTCTGTTTTGTATTTTATTCTTGTTGATAAATGAAAATAAATATGTTTTTTTAAAAAATCTGTTACAATAAACATAATGAGTCATTATTAGTCATATTATTAATTATCATCAGGAGTCCAGTTCTCCTTTTGCTGTTTCCCTCTCTCGGATTTTTGGAAGACTTCTCTGCTTCTGTTTTTCACCCACTCAATTAACACTCTCCTCTCACTTCCTTGCCTGCTTTGGGTGATCTGGGAATATTGCACACACACATATATTGATGTTTTTATGCTTTGCGTAGCCCATCTGTGTTCAAGATCAATGTGTTTCCTCCAAATGCAGAGTGTCCTGTGGAACAATGGGAACTAAATGTGGCCTTTTCCTTTTTGATGGTAACATTTTGTACTTCGTTTTAGAAAGAAACCCCCAATTTTTTTTCCCTGGAAATTTGCGCTCATTAACAAAAAAAAGTAACGTAGTAGAACATTTGCAGGAAGTTTACTTTGGTTTCAAAAATGAGAAAAATCTTCATCTGCAAATTTACCCTTGTGGTTTTTGTTAATGCCAAGAAACAAAATAAGATCGCAGCATCTCTTAAATCCAATCTTGCTCAGTGGGGCTTTTTCTTTTGGAAGTTCTTGTAGAAATAGAGCCAAAAGTTATACACTTATGGGGGAGATTTGAGTATGAAAAGATTTCTTTAAAAGTCTGAAAATATAAGGGGGAAAAAATGACCTCTTGTCATCAATTTTTCAGCTCTTCCCATGAAAACAGTGGTGTGGTGAGTGGCCAGAGGTACTTATTGAAATGGAGTGTGCCACTTGGGCATGTCGACGTCATAGAATATGGAAGTAATGAGGGCCAAGGGGAGAACTGCAGATTCCCTTTGCAGTCATCTTCTGAGGTCATGGTTACCAACGCAAAGCCAAGTAAGTCCCAGACGGTTATTATTTGTGAATGCCTCATGTTCCCCCGAAAATAAGACAGGGTCTTATTTTCGTTTGACCCCCCCTGAAATAAGCGTGACCCGTCAAAACCGCGCTCGACTAAACCGCGCCCGATTAAACCGTGTCGCTGACATCATCAACAGGGCGACAACAGCCAGCGTGGAGAAAGAAAGGCGCTTTAAATAGCGCTTTGAAAGCAAGCCGATTCAACTTAAGGTAAGGGTTAGCTTTAGAGTTAGCTTTAGGGTTAGGTTTAGGGTTAGGTTTAGGGTTAGGTTAAGGGTTAGGATTAGGTTAAGGGTTAGGTGTAGGGTTAGGTTTAGGTTTAGGATTAGGTTTAGGGGGGTTAGGTTTAGGTTTAGGGGTTAATTTTAGGTTTAGGGTTTACAGCGTGCTTCTGTCTCCGCGCTGTTGTCGCCCTGTTGATGACGTCAGCGACGCGGTTTAGTCGGGCGCGGTTTAGTCGAGCGCAGTTTTGTGGGTGAACCGAAATAAGTGCTTGGCCTTATTTTCAGGGAGGTCTTATTATTTTTGAGGTGCAGGAGGCGGTGAGCGTGGGCACCTTATGGCTGCTGCTGTGTTGCGATATTTTGGGGGGAGGGCTTATTTCCAGGGGAGAGCTTATTTCAGCGCATGCGCTCAAAAGCCCAATTGGGCTTATTATCCAGGGAGGTCTTATTTTCAGGGAAAGAGGGTACTTCTTTACTCTGCATGGGCTTGAAATGCTTACAAAGATCTTTACATTAGGTTTTTCTTTAAAAAATGTTAATATAGGTAGTCCTCACCTTACAACAGGTCATTTGGTGATGGTTCAAAGTAAACAGTGGCACTGAAAAAAGTAACCGATGACCATTTTTTACACGGCCATTGCGTCATCCCCGTGGTCACCTGATCAAGACTCAGGCCACTGACTCACAGTTATGACTCTTGTAATGTCCCGGGGTCATGTGACCCACCTTTTGCAACCTTCTGGCAAGCGACGTCAATGGGGAAGCCAGATTCACTTAACAACCATGTTAACTGCAGTGATTCAGTGATTTGGCAAGAAAGGCGATAAAATGGGGCGAGATTCACTTAACAAATGTCTCACTTAGCAACAAAAACTTGGGGCTCAATTCTGGCCGTACATCGAGGACTACTTGTATTCAGAAGGCATCTGGAGGATTTGTTATATGAGACTGACATGCGTGTATTTTGTATCAGTACGGGTAGTCCTCAACTTATGACTACAATCGAGTCCAAAATTTCTGGGACACTTAAGTGAGTTTTGTCCCATTTTATGACCTTTCTTGCCAGGGTCGTTAAGTGAGTCACTGCGGTTGTATGTTTGATAAGTGAATCTGGCTTCCCCATTCATTTTCCTTGTCAGAAGCTTACAATAGATCGGTGTTTCTCAACCTTGGTGACTTTAAGTCCTGTGGACTTCAGCTCCCAGAATCCCCCAGCCAGCGCAGCTGCGCTGGCTGGGGGATTCTGGGAGTTGAAGTCCACAGGACTTAAAGTCGCCAAGGTTGAGAAACACTGCAATAGATGATCATATGAGACACTGCAACCATCCTAAGTACATGCCAGTTGCCAAGCATCTGGATTCTGATCACACGTTGCAATGGTCATAGTTGTGAAAAACAGTCACAAGTCATTTTTTTTCAGCACTGTTGTTACTTCAAACAGTCACTAAACAAATGATTGTAAGTTGAGGACTACCTATAGTACATATTGTGCTGGGCATCTGGTTTAGTGATTTTCCTTTTTGTGTTTGAGTTTCACTCACTCACACAAGAAGCTTACAACTAGAGTGGGTCCCTTAAGCTTCTGCTTTCAGTAGCCGTTGTATATTAATCAGGATTATCCAGTGGAATTTGGAGAATTTCCCATATTGAAATGGATCCACTTAATCTGCATCCTTCGTGTCTCCAAACCAGTGGTGGGTTCCCGATCCCCTTACAACCGGTACGGTTGGAACGGGCCCAGCGGCGTCCACATGGATGTGCACACACACACGCAGCGCACGCATGCGTCTTACTGCCTCCCTGAGCCTCTCCGATGCTCCAGCTGCTCAGTGGAGCATCGCGCAGGCGCTGTACATGCCGCGCGCATGTGTGGAAGCACCCAAGTCTTAAAAGACCGGTAAGGAGCTCAGGCAGGCGGGTGGGCCCTCTGGAGCACCGTACCGGAACGGTATCTGGTCAGGCTCCGGTACATACCGGAGCGTACCGCCTGCAATCCACCACTGCTCCAAACTTATGAAACAGTTTCCAATTTTTTATTTTTATTTTTTAAACATTAAATCTATAAAGGACAGGTAGGGGAAGATCTTCTGGTACTTCGTTTCCCACAATAAAAAGAAAACTCTACTTTTTTTGGTTTTACTGTATCGTGGCACGACAAAACCGCGGTCCACTAAAGCGCGCCCGATTAAAGCGCGTCGCTGACGTCATCAGCAGCGCGACAATAGCGACCGCGGAGAAAAAGGGCGCTTTAAAAAGCGCTTTGAAAGCAAGCCAATTCACGTTAAGGTTAGGGTTAGGGTTAGGTTTAGGGTTAGGTTAAGGGTTAGCGTTAGGTTTAGCGTTAGGTTAAGGGTTAGGTTTAGGGTTAGGTTAAGGGTTAGGTTTAGGGTTAGGTTTAGGGTTAGGTTTCGGGCGGTTAGGTTTAGGTTTAGGGGTTAATTTTAACTTTAGCGCTCACAGCGTGCTTTTTTCGTCGCGCTGTGATGACATCAGGTACGCGGTTTCGTCGAGCGCGCTTTAGTCTCCCGCGGTTTTGTGGTGGAACCTTACTGTATAGCTGAAGGATGATCCTTCTTGATCCTTGTTAGAAAGCTGCCAGAATCAAAAAACCAACAATGCAAGAAGCTTGTTTAGTCTGGGTTGATTTTTGGTGAAGGGTTAGTGGAAAAGATATTCGTTGAATTGTTAAGCTTAATTTGGTACTTACATTAATGTTTCAGCAGGTGGCAGCACTTGGGTTTTTTACCTAGTTTATACTCCGAAGCGAATCAGGATTGCTGCCAGTTAGTATTTAGATGGGAAATTTCCAGGATTGTAAATTACACTAAAAAACAAAC
Organism: Thamnophis elegans; assembly: GCF_009769535.1. Taxonomy (NCBI): domain Eukaryota; kingdom Metazoa; phylum Chordata; class Lepidosauria; order Squamata; family Natricidae; genus Thamnophis; species Thamnophis elegans. The sequence continues at coordinate 1,380,259 of NC_045544.1, forward strand.
AATCTCAGAAGAAGCCAGTAGCTAACCATTTCCGTAGTGCTGGCAAGAAAACTACATGCCTGTAGTATCTTTCAACAGTGGATCTCAAGTTGAAGGAGAAATTTCTTTTTGCATTGCATACAGTGGTACTCTTGAAGTAGCGTAAATAATATAAAAAACATGCAAAGTTTTTTTTTTTAAGAAACAACCCCCCCCCCTTTAGAAACCATATAGTCCTGTCTGTCTTTTCCAATTCAGTCCAGAATTGAGCACAGCTCCTGTTCTGCATTGTTTATTCCAGATTTTCCATCCTGGTGGTCTTTGGATACTAAGATTAGTAAAATTCCCAGCTATTGTAACCAAATTGGCTAAGAATGGTTAAATTGTACTACTACTAATTCAGCTAGAAGGCACTATTTTCTATAAACTTATTGATCACATTCTTGTTCATTATCTCTCCTTTGTGTAGCCTTTTTGGGGTTTTATTTCATAGTGGTGACAATAATAGGTGCTTTTTAGACTCAAAATGGAATCACGGAGGAGAGAAAGAGAAAAGCATGCACTGTTAAATAAAGACAAGCTAAAGATAAAAAAAAAAATCTTGTCTGATCAATATCCAAATTAAACACTGTGGTCAGGGCACATTGTACAATTTAGCTATTGTTGAAATTATGCAACTGTGTGGGTTGCAGTTTTATACCATACTATGTGACATTACGACGAAGGGAAAGATACCAAAGCTGCCTTAACCACCAATACAATTTGCTAACAACTTTATGATGCTATTTGGACTACCTTAGAAGCGTGACCCGTCAAAACCGCGGTCGACTAAAGCGCGCCCGACGAAAGCGCGTACGTGACGTCATCAGCAGCGAGACAAATAAAATTAAAAATAAATTAAAATAAAATTAAAATAAAATTAAAGCAAGCCAATTCACATAAAGGTAAGGGTTAGGGTTAGGATTAGGTTAAGGGTTAGGGTTAGGATTAGGTTAAGGGTTAGGGTTAGGATTAGGGTTACGTTAAGCGTTAGGGTTAGGTTTAGGGTTAGGTTAAGGGTTAGCGTTAGGTTTAGCGTTAGGTTAAGGGTTAGGTTAAGGGTTAGGCTTAGGGTTAGGTTTAGGGTTAGGTTTGGGGGGGTTAGGGTAAGGTTTTCACTTTAATTTTAAATTTACCGCTCACAGCGCGATGTTTTCGTCGCGCTGTGATGACGTCATGTACGCGCTTTCGTCGAGTGTGCTTTAGTCTACCGCGGTTTTGTGGTGGAACGCCTTAGAAGTGTGCTTCTCTGCAAAGCCATTTGAAGAAGGAATGCTAACTTCTTCTTTAGAACCTGTCAAGGTGAAATGTTGGAGCAATTTTTTCTCAAACTTTAACATCGGTGGACTTTAGCTCACAGAATGACCCAAGCAGGGTCATTGCTTCCCCTTGACCTGTCTTACCAGTGAAATCTTGTAAAGGGGGAAAAAAAACTCATTTCAAAAAGCAGAAGAGGAAATTCTAGGTGCTGAAACAACAGCAAGTTCACCACACAGGAAGCAACTGGCACGGAACTCACGTGACTCAGAAATTCTGACTTGCGACAATAACAGTCGGAAGAAATCCCATCAACACTTCGATACTTGAATGAGCGTTCGGTGTTAAGTGCACACAGTAGCTGGGTTTACACATTGCACTAAGCCTAAGATATGGCTTGTTTGTAAATGGTGGGTTCTAGCCAGGGATGAAATTCAGCAGATTCTGAGAGGTTCTGGAGAACCGGTAGCGGAAATTTTGAGCTGTTCGGAGAACTGGCAAATACCACCTTCGACTGGCCTCAGAGTTGGGTGGGAATGGGGATTTTGCAGCATCCTTCCCCTGCCACGCCCACCAAGCCACCCCCACAGGACTGGTAGTAAAAAATAATAATGAATTTCACCACTGGTTCTAGCTTATTGCATTGAGTTGAAGCCAATTTTGATCCATGCTCATTGTTAAGCAAATAGCTTTCTGTGAGGTATGAACCAAACCAGAAAGTATTTAGCTTTTTTATATGCCATTTGCAAACTCTTGGAGAAAAGGCAGCTAGCTGCTCTGTTCTTATTTTAAAGAGATGGTTAGATTTTCTAAGAAATGTGAAGGGTTGGGCATTTAATTTATTGTTGTGAAGTAAGAAAAAAGTATGTGCAATGCTATGTGCCTTTCACAACAGATGTTAAATTCCATGGTGCCTTCACAGCTCCAAGGCTGGTTAGGCTTCCTTTAACTGATCCTTCCACCCACCTGTATTTCATATCATTACTTCCCCCCTTGAGACTCGTGCTGTTGCTGTGCAACTTGTGAAAACTTAGCAAGCTTTTGTCATTGTTAAAGAGCCCATAGATAGTGTACACTTAGAAGCAGGAGGATGAGCTTTAAGAGCAACAGAAGGTCCCACATTATTATTCTCACCATCTATAATGTGGGTGGTAAGTACACTGACATGGGTCTCCCCCTCCCCCCTGAAGAAGCGAATGCTGGCTGGGGAATTCTGGGAGTTGAAGTCCAGATATCTTCAAGTTGCCAAGGTTGAGAAACACTGCCCTACGCTGACTCTTCAGAAAATAGATTTAGATTAGGTATTACGGGGAAAAAAAGAAATTACTGACAGGATAAGCTCTCAAGCAGTGGAACAAGTTTCCTTATGAAATGGTCTCTTTCCCCTCAGTGTAGATCTTCAAACAGAGGCTGTGTAGTCGTCGGATGTGCTTCAATAGATTTCCCCTTAAGCAAAGGGTCAGGCTAGGTGACCTCTGAGGCACCCGTCCACTCCATGGTTCTATGTACCGTTTTAACAGCACTAGATCCACTTACTTTTCAGAAAACTGATTTGGATTCACTTTGCCAATTTTGGAGATTGCATGAGTTTTTACATAATAGATTAATTAAGAAGATTAGTTAAAGATTATGCTTTTATATCTATTAGAACAATGTTTAATTCCCCCCAAATCACCGTATTTACCGCTATAAAATTAAACATGATTTGATCAAATTTCAGGGTCACTTTAATTCCCATCTTCCTCATTTGTGAGCTTGTTTAATACATAATCATGTTTCATTCTAACTGAGAATGCAGGTTTTTTTTTTTTTTGTGATTCTGCTCTATAAATGTAATTGGATTTATCGGGGCAAGCAAGCATCAGAATCGCCTCTGTTATTCAGGTTGTTCAATTACTCGGCATGACAACCGGGAGTGGGTGGCAATTTCGGAGGTAACCAAGGAGAAGCACAGGGCCAATGGCAACTATTGTTAAGTGTGTAAAGAGCTTATGTAACACTAACACACACACACACACAGGCACACGATGCAGGAGGTTTATAGAGCAAGAAAATCTAAAAGCACGTAGTTCCTTGATCCCCAACTTTAATATTAATGAGGGACATTTCATGTCAGTCTGTCGGAGATCAACATCTAAATCATTAGTGAAAGCTTTCCTTTATTTGAACTCTGTTTCTGTAGGATGCTTCGTTCGGTTTCTTTTTTTTGGTAATAAAAACCTTGCTTCTGAATGTTTGATAAGGTGAAAAAAATAAACCTTACGTTGCTATGTAACTCTGCGCTTGCATTATAGCAATAGCAGTTAGACTTATATACCGCTTCATAGGGCTTTCAGCCCTCTCTAAGCGGTTTACAGAGTCAGCATATCGCCCCCACAGTCTGGGTCCTCATTTCACCCACCTCGGAAGGATGGAAGGCTGAGTCAACCTTGAGCCGGTGAGATTTGAACCGCCGAACTGCAGATAACAGTCAGCTGAAGTGGCCTGCAGTACTGCACCCTAACCGCTGCGCCACCTCTACCTCTCATTATAGGTAGATCACATCTACACAATGGTTGGGTCACCAACAACCACAATTATTTTCACATTATTTAGATCACAGATAGTTTCTTATTAGGACAGGTTGCATTGCATTGTCAATCCCGTGTTGTTGACCTGTCTGTGTGAGCATGTATCCACCTGAATATGTTCAAGGTGGTTCTCACACCAGGGGTGCCTATTTTCACAGAGTGGAAACAGCTGGGTTGAAATATGGCTGGAAATGAGGAAATCCCAACCTGCCCGTTTCTACCGTTTTAATTGGCACAAAGTCATGAACAGAATATTGTTAGTATATAGGGCTTCCTACCAAGGAAAGCCTTATGGCAGTGGTTCCCAAACTTGGCAACTTTAAGACTTGTGGACTTCAACTCCCAGAATTCTCCAGCCAGCTCTGCTGGCTGGAGAATTCTGGGAGTTGAAGTCCACAAGTCTTAAAGTTGCCAGGTTTGGGAACCACTGAGTTAAAGGAAGCATAACCAGCCTTTCAACCAGAGTTGAAATCCACAAGTCTTAAAGTTGCCAAGTTTGGGAACCACTGCCTTATGGGATAGGATTTCTCAGGTACACAAAATCACACGGCAAAATGTTCCTAAGTTTATGCATATACACAAACATATACAGTAGAGGCTGCTTAATCATGTTGAACCAATCTATAATTAAGTTATAATCGATTCAGTGTTGAATCAATCTGTAATTAAACATGCAAGGGCCTAGACTGATTACATGCCATCAAGTTGTTCTCAATTCCTGTTCCATGATATATTCAATGCCTTGGAAAAAAATTTTTTTGGTATCCTTCTCCTCTCTGATCCTTTCCAATAACATCCTTGTAGACCAGGGCTTTTGATGTAAGAGGCAAATGAGTAAACATCACAAAAAATCTACTACAACATAGGGGTTTGATCAGAGTCATTGTAATTGGTGTGTACAGATTACTATTTCATATCAATTTGAATGTGATTGGTTATTTCTGAGCACAACCACATCCCTACGTATAAGGAATGTGCATACTTATGCAACCACATTATTTTATTGTTATTTCCCCCCCCCCCTACAAAATCTCAATTTGCTTTTCAATTGAATTGCATAGCTTAGACATTGTATTAAAAGGTGGAATTTTTTTTTTCTTTTATAAAGTTTTTTATTGAACACAAATTAAAACATTGGGTACAGCGTAACCATCCTGAAAACCAAAACATATTGTAACCAGGTGATATACTTTTTTATAATATATAATATATACCTGTGGGCATGTGTTGTTTAAGTAACAAAATAAAAAAAAATTTTTTTTTTAATTAGAAAAAAAAGATTTATAGAAGGGAGATTAGAATTATGCATGAAACTGTAACAGTGAAAATGTCTATACGATTAAAAACAAAACAATATGGATGGAAATAGGATATTTTTATGTTTGCAAATACTGAATAGACCAAATGTAAATAAATGTGATGGTCATAATGTATAACTTTATATCTTAGTATAGATATTGTATAGTATAGATATATCCTTAGTAAGACATTGTCAGGAATTTTTTTTTGAAGTGGTTTATCTCGGTCTGACTTTTTTTGTGTGTGTTTTGCATCTCAAAAACCTGGTGTTTTAAAAGGGGTGTATAGACTTTTTATATCCACTTTACGTACTATTTCTGCAACTTTCAGGCCTGGGGCTGTTGACCTCACGAAGGAGGTCCGCCCCCCACTTAGATTGAGCGTATGGTGCGTTGCTTTTAAATTTGTTTTCCTCTCTTCCTATTTTTAACTTTTTATCTTTTAGTCTCGTTTCTGTAAGCCGCCCGGAGTCCTACAAGATTGGGCGGCATATAAATTTATTAAATTACAATTTATTACAATTAACTTTCGTTGCAATATCAAATGACTGTCTTGCTTTATTCAGACCTTTAACGGCATATTTTTGTCTTTCAGATAAGCTTTATATGGGGCCAGGGCAACTGTACAATGATCTGCAGAACCTCTTACATGACTTGAATGTCGTTGGCCAAATCAGTCAACTAATATGCAGCCTGAAGGGAAACTACCAGGTAACAAGTGATGGAGGTAGAATTAAGTTTTCAGGTTAAGCAAACACCTGTATTCTTTTATGCGATGCTAATGCGATTATTGTTAAATGGTAAACTGTGGAGTTGTAAGTAGATTAGGGATGCCATGCTGAGTTTGTTGTACTTAACCTATTTGCATATGTGCAATCCAAGCATAGGATATTCAATAAGGTATTTTTACTCAGTGATGTTAATAAAAATGTCATACGCTTGTGTCATGAGTTAATAGCAGTGCTTCTTTAGCATAGAGCAGTGTTTCTCAACCTTGGCAACTTGAAGATGTCCGGACTTCAACTCCCAGAATTCCCCAGCCAGCATTCCTTGAAAGGATCAAACCTTCATGATAAACTATCTTGCGATAGAATCCAGCTTAGCTGCACCCCCAATGTGTAGCCATCCCATGCCTTCCCCTTGGACAAAACCTGAAGAAGCACTACCATTACGACTTCATTTTAGTTGTATCAACCAACCACTGAATGCTTTATTTTAATTACGGTCTAATAGAAACAAACTACCATTCAACCATGGCTTTCAAAACTGGGTTATTAAAGCAACTGTAATTGATGTTGGCTATAGCTCAGATAACGAAGCCATAATTTTTGAACTTCTTACAAGATGAAGAAAATACAATTTGCAGGAAATGTAGACTCATCCTAGTGCTAAATCATAGCTTATCATAATAGTCAAAGGCAGTGTTTCTCAACCTTGGCAACTTGAAGATGTCCGGACTTCAACTCCCAGAATTCCCCAGCCAGCATTCGCTGGCTGGGGAATTCTGGGAATTGAAGTCCAGACATCTTCAAGTTGCCAAGGTTGAGAAACACTGGCATAGAGCATTATGCCACCAGGTCTGTTTAAGCATTCTTTAATCCTACTGACATGGTTTCCCCCCCCACCCCCCTCTTGTTTTAATCCATACTGTACAATATGCCTGTGTTCCTTTCAAGTAAAAATTACATAGAATGGCGGTAGATTTTGGTTGCAGGCCTTTTCATATTGCATCTGCAAAAGAAATTTTAGCTTAAATTCTGACGGTGTATCTTAAAATGGTTTGCAGTCCAGCTTCACGGGTTTTTGATACCACGGGAAAAAAATAAACTTAATGTAACGTTATATGAACGTTCAACATTTGTTCTTGTTGTCGTTGTTGTTCCACCAGAATTTAAATCAGTCGGTGGCTCATGATTGGACCTCGGGTTTACAGAGACTCATTTTGAAAAAAGAAGATGAAATTAGAGCCGCAGACCGCTGTCGGATTCAACTTCAGCTTCCAGGAAAACAGGACAAGTTAGTAGCAACCTTTGAACTGCAGAGGACACACATTTTCTGGAAAGCCCTTGAGGGGAAGTTGTCACGAAAGCCAACACAGTAAAATGTAGCTTCTGGGTAGGAGGAAGGAGGATCATGTTTAGTGTTGCAAAATAAGGATGATGGCCGTGTGCTGGGAAGCAGATCTTGATAGGATCTGTCTTTATGTGGGAGACATTTTTCTGGCAGCAATTTTCCAGCTCTCCATCGCTGCGTAACAAGCTCCAGGCAAACGGTACCTCATAATTTATACCATGTTCAAGATGTGAGTGGACTCATAACCACAGAAGTAGGAAGCGTTTTAGGTGTCCAGGGGAAATGGAAATATAAATCCAATGTTGCTAGCTTAACAGCTGCAGTGATCCACTTAACAAATATGGCAAGAAAGGTTTTTAAATGGGGCAAAACTTTTTAAACAAATGTCTCAGCAACAAAGGTTCTGAATTCAATTATGGTCCTAAATCGAGGACTACCTGTAGTTTTGAGCCAACAATCCTCCTCTTCTAGATATTTGATACAGTTTTTAAAAAGCAGAACTTCATAAGGAATCAAAACTTCCTTTCCTTGTATGAGAATGAACAGTTGGGCCGGCCTCAGCCTGACTGCTTATTATGTTCTTATTCTCTAACATATTTCAGAAGTTTTTAATATGCTGTATTGTTTGTTGTTTCCCCCTCCCTTTTGAATTGTGAGCCGCCCTGAGTCCCCTTAGGGAAAAGGGCGGCATACAAATAAAGGTTAAAGTAAAGTAAAGTAAAGAAGTTATAAGAAATCCTAATCTAGTGAATTTCTGTAACCCTGTTTCAGTAGGATAATACTTTAACAATTTCTCAGCTTTGATCTTGCTTTAAACCAGCAGGAAGCCACGGGTAAAATAAATAGTATCACAACTCTGACACAACTTGTATTTCTCAGTGCATGGAAACCACAATTGCCTGAAAGGCTATACGAGGTTATCAATATAGGACATTGATCATTTATGCTAGGAATGGAGTCTAATAATAATGGGATACAGTGATTATGAATGTCAGCCTCTTGTCCCAAACAGGAACCGTTCCCAACTCTGAGAGAATTGATAGGTCTTTTCTGAGAACAGGCGTTGAATAAAACCTATTTGCAAATTATGAAAGTGTTCCTCTCAATGTTGAAATAAAAACTAATGCTGTTCAATAGAAAGTGTAATAATTAGTTTGGTGCTAATGAATCTTTGTTTTCTGCCTGCCAAAAGAGTATATGGCATACTTTTATTTTATTGTGCGGCAGGAACAGGCGCTATGACTTATTTTCTTTAATTTTAATAGATCGGGACGGCCCACTTTCTTTACGGCTGTGTTCAATACATTTACACCTGCCATCAAACAGTCGTGGATCAGAAGTTTACAAATGGCTAAACTTGCTTTAGGTAAGGTTTTCTTTTGCTGTGCTTAAAAGTTACATAAATTAAACTGAAGGAGGGTTAATCTCACCGGCTCAAGGTCGACTCAGCCTTCCATCCTTCTGAGGTGGGTGAAATGAGGACCCGGACTGTGGGGGCAATATGCTGACTCAATTTGCTAAAAAAAATTGTAAACCGCTTAGAGAGGGATGAAAGCCCTATGAAGCGGTATATAAGTCTAATAAATAAGTAAATAAATAAATCTCTGTGTCTTCTGAATACTTGTGGCGAAGGGGAGGAAGACTGACAGAAAATGAGCTAATAAATGATTTATCCTAGATAGTGACCAGAGTTTGGCAAAACTTAGAAAACTCAAAGTCTAAGAAATCAATTGAAAGAAGGGAGATTTCAGTTCTATTTGCAGGGAATCTCCACGACTGGCTTCTGCAGCTAAGGACCAACCATTTCAGTACTGGAAAAGGGTCAGAAACACTGAAGAAATTAGTCCTCTAATCAAAATATGAAGCTAGATGTAGTCAGGCTTCTTTTGCTAATTTATATTACGCACTGATTTGAGCTTCTTTGTGTATCCTTTTGCTATTTTATTGTCTGCTGGGGTTCTTTTTGTTGGCAAAATTCTCTCTCCTCCCCCCTCTCCCCCTCGCTCTTGTTATTCTTTCAATGCAAAATCTATTCCCCAAATACTAATATATAGTAAACACTATATATTTTCATTATACTGATGCCTTTATTTTACTTTGGACGTAGCCTAATATTCTTTGCAGTTAAGAATGAAGGACAAAAACCACCATATCTCTCTCTATGTGCATGCGGACATTCCTTTACACTACTATTCAAAGTTAATATATTTTGGGAAGATCATTTTTAAATAGATATCTGCATGAGGGATTTTCTCTATAGAGATTATGTAAATATTTGTTATCTTTTAAAATGTTATCTTTTAAAACTTTTGAATGCATAAATGTTGCCTTCTAGAATAAGCAGCATAAGGCTTCAGAGTTTCTCTAGAACTTCCCATTATTAACCTTAATGCCTTTATATAAACACCTTTGTGAACCCTGAAAAGAAAACATTTGATTACTTGGTTATTCTACAGAAACGGTTACTAGAAAATATGTGTCCATTCATATTTAATTGATGACATCAATTAAGCCGAGGTGGCGCAGTGGTTAGGGTGCAGCACTGCAGGCCACTTCAGCTGACTGTTATCTGCAGTTCAGCGGTTCTAATCTCACCGGCTCAAGGTTGACTCAGCCTTCCATCCTTCCGAGGTGGGTGAAATGAGGACCCGGATTGTTGTTGGGGGCAATATGCTGACTCTGTAAGCCGCTTAGAGATGGATGAAAGCCCTATGAAGCGGTATATAAGTCTAACTGCTATTGCTGTTGCTATGACATAAAAACATAGCAATGACTTATTGGAAACAAAGACATTTCTTTTTTCCCTTTTGCCATTACAGCTGATGAAAATCTTCTGGGTTGGTTCTGTATAGATGATGATGGGAACCAGATTAAAAAAGAGAAGCATCCACTCCTTGTGAAACACATGCCTGTAATGATGGCCAAACAACAGGAATTTAAGGTAAATATCATTGATTTTGTTTGCTAACTAGCTAATGAACAGATTGAAACATGCATGGGCTAAGTTACTTTACCTAAAGTTAAATTTTATTTCCTCTTTATCAGTTATTTGGACTGGAAGCATTTTTCACTAACTTAATGTCAAAATCCAAAAATTGACCTAGAACATAAAACTGTTAGACAGAAAAAAGTGGTTAATAATATACATTTGTGCAAGATAGAAATCATTCTTCTTTTGCTCATTGGCTTCAGTTTTACTAGCAGTGGGTCAGAAAAGCATTATTTATTTATCCATTTCTTTATTTATTGCCATAGCAAAATATATGACCTTTTTACTAACAATTTCCTATTTTGGGTGTTAAGGTTGAATGTGCTGCTTATAATCCTGAACCTTGTTTATGTGAAGAAGGTGACCCTGATTCTCTTTCTACGGAGTACGGTTTTCTGTGGGTAAGAAATTTTTTCAAAGCTGACATAATAGCATTTATAGAGAATGGAATAATAGTCTAGAAATGAATTCACTTTTGCAAATTGTTTCACAATCATAGATATAGATATTATACGATATAGATATAGATATATACTATAGGTGTGGCACGGTGGCCTAGATGTGAATATGCTCACCTCCCTCTTAGAAGATTGAGAGTTCAATCCTAGGCAGTGAGACAGGTGTTTATTTATCAGGGCAAGAGAGAAAATATCTACTGTGAACTCCACATAGGCATCAGGAAGGGCATCCAGCTAGTAAATGCTCAGGTCTATTCAGTTGCCCTGACTCCACCTTGATAAAAAGGGATGATTGAATAGAGTAAAGAACAGGTGATGCTTAATGCATGAAAGCAACAGGACAGTTCTCATTGTAAGCCTTTCTTAAGATTTCTTTTCTTAGAAATTGTACAGTACAGAAATTTTACTGTACTTAGAAAGTAGATCCATGGGTGGATCCTTCGACATTATGCAACAGTGTATGTTGTGGCCTGAAGTTGATTTCTGTGTCTAATATTCACCTGTATGGATTTTTGCAAATCATCACTTGGTCTCAATTTCCTCTTAACAGGTTAAAATGTTGAGACTTTTGGTCCTGAGAATGACTGGGGAGGACAAATCAGAAATAGTTGTGGGCATGTGACTTTTGTACATTCTTTTGTACAGGTAGACTGAGATGTTTTTAACCTTAGCAGAAGTATGAAATATATTTAACAGAAATCATGCAAGTTAATACTTTCCTAAAACCATCATCATTGCTTGCAAAAAGTCACTTGTATTGAATCTCATTGGCAATATGATCCAATATATAATTATGTCTATATTGTAGGATTAAGAAATAAAAGCTGAAAATGTCACTATTTCTTGTACATTAAATATTTACCTATCTACGTATTTGTAGTACATAATGCTGTTAAACAAATAAAGAATATTTTTTTAGAAAACAAAACTCTGTGATTAGCAAGTGAAATATTTTTCCCATATTTTCAGTCAGTAAGATAGGCACATAATATCATTGTTTTCTTTTAATATCCAGTTTCCAGAAACTCCTTAATTTAACTATTTAAAACTTAATTACTTTTGGTAACTAATTTTATAATGAATGTTATTAGTTAAAGAATGTTATTGCTTATGAGATAAGCTGAAACCTTTCTCTACAATACAGATTGGCAGTTGTACTAATCAAATGGGCCAAATTGCCATTGTATCATTTCAAAACTCCAGTCCAAAGCTTATTGAATGCTTCAATGTGGAGTCAAGAATTCTCTGTATGGTCTATATTCCTGAAGATGAGAAATCCAAAGAATCGAATAATATGTTTCCTGAATCTGGAGACATGGCTACAACACCCCTCAATGTGCCTACTATTTGTGTAGGCATGGAAGAAGGAAGGTATTTTTTCATGTTTGTGTCTAATTTCTGTAGATTATTTAGCTCTATATGAGAGGGAGGGAGGGAGGGAGAGAGATGCACTAAATCAATTACTTGTAGCAAACAGCTAAACCTAATCCATGTTATTTTGAAAGATCTAATTTATTTAAAGCTTTGCACATCCCTATAGAAAAATGCTATGTTGCATTAAAACAAATGAGGATGATTTCCCATTCCTTGCAAGCAGCGGGATGCGTTCAGAAATAAAATAAATAGTAATTTTTGGTAATTTGCCACAAGTAAATTAAGGCAGACATATTGAGTATTTTACAGTAAAAAGGCCTTAAACAATGAAATGTTTTAGATGTTGATGGTAAATCTTTCAGTCTTTCAATCTTGTTCTTTCACCAATTCCATGCACTGTGGTTCCAGTTGTTCTATAGGCCAACAAAAAAGAAGAAGTAATAATCAAAAGCCTCAGATTTGTAGCTCCAGATATTGAAAAGATATCTAGAGCTACAAAAGATAAGATATTGAGATTTCTGGATAAAGAACATAAAAGCATTGAGAGGAAAAGGAATTTTTGAATGTAATCCCAAAAGTGCATTTTCAAGAGGCAAATGGACTCTGGGTTTTCTTTGAAGACATTTCTTAACCTTGGTGACTTGAAGTCCACAGGACTTCAAGTCACCAAGGTTGAGAAACACTGCTATAGACTTTTGAATGTAATGAATTGGTTTTCTGTTTTCCCTTTTATATCATGATTTTTAAAGTATTTCCTGTTCTTCTTAAATAGCATCTCTCTTTACAAAAGTAGTCAAGGCTCCAAGAAAATCCGTCTCCAACACTTCTTTGCCCCCGAAAAGTCTACTGTGATGAGCTTAGCATACAAGACTCACCATTTATTTGCTGGCCTAGTCAATGGAAACATTGCAATCTACACCAAATTGGAAGGTACGGGAATGCTGAGGGTTTCTGAGTTGCAATATTTATAGACACAGATTTCATTACTGTGATTTTTTCCCCCCCTAAACTCACTTTCAGATTTTCACTTTGGATTGCTGTCGGCACCAGCGGTCATCAGAAATTGCATATATATCAGAAAAAAACTGCTTAGTCTGTAATTTCGTAAGCAATACGTCTCTCAATTTTTCCCATGAACATTGAGAATAGGAACTCTTCCATTAGAAACAGGTTCTTGGGTCACAAACTTACGTATATTGACAATCCCGATGGCAGTTTTCACAGGAGTTTTCACAGTTCGCATAGTGAGATTTGAGATTTATTAGATTTATATGCCGCCCTTCTCCCAAGGACTCAGGGCGCCGTACAACAATTAAAAGAAACACATAATACAAAAGTTAAAAAAAAATTAAAATTAGTCTTTTCCAACTGAAGAGAATTGAGGTGGGCCATTTCTTGTAAGTCTTTTGCTCATCTGGACTGAAAATTAAGAGAACTGCGGCCCTTTCACAGCTGGAGAGCAATAGGATGGGGAGGCCTGTGTAGATACTGCATGTTTACTTCATAAATAAATAATTCCTAATCATTCTAAGAGGTGGCATGAATATAAAGATGTAACATAAAAGGGCTTTAAGATTATTTCTTGTGCTTGCATGAGCACACTTATCTTTAAAGTATCTATTGCAGTTTTAATTGAAAAATAATGTACATTTAAATGTTTATGCCAGTGGTTTATCCTATTCCATGTATTGATTTCCTCAAAATGGTCTACTACAGGGGTATCAAAGTCGAGGCCTGTGGGCCGGAGCCAGCCCAGAGGATGCTTAGATCTGGCCTGGGGGGCTGCCCTGGAAGCAGCAAAGGACTGGCTTGGCAGTGCCTCTGCCAGCAAAAATGGAGCTCAGGTGGGCCGTGTGCGACCGTCCCGAGTTCCATTTTGGCTGGCAGAATGCTTGGGCCACCATAGGAGCCCCCGACACGAGTGATGTCAAGCTGGCCATGCCCACCCTGCCCACAGCCCCCCCCCCCGCCCTCTGAGGTCAAACACAACCCTGATGCGGCCCTCAATGAAATCGAATTTGACACTCCTGGCCTAGTATGTACTTGTTAAAAATGAGCCTCCTTATTAAAAGTATTAACAGTTAACAAAGAGGAGTAACTCTTTTGTTAACTTTTAATACATTTGAATCAAAATAATGATCATTGGAGTTCCTTGGTGCCCTCCGAGCGTGGATGATTGCTTTCAGGCCTTTCATTACCCAATTAGCTAATGTCACGGCTGATTCACTTATTAACCAAGAAAGAAACCACTCAACTCCCATTTTGCAGAATTAAGAGTACTTTTACTGGTTATAAGTAAATAGAAGCTAAGCAAAGCTGGATCTGAGCAAAAGTGCGCGGAAGCATTAGATATCGATACATGATTCATTCCCCTCCCCTTGGTAACCCTAGTCCATAGTCCAATCCAATATCTCCACAGCTGTCAGGTGGGAGACATCTTCAAAAATCATCAGGTTGGTATGCCAGATAGTTGGCCTTGGCGGGAAACTCCCCTCCTTGCCACATGCGCAAACGAATGGTGAGAACAACTCTCAATTAACCGTCCTCCTGTACAGATTATTTCCCTCACCCAACTACAATGCCCTCCCTCCCCGTTTCAATGGCAGCCGAAAAGCAAGCAGCAAAGCAGAGGCTGAGAGCTTCATCAATGTGAATCCAGTTTGGGTAATTAAATGTCTGCAAAGCCAAACAACCACGTCAAAGAGCACCAAGAACTCCACAATTCAATCACGAGCTACATATATTTTCTTCTATTGCAGTAATGATCTTAAGTTTAGTGTGAGGTTTAAAATTATAAAATACAGTATCTTGGTTGTTTATGGAGAAATGGTTAGAGGAGAAATTTGGACTCCCTCGGCCTTGCATCCACCAAACACATTCAGCTCTTGTTTCTTTATGCTGCAAGATTACAAATATTAAAAAACCCCGTCTGGTAGGTTTGTTATCTTAGGACATAGATTTTCCCAAATACTTGCTTCAATTCAATTAATTTTATTGTGACTGTTGAACCTCTCCATATTCTTAATAGTAGGATGGTATATTTTTGCAAATAGTGCAGTCAGTTATCAGCAACATATATTTAAAGCGTCTTTTTTATATCACAAATAACTGGGTAAATAAGAAGAGAGATCAAAGCACATCCATTATATAGCAATGGACTCTCTTTAAGGCAGCTCTATGTTCAACAGAGTTTGCATCTGCTTCGGGTTGCTGTGATTATAGCTTTTTTTATGCCTAAACAAAGCACATACAGTGGTCTCCATGTTCCCTTCTTCCCAGATAAGCATTTGCTGCCTCCCACTTTGTAACATTTTTAAATAAATTTTATTGAAAGTTTTACAAGAACGTTACAAACACATTTTATTTATTTAAAACATTTGTACAGCCACCTGCCTGCTAACCAATTTTGGGCTGCTTCCAGTCAAAAGTTAAAACACCACAATAAAGAGAGGAAGGAAGGAAGGAAAGAAGGAAGGAAGGGGGAAAAAAACTAACATGAAATAAAAAGAAGCTTCCAATTCTCTTTGCAGCAAATGCAAGTAGAATTACAAAATTATTTCTTACTCTAGATTGCAAAAGTAATTTCACTCTTTCTCCCAGTTTTGTAACTATAATCTTTGTCAGCTCAAGCTGCTTTTCCAATCATGCAGCTTAATGAAATGCTGACCTATTTTGTCAGATGTATAATAAAGGCTGGGACAGGATTTGACCCAATAATAATTGGTACAAGCTGACATTGGAGAATCCAAGTTGCATACTTAATTCTTCAGGTCAAAATATTTTTCATCCAGGTTTGCCAACAATTTCTGGCATTGCCAGTTTTGTTTTAAGTATCAGCAGAAGAAACAAAATGAAATGCATTTCTCTCAGCTTCTAATACTGGTTAACACTCACATTCAGAGAGTAACATGTGTTATATTTCAGCTGTTCCCATGGTGCAAGAGAAAATAATCTGGCCAGTCTAATGTCTTGCTCAGGAAGCCCTTTTATTTGATTGAGAGGCAGTAATTCCATGTTCTGGTGATATGTCCAATATCAGTTATTTATTTGACATAATTTATAAACAACGTTATTGATTTGACATCATTTATAAGTCATCTTTCCAATGGCATTCAGGACAATGTCCAAAACTCAGGTATTTTGTACCAATTAAAAGAAAGAATGGAAGGAAGAGAGCGTTTGTCATCATGCAACCAGAAAAGTGGTTTAAAGAGCAGTAGAATTTCAATTTGACAACATGACATTGATCATTTGGAGTACAAAGTTGAGGCAGGGTAATTTGATCTCCCTTGGAAGAATTGAGGATTCTGTCAAAAAGTCTCTGTCACTTTTAGAGTTCATCAATCTCATTTGTCCAGGTAGAGATAATTACTTTAGAAGTTATTTTGTACGTTTGGGGCAGGTTCATGTATCACAATTTCTTCAGAGCTTTATAGATTAGTATTGTCGTCTTGAACTGGGTAGTGTTCACTGTTTAAAATTCCGTAATATGAGCCAGTTAAAGGGCCTAATATTTCAGAGAGATATAATGGTGAAAGGAGCAAATACAAGTGAATTTTTACTGGATTTTAAGTGTCTGGTTTTTGTTATTCTTTTAAGGTTTTATATTGTATTTTAATTATATGACCTTAAGCTGCCTAGAGTCACCTGGGTGAAATGGGCAGCATAGGTGCTTAATAATAAATAAAATAAATACAGCTCTGTTGTTCTTGGTGATTCTTACCCAACTACCTGTGTCAGTTGAAGAATTAAAACACTAAACAGAGGAATTGCTACAATGGTAGTCTCATGAAAACTTTGTTTTGCTCTTAGTATATAGGGATCCCTTCAATTGTTGATGATAGCTATAATTCTGAATAATCATTGAAGTAAACATTAATTTTGAAAGTGTTAAAACTGAATTCCTTTTAACTATTGCTGTGTATTTTTAGTTTCGCTCTGCTGAGATAAAAACAAGCCAGTATGTAATCATTTATCTGATTGTTTATGCACCATTGCACTACTCAATTAACAATCTCTGTTCACAGAGCCAATTTAGAAGCTGTGTTGAAATGTCAGTGGTGCTACACAATAGAGAAAATAAGGAAGCTATTGAGCAGTAAGACGAATGCTAGCTCAATCAAACAGAAGAGAACTCTTCTCCATTGCCGGAGGGCAAAGAGAAGGATATTATATTTAATTAAATGGAATTCATGACAAATCCTGAGTTACTGTCCAGAATTAGCTTTATATTACTCTGAACTCCTGTTTTCTCTTTGTGTTGTGAGGGTTGTATAAAGAGAACTGTCAAATATTGGGAGGAAGATTGGCAACTAGTGGAATATTTCCAATTATAAAACGAAGCGTTTGGGTTTAAATGCTAATGCGTGATAACAACTTAGATTTTGTTTTTAACAATCCAATTTCACTTCCTCTTGTAATATTTGAAAAATAGCTTTGAATAGCTTTCCCCCTAACATGCAAGGGGGCTTTAAGGGTTTAAAGATTCATTCATTCATTCATTTAATTTCTGTAGCCGCCCATCTCAGTCAACGACTCTGGGCAGCTTACAGTTCAAAACTATATCACAATAAAAACAGTGAAACATTTTAAAACAAGAAAAGCAATGTTAAAAACATCCAAAATAAACATACAGTATGGTACTTTTAAATACCTACCCTCTGGCTATAGACTTTGATTTTTTTAAAAAGAAACAGTTTTGGAAGAGAACAAGGGTAGAAAAAAAATCAATTTGAGGCAAGAATATTTTATCATTAATAAAATATATATCATATAAAATGTGTACCAAGGTGATTATTATATAAATAAAATGATTTCTTTTTAGAAAAAAACACAAATCTTTCGTTTCTTTTTGCAAAAGATGGGAGCTGGAACTCAGAACCACAGAAAACGGTGAAATTGGGGGTTCTTCCCGTCAGAGGTCTTCTTGTGATGGAAGAAACCATCTGGGCTGCTTCTGGTGGACAGATATTTATAATTAATACAGAAAGTCATGCTGTAGAGGTAAGCATGATTCCCTTTCCAAACATAAGTACTTCAATTTGTAGCTTTTGATGTAATTTTCTATGTAAGATGTGTGTTCTTGAATCAAAAATTGAAATTGAAATTTAATAAATTTGTATGCCGTCCAATCCCGTAGGACTCTGGGCGGCTTACAGAGACAAGATAAAAAGTTAAAAATCAGGAATAAAAAGATACAGTTATTAAAAATAACACACCATCCATTCTGTCTAGATGGGGCTGGACATTATTCAGCAGCCCCAGGCCTGCCAGAACAGCCAGGTTTTAGTGGCTTTTCGGAAGGCCGAGAGAGTGGGAAGGGTCCGGATCTCTACGGGTAGATCATTCCACAGGGCCGGAGCAGCTACAGAGAAGGCCCTCCCCCGAGGGCCCGCCAGCCGGCATTATCCGGCCGACAGCACCCGGAGGAGGCCCAACCTGTGAGATCGTATTGGTCCTAAGCCATGTTGGGCTTTAAAAGTAATGACTGGCACCTTGAAGCGCAATCGGAGACCAATAGGGAGCCAGTGCAGCTCGCAGAGAATGGGTGTAACATGGGTGTATCTAGGTACACCCGATATCGCTCGCATGGCTGCATTCTGGACCAACTGTAGTCTCCGAACACTCTTCAGGGGCAGCCCCATGTAGAGCGTGTTACAGTAATCAAACTTGCACATGAAAATAAAGTTAAGGTAAAGGTGTCTCTTTGAGTTTTAGCCCGCTAGTTGTGACCGACTCTAGGGGGCAGTGCCAAAGAGCCAGTGTTCCCTCGAGTGAGGCCAGTATGTCATTGTGCCGCAACACAGACCCTACGTCGAAACACAAAATGCTGTTACCTTCCAGCATGTTTATATGTAGTACCTATTTACCTACTTGCATTTGCATGATTTCAGGCGCCAAATTCCTATGATATCAACTTGGAGAAAACAGGAATATCAGCTTAGAGGCATGGAAAAAGGAGTAGACTGGTTATATTTGTATATGAATAATTTGAAATCCCAAACTTTTGCTTTTAGTGAACAGCTTTTTTTATTGTTGAATATTTGTCTCTGAGGTCTGTTGTCTTTCCAACTCTGTAGATCAGTGTCTCTCAACCTTGGTCACTTGAAGATGTCTGGACTTCAACTCCCAGAATTCGCTGGCTGGGGAATTCTGGGAGTTGAAGTCCAGACATCTTCAAGTGGCCAAGGTTGAGAAACACTGCTGTAGACCATCCTTTTTTTTAAGGGGTCTGTATTTTTTTTGCATCAGGTTGTCACAGGATGTCAAAATTGGACGTACCAGGGACCCGAGAGACTTTTCTTTCCAAGAAACTCAGTAGAAATTCCTCCTTGTATATCCTGTTCTGACTCATTGCGACTTTCGCTTTAGGGAGATGTCTCCCTATATGATTGCTGCAGCTTCCATCTTAAATAAAAAAAGGGTTTCTTTAGTGAGTTTTTGATGTGACTAGTAAAATGTAAAAAAATAGTCTGTAATGGACGACTTTAATTTCATTGAATATTAATTGCAGCATTTAATCGTTCAGAAGGGATGATCTGTGATATGCATTAGAGCATTTTATTCTTACGGAATGAAATTGGGCATTCCATCCCATGTTTTTGCCTTTAGGAGTCCCACTGGTATCACCTTGCCTGAATCTAGATAGAAAATTAAATGACATGCAAACATCACCATTTTTATTATTATTTTTTGCAAAAATTATGCTCACTGGTATTCTTTCTTTCCTCATTATCAATTCTACAGTCTTGGACAATCATAATCCTGGAGTTTGTCAAAACAGAACTGGCCTCTTCCATGGCTATATGGTAGTGGGAGCTAACATGGTTTAGGGGTTCCTTTGTTATTTATTTATTTACTTGTATCTCACCTTTATTATTATTACAAAAGCAACTCAAGGTGGAAAACGTATCCAACACACCTTTCTCCTCATGCTCTCCCCAAAATGATCACCCTGTGAGGCTACTTGGGCTGAGAGAGAGTGATAGCTCCAAAGTCGCCCACTTGGCTTCCATGGCTAAGGGGGGACTAGTCCTGTGTTTCTCAACCTTGGCAACTTGAAGATGTCCGGACTTCAACTCCCAGAATTCCCCAGCCAGCGAATGCTGGCTGGGGGATTCTGGGAGTTGAAGTCCGGACATCTTCAAGTTGCCATGGTTGAGAAACACTGCACTATATCATTAAGCTTTGTTTTCTTCAAGTTGCCATCTTCAAGTTGCCAAGGTTGAGAAACACTGGACTAGATTTTAATAGTTTCCCGGTTTCTAGCCTGGTGCTTTAACCACTAGACCAAATTAAGTCTCCAAAAACTTTATTCTAGTACAAGCAGATCCCATTATGGTCAGGTTTGTTATTCATAGTAAAGTTAAATTTTGGGTTCCACCACAAAACCGCGGTAGACAAAAGCGTGCTCGACGAAAGCGCGTACGTGACGTCATCACAGCGCGACGAAAACATCGCGCTGTGATCGGTAAATGTAAAATTAAAGCGAAAACGTTACCCTAACCCCCCCAAACCTAACCCTAAACCTAACCCTTAACCTAACCCTTAACCTAACCCTAAACCTAACCCTAAACCTAACCCTTAACCTAACGCTAAACCTAACGCTAACCCTTAACCTAACGCTAAACGTAACCCTAACGCTCTAAACCTAACCCTAACCCTAACCCTTAACCTAACCCTAACCCTAACCCTTACCTTTATGTGAATCGGCTTGCTTTAATTTTATTTTTATTTCAATTTTTAATTTTTTTCGTCGCGCTGTGATGACGTCACGTACGCGCTTTCGTCGAGCGCGCTTTTGTGGACCGCGGTTTTGACGGGTCACGAAATTTTGTCTCCATTCGGTTGTACACAGAAGAGCATAAGCTGAACAATCACAGGTGTTTTTTTAGAGGCATGCATGGATATCTGTGTAAGCATGGGGGAGAGTCACTGTGGCATAGTGGTTCATGAACTGGAATAGGAGGAAGGAGATCCAGGTTCCAGTCCTCCCCTAGACATGAAAACTCTTTGGATTTGGGCTAGTTACTCTCTCTAATCCAATGTTTCTCAACCTTGGTAACTTGAAGATGTCTGGACTTAAACTCCCAGAATTTCCCAGCCAGCAAATGCTGGCTGGGGAATTCTGGGAGTTGAAGTCCGGACATCTTCAAGGTGCCAAGGTTGAGAAACACTGCTCTAATCTCTGAGCTGGGAAGTGGAAAAAAAATATCCATCTACCAACTCACATGATGGTTCACAACCTTCAGTGACTGCAGTGACTTCATTTGTACGTAAATAAATAAAATATATAAGATAGGAGTGCACGTGTAGGACCACTTCAGCCTTCTTGGGTGAGAATGGGGTAAGGCACAAGCTAACACAGACTGGCGAATGTGTCCTCAGCTGATATTTTCCTTTTGAGCTCCCCATTGTTCCCTATTACATGATCAATTTGAATCCCCAGGGATCCTTACCTTAGATAAAAGCCCCCATTGCAGGAAATGTTAATTGTCCAGAAAACTAGTTCTCTTTTCTCTGAAAAAACCTCTGAGGAAAACCTGGGAAATCAGTGAGGAAAACAATATTCAACCCAAGATGTGCTTTCTCTCCCCCACCTCTCCAAACACACACAGGGAGGGAGAGGAAGAAAGAGAGAGAATTAGCAATTTTGATATCTTAGTTCTGTGATGCTGGTAGCTAGCAAGCAGGAGAACCATGAATTTGACATAGATGAATGGAGTCCATGTAGCTAGGCTTTTGATTTGACCAAGTTTCATTATTTATGCAGTCTTAAAGTGGAGCAAAGAAAGAATCAGCTTCTTAAATCCTGTTCAAAGTGTCATTTTTCTCAATTCTGTGATGAAGCCAGCAGGGATCCCATTTATTCATAGAATACCCTCAAGCATCAGACTCCAGTGATTTGTAATCAGTAAGAACAAATAGTCCCACAAAACCCTTCCATTTATAGTAAACTTCATAAAAGGTAAAACACACTGAATATAAAATGAAAAAAAAAATAGGGAAAAGGCAGCCCAACAAATATATAGCCTTTATTGTCATTGTACATCGTGTATACAATGAAATTGGCTATATTGGAAATACCTACTTATGTCCCAAATGAAGCTGTCCGTCATTTTTTTTAAAAAGAAAGAAAATATGAGGTCCATCCTGACCTCTGAAATCAAACTGTTCCATACTGGTGGGGCAGCCAACAATATGCAGGACCCCGGTGGCGCAGTGGTTAGGGTGCAGTACTGCAGGCCACTTCAGCTGACTGTGATCTGCAGTTCAGCGGTTCTAATCTCACCGGCTCAAGGTTGACTCAGCCTTCCATCCTTCCGAGGTGGGTGAAATGAGGACCCAGACTGTGGGGGCGATATGCTGACTCTAAACCGCTTAGAGAGGGCTGAGAGACCTATGAAGCGGTATATAAGTCTAACTGCTATTGCTATTGCTCTATCATCTATCTATCTATCTATCTATCTATCTATCTATCTATCTATCTATCTATCTATCTATCTATCTATCTATCTATCTATCTACCTACCTACCTACCTACCTACCTACCTACCTACCTACCTACCTACCTACCTACCTACCTACCTACCTACCTATCTATCTGAGGTGGCACAGTGGTTAGGGTGCAGTACTGCAGGCCACTTCAGCTGACTGTTATCTGCAGTTCGGCGGTTCAAATCTCACCGGCTCAGGGTTGACTCAGCCTTCCATCCTTCCGAGGTGGGTAAAATGAGGACCCGGATTGTTGTTGGGGGCGATATGCTGACTCTGTAAACTGCTTAGAGAGGGCTGAAAGCCCTATGAAGCGGTATATAAGTCTAACTGCTATTGCTAATATGTCCTGCCTCTAGATCCCTGCTGACACCATCGTCTCCCCCCCGCAATTATTGTCCACTCCCACCACCTTTCTAACATAATTGCAGTCATGTTGCTCCTTAAATTTGGGGATACTTTGCTAACAAGCACAAAACGGAAGTCTTTAGGCACAGCTGGGCCTTCTGTCACATATTCAGTGTTTTCAAGGCATAAGAACAAATTATTTGGCACATCGCATAGCATTGCTGTTGATTCCTACCCACTGTTCCTTCCTTGCTGTTTGTGTTTTTGATGTTTGGACTCTTCCTGGAATCCCAGATTCAAGCTGAGGTCAGCTCCGCTTGAAAATATTTTTGTTCTGAGCTTCATGCCAACGACAGTGATACTCCTCGTTTCAGTGGTTGCTGAAATAATTTCAGCTAGAAATAATGTTACATTTTAGGAAAAAATGGAAATCTATCACAGGTTTCGTAAACACCATCCTTGGCTGGAAGGGAAATTTTTTTGAAGCCTTTGCCGAAATAGAGCTAGCATAGACAGGTGCCAGATTCTAGTTCCACTGGAGCTGAAGCAGCATTCATGACAATGCCAAGGGAATATACGTATATTTTGCAAGAGAGGAAAGGGTCAAAACTGTGTCCTGTGTTACCCTATCACTATTTCGCAGAAGAAATTCCCTTCTCTGTAATTAGTATAAGAACTCCCGGGGGAAATCCAAGAGGCCTGGTAATGCATTAGCATCAGCTTTGCAATGCTTATTCCTAAAGGGGTCTATCTATGCAAGCAGGACATAAGAGTTGGTGAATGTCCTGAGCTAGAAACTAGGAGTCGGTGAATTCTAGTTTTCCTTTAGGCATGAAAGGGCGACTTTGGGCTTGCCTCTTTCTGTGAACCTATCCCACCCCACAGGATTGTTGTGGGGAAAATAGGCAAGAGTGTTAGGTGTTGTGACTCAGCAGCAGTCTTCTGTGAGTCTTTTCGGGATGCAAGATTAATTATGCAGCTGGGGCTCGTTAGGGGCATATTCTGGGGATAAAAGGACGGATGGTGCCACGCCCTGGTTGCAGGAGTCAACGTTCCTTGGTTCGTTCAACATGGATTGATCAGCAGTCGTGGTTTACGTAAGATACACTTGGAGAAGTGCTTTGTTTTCTGTAACCCTGATTCAAGGATACACTTGGAGAAGTGCATTGCGTTGTAAGAGTTTTTGTTTGGTATTCTGTTATCTGGTCAGAGACTGTATTTCTGTTTATTTTTGGGCTCGCAGCCAGTTTGAGCCGAGAACTGATAAAGAGAGTTCCTTTTAAGTTGTTTGCCTGTCATCTGTTTAACGAGCGGAGAAGGGGGGACAGAACAGTTAGGTATATTTGCTACCTTGATTTGGCAATAGATGTATGGATTAAAAAATGTATTATTATACATAATGTGAAATCACAATTGCCATTGGTTTTCATTTGCATTGAGTTATTCTCAAAAACCCAGGCTGGCAAATGGCAATTTTGTCAATGCACAAGTTTCCTAAATGCTATTTAAAGTTTAAACTGCCAGTTTATTATTATTGTTGTTATTCATTATCTTTACAAGTCATTATAATATTTCTTCCCAGAGTACATTGTTCAAAATGAGCGTTTATAACAGTCCTGGATTCAAGGCACCTGTTTCGCTATCCCTGCTTTCCTGCCTATCATTCATGCTGTAGCCTTTCCATGGTGGACTTGCTAGCTTTCCCTCTTAGCAATAATTATACATTCCCCCTTCAATAATTACATGTAATTATAACAATGAAAGATTATAATTTCTAATTTAAAGTTTCCAAAAACAAAGCTTGAAATATGCCAGATGAATGAAAACATCCCCATTTTTCCTTAATAGCATATATAAACACGGCCATTTCTCAACCACAGTAAAATCCCTTCACGTTCCGTGAACAATGAGGCCCATTATACAGAATGTGCTATGCTTGAGAAAGCATTCTGCAATCCTTGGCACGGCTCTTCAGGCTGAGAATCACAAAGGATTTTGTGCTGCGTATAAATAGGGGGGAAGCGAAAGATGCAAAGTATGTGATGTCTTGTTGAATAAAAAAAAAAGTGGTTTTTGCTCTTCTAGGCGCCACTGGGATGAAAGAGTTGGCTGTAGCCATGAAAATGTGTGCTGGCCCTCTTAAGGTTGCCATAGTGCTTGAGGAAAAGAGAAATACCAGGCTCTTTGGCCTGAAGGAAGGGGAAGACTTTTAGCATGGAATTATGGACCAAGCTAGCTTAATGCTAGGGCTGCTTCGTTTCGCAGAGAAATGCCTTGGGAGCATAGCAACAACTATAATGGTTTATCGTGGTCTGTGTGTGCAGGAGGAGAAGGAAGCCCTCACCCAACCACCAGCAATCAAAATGGTTATGCATGAGAAACAGGCCAGTTCTAGATGTTCTGTGTCTGATAAAGAATGAGAACGGTTGCATGGTAACAAAAGTGATAAATTGGAGGGTGAATGAAAAGGTTTCACAGTCATATACTAATTTGTGTGAAAGAGATTCATTTATTATTGTGCAGAAGGCTTCTCATTAAAAAGAAAAATGCTCTAGGCTTAGTGTAGTGATGTAATTCCTGCCAGTTTCAATTCATCTTGCAGGACGTAAGTGTAAGTCACAATATGAGAGAACTGTGTTATTAAGAGCTGTGTTAGATTATAGTAGATCCCCATGCTCTGAATTAGGAGAATGTGTGGATGGATGGATGTGCTGTTGCCGGAGGTCATTCATTCCAATGTGTATGCATGTATTCCGGAAGGACTAAGAGCCAGGCTAAAGAATCTTTCCGCTGAAGAGTGAGGCACATCAAATGTTGATTTTACTATTTGGGTAAATAATTTAACCGTCTTTCAGCAGAGCATGAAAAGTGACATTGGGGATTGCAGCCACAAGGAAAAATTGGAGTAACTGATTCATAATCTTTTCAACAAGCTCTTCCATTTGCAGACATTAGATGGGAAATTATCCTCTTTGAAATCTCAAAAAATTTAAAGTGTTTGGCTAATAATCTCATTTATGGAAGAAGTAATGCTAACACTATATTAACCTCCATAAAAATACAATTGCATTTGTGTGGAATGACATACTACTGTAAAATCAATCCTACCATAAACTTTGCAGAGCTGATGATAAAGATAGCTTCAGAGCCTCTGGTTAAGAAGAATATTATACTGTTGGTTGTTCCCTGGAGACAGAAAAAAAATAGTCCAGCTTTTGAATTGGATTATTAGAAAGAAAACCTAATTGTGGCAACATAATGGAGAAATATGAACATTTTTTTTTTCCATTTGTACTTCTGCTATGCTGATTTGCAAAAAGCACACCCTTGCGCACGTAAGGAGACTCTGATGTTAGAATGGTATTGCTGTGCTGTATTTTTATTTCTGTTTTCTTGTAAATGTTTTTCCTAATAGATAAATTGTTTGTGTATTGCATGAATTTGTACGCAAGTTCTGATGACTTTACTGTATCTCTGTTTATTAGATAATCTTGGCTCTTATTTGATTTCTGTCTGCACAATTACTATAGTTGGGGGAAAAAATTATGCCTTGTACAGATAATCAAGCATACATATTTACAGGCGCCTTTTTACTAACTGATGAGGGGATATTTGCATGAACACATCTGTCCTCTTTCAAGTAGAGGTTTTTCAGTGCACAAGTGAATTCATGGAACATAATATGTAAAATCATCTTAATATGGGAATGTTTTGCTTTATGACACAGAGTTTAAGGTTTAAATTTAAAGTTATAAGCTCCTTCACGTTTAAGCAGGCATGTAAATCGCAAAGCATTTTAAACTAAACATTATTGTCATTGGTGTTATTTACGCAGGTAGGAAATCTTGTTTTTCTTTCCACATTTTTTTATTGTAAAGCGGCTCCTCTTTCCTGCCATGTTTGGCTTGCAAACACTTTCTTTTTACTACTGCTGACACTTCAAGTTAGCTTTCCTTGTGAGAATTTCAGCACTTCCACATATATTATTTCTTGCGAAAATAATGTCACAATTGCAATAAGGAGGCAGGGAACAAGAGAGGGCACAAGTTGTGCAACTAATACCCGACAGGCCATGCCAGCAGCAACAGAAACTGACAAAAAGGGTTGATTTTGAAAGGCCATGCCTATGAGCAAAGGGAAAGGAAAGTGAGGAAAAATGAAGCTGGTCGGATGAACAGAGCTGATCTCTAAGTAAACCTTAGTACCTAAGGGTCAATTTCCTTACTACATACTTATATTTAGTCCTCAGGTTACGACTACAATTGAGCCCAAAATGTATGTTGCTAATTGAAACGTTTGTTAAGGGAATTTTATTCCTCAGCTTTATTTAATCCTTTTCTAGCTTGCTTATTTATTTATTTATTTATTTGACTTATTTATTTATTTTATTTATTTATTTATTTATTTGACTTATATACCGCTTCATAAGGCTTTCAGCCCTCTCTAAGCGGTTTACAATTTTTTTTTTTAGCAAATTGAGTCAGCAACTTGCCCCCAACAATCCAGGTCCTCATTTCACCCACCTCGGAAGGATGGAAGGCTGAGTCGACCTTGAGCCGGTGAGATTTGAACCGCTGAACTGCAGAACTGCAGTCAGCTGAAGTGGCCTCCAGTACTGCACCCTAACCACTGCGCCACCTCGGCTCTTAGAATAAACATTATCTTTTGAGGGCCCCAAGAAAAGCTTTGAAATGTCTTAATATTAATGTTCTCTAACCTGTCATATTGCAGAGAAAACCAGTGATGTTGCACACGGCCACATGTTCTGTCTCACAGCAGCCACTCATCTGGACATAACTCAATTGTAAGGATGTATCCTTAGCAGCCACCTTTTTCCCCTACGCACCTTATTTTTACTTACCTCAAATAGTCTTAACACAGGGACTCCAATAAAGAAACACGTTAATTAATTGTCTTTTGCCATTTAGGTTTTTAAAATGGCTTAATAATTAATGTTAATGGTTTGACAAGATTAATGTAGCCTTTCTTGGCTGTTGCTCAACTTGCCTTGTTACTCGGGCGGCGCCATCTGTTTCCATAGATTTGAAGCAGAGGAATCACAACTGTTTTCTTTTTATTTTTTATTACTGGTGTGTATTTTATCATTCATTGGACTATTTTATTATTCCCTTTAATAATAAGTTCCCTATCTTTTCAGATAAGCATAAGCCACATGGATAAATCATGAGATTTATTCTGGGGTTACTCGAGGATTTTATTGGCTCCGTTTTTGTGAAAAGTTGGAAAAATCCAGATTTCTGCCTTTAGAATAACAGGATGTATGCTTGATCTCTACTAAGTATTCCTGCCACCACTGCAAACGGAGGTGCTTAAAATGCCTTGAATTTTTGCAACGTTTTGGAGGCAAATAGCTGTCTCTGAAGAACTTTAGGCCTGAAAACTTTTGGGAGCTGGATAGTTATCCCAACTCATAACTGAAGCTGTTTAACATCTTTTAACTGCTTTAAAAACATACCTTCATAGTAAAGCAGTGTTTCTCAACCTTGGCAACTTGAAGATGTCCGGACTTCAACTCCCAGAATTTGCTGGCTGGGAAATTCTGGGAGTTGAAGTCCGGACATCTTCAAGTTGCCACGGTTGAGAAACACTGTAGTAAAGACTCTGAAAAAAAAAAATGTTAAAAATTTCATAAGATCTGGATGCCAACATATATGCTGCTTGCCAATTTGCAATCTGAATATCATGCTGGAAATATGGAACAGGAAAATCCGGGTTGCAGTTCACTTAAGATGAGAGTTATGAATGTCCCACAAGTATCATTTTTTTGGGGATGCGTTTTAGACTTTAATTTTTAGTTACTACATTATATTTTGTTATGATCTGACTCTTGAAAACATTACATGATCCACTGTTAATAAAGCATATGCAGTTAGATTACTCCGAGTACGAGTTAGTAATTGAGAAAATACTGTATTCTAAATTCATCGAGGAAAGTCAGCTACTTAATTTACTATATTTTGTCTCTTTGCTAATTACTTTCATTCTGCCCTAATTTTATTCTGCCCAATCTATTTTATTTTCCCATGGTGAAGGAATTAAACTTACATTGATTTTGCATACCATCCACATTGCTTCATGGATAATATACAGTTACTAACTACCCCCGCCTCTCTCTCCTCATGTTTGTAGCCACGTGCTACCCACCCAGTGTTTTAATTCTACCTTCCATTGATGCTCATAATGATGGCCATTGGTTATTGTTTATGAGAACTATAGGGAACCACACCCTGATCCCACTCCACTGCTTTGACACGATATTCAAGTATAAAAACTTCTAGGAAAGAGATTGTGAGTTGAATCAGTGAGGAAAGTGGCAACTGTTTTATGCCAAGAGAAGATAATGGGAAAGCAACATTTGCCACTTTCTGCCCTCTTATCTTCCTCTGCCAGAAGACTGGGGATATTTTTTGGGAATACCATGGGAAAGCGATACAAAGATCCATGAGTCTCCATGGTGGGGTGGGGGGTGGGGAGAAGGACCATCATTTTAAAAATGGCGGATGCATTGCTTTGACCCATGGGTACAATGTTAATATGTACACATGGTACATTAGTATGTCCAGTCCCGTGATGGCTAGAAGGCAAGTTCTGTTTAGTTCTGTTTGGCCCGTCACAAGTGGTCCACAGTTATTTGTGTGAAAACAAACAAATATGGGTTATTGTTATTACTGTTCCTACTGAATGCTCTCCCATGGCCTCTGTCTACCATCCAGTGCCATTTTGAAGCCCATCAAGAGGAAGGGATGGTGATCTCTCATATGGCTGTGGCAGGAGTGGGGATCTGGATTGCCTTCACGTCGGGATCTACTCTCCGCCTTTTCCACACCGAAACCCTTAAACATCTCCAGGATGTTAATGTGGCCACTCTTGCTCACAATATGTTATCAGGTACCATTATTTATTTATTACCAGATTGTTTGTTTCAACAACTCTTGTTCTCTGCGCGTGATGTTAAATCTGAAGGTTTAAGCCTGGGGTTGTGCAACCTGTTGCCCTGCCATGGGCACTTAATATCCATAACCCATGGAAGTCACCTAATAATCCAGTTTTGCTATCATTCACAAATGCGACCTGCCTTTTAATAGCAATAGCAATAGCAATTAAGACTTATATACCGCTTCATAGGGCTTTCAGCCCTCTCTAAGCGGTTTACAGAGTCAGCATATCGCCCCCACAGTCTGGGTCCTCATTTCACCCACCTCGGAAGGATGGAAGGCTGAGTCAACCTTGAGCCGGTGAGATTAGAACCGCTGAACTGCAGATAACAGTCAGCTGAAGTGGCCTGCAGTACTGCACCCTAACCACTGCGCCACCTCGGCTCTTTTACTCATAACACTGGTCTGAATGAAAACCTTAAGGAACTGATTTCTGGAAGACAAGTGTTAACATAATTCTAAAAAATTGGCCACCTAATGAGAAGGAAGGACTCACCGGAGAAGAGCCCAATGCTAGGAACGACAGAGGGCAGAAGAAGAAGGGGACGACAGAGAAGGAGGTGGCTGGATGGAGTCACTGAAGCAGCTGGCGTGACCTTAAATGGACTCCAGAGGATGGTAGAGGACAGGAAGTCCTGGAGGAACGTTGTCCATGGGGTAGCAATGGGTCAGACACAACTTCGCAACTAACAACAACAACAAAAACTGCTGGATGAGGAAAATAGTAAGATAGAGAATCAGAGCCAGTTTGGCTTAATGGTTAAGGCATCAGGTTAGAAACTGAGAGACTTTGAGTTATAACCCCACTTTGTGAGGGCTGTAAAGCACTCTGAAGCGGTATATACCGTATTTTTTTTGAGTGTAAGACGCATCAGAGTATAAGACGCACCAAGGTTTTAAAGAGGCAAATTTTTTTAAAAGTTTTTGCGCTCTGCAAACCTCCCAAAAACGGCTCACTTTTTGTAAAAATGGGCCCATTTTTTGTCAAAACAAGGGCGTTAGGAAGCTTATAGAGTGCTCCTGGGGGTGGGTGGCGGGCGAATTTGAGCAAAAAATGGCCCATTTTTTGCTCATTTCTGCCCTCCCCAGCCCCCAGGAGCTGTCTGAAAGCCTCCTACAAGCTATGCAAGGCCATTTTGGTGAAGGGGTGGGGTTTCAGGAGGCAAAAAATGCTGTATTCAGTGTATAAGATGCACCCTGATTTTCAGCCTGTTTTTTGAGGGGAAAAGGTGCGTCTTACACTCCGAAAAACACGGTAAGTCTAAGTGCTATTGCTATTTAGACAGGAGGCCAGTTGGCTGATCTTAGCTCAGTCATTCTTTCTCAGCACTAGGAAAAAGGCAAGGGCAGATCATTTTTGAAAATCTTTCCCAAAAAACTGCAGGGGTTTCTCCAGACAGTCTCCAAAGTCAATCTGTATGTTTACAAAGTCTCTCTCTCCCCCCCCCCCGGACCCCCACCCCCGCAGTCAGGCGGAGGAACACTTGTGACTGCAGGGCAAGTTAACTGCTCTCTCTTAGAGAACCTATCGATTGTCAGTTCTTTGTAATCCTAATAGTAATTTTATTAACTGTACATTGTCTCCTCTCCTCTTCCGGTACTTTTAAAAAGGCCTTAACTTTGGGGCTACCCAATAAACACACAAATCAGCCGCTTTTTTCCATATTCTTAATGAGAGTATTTTTCAGTCTGTAGTCACTGCGCTAGAGGATTAAGTATTTTTCTTGTAAGAGGTAAAGTGTGCCTGTGTGTGTTTACAAATAGGTATTCCTGTGTGTATTTTTTTTTTTAAAGGCTATTTGGAAAATATCTAATTTTAGCTATTACTGCCACGGGAAGACAAGAAGAGAAATGTAAACTATCTTTTCCTGCTGAAGAACTCGAGATAAACATACACACACCGTCACAATTACCCTTCAGCTGCTTCTACTTTATCTGAAATGTCCCGTCCCTCCCACAATTCATTTAACAGTTGCATTGGAGGTTTTTTGCACAGGGTAGCAGAAGATTATGTTGTAGCTAAAATCCATTTGATGTGGAACAAGAAAAAAAGGGGGCATTTGTTTAAATGTTCTTGTGTCATAGTAAACGTTGGAAAAAGTTGAAAACAAAACAACAAATGCGTTGATTCGTGGGTAAATAGACTTCTGGAAAGCAGAAAGTACACAATAGAACAAAAGGAGGGTGCTTTTTAATGCATTGACACTCGTGGCTGTGTTGCTGTGCATTTTACTAGCCCATTTCTTTAGGTTCAGACTATTCTGGAATGGAAATGTTTCCTTCATAAAGAGTAGAGTGGAGAACACACAAACACACACACGAGTATCTGTTTCCAAAATTAAAAAGCAAGTCTGCATTCTGTAACTATACTGAACATGCAGAAGGCAGGCTGTTGCTAGGTGGGCATTGGTAGAAGGAGATACATTCCCTGGACCATTATTTAAAAATCACAAGAAGGCATAAAAGCTATTGTAAATAACTGCTTAGTATTTAAGTGCTATGTCTGAAGACACCCTTCTGTAGTCCCCTTTTATATACGAACAGGCAGGCATGAAGGTTTAGATTTCATGAATTCCCCATCACTGTAGTTGCCGCCAAAAGCCACGCTAAATTCTTTTCCACTTCCAGAACATCTGGAACTAGAGATGTAATCTCTAGTAAAATCTTAATTTTACTAATTCTCACCAACTAAGGTAGTCCTTGTCTTCAGATGGTAATTGGGACTGGAATTTATGTAGTAGTTGTAAAGTGTGAATACAGCAATGGCAATCCCTGCTTGCCATTGTTAACCAAACCGTACGGTCATAAGGCGAGGCGACTTCCCTCCAGCTTCCTACAATCAAGTCAGTGGGGAAGCCAGCAGGAAGCCTCTGGTAGTGTGCAAACAGGCCAGCAGATAGGTACTTGGCTATTGCCGGGTATGAGTGTGGGAGGGAGATGTGGCAAGGGTGGGAGATATCTGAGTGTGTGTGAAAAGCACAACGCTGTTTGGGGAGGGTGTGAGCATGCACGAGGTTGCAAGAGAGGCATAGCAAGGCTCAGGGAGAGCGTGAGAGATGCAAGAGAGATGTTACAAGGGTGGAGTGGAGGTGTTGAGGCTTGAGGAGGGTGTGTGAGAGGGTGCTGGAGTGCAGGGAAGGCATGACAGGGTTTGGGAGGATGTGCAGGGGTGCAAAGGAAGTGCAGCAAAGCTTGACAGGATGCGAGGGAAGCACAGGGAGAGTCAGAAGACTGTGTGAGAGCATGGGTGTGTGAGACAGGTGCATGGGGATGCATGAATGGCCAGCATGGCAGGAGCACAGAGAAGGCGAGGGAGGATGTATGGGTAGGAGAGACTTACCCCACTTGTGAGCTTCCAAGCCAGCAACCTTGTTGACTTTTGGCGGAAGGCAGCAGGGAAGGTCACAAACCGCAACCACACGATTAGTGCTGCAACCGATTGTAAGTACGAGACAGTTGCCAAGCCTCCAGATTGTGATCACATGACTGCAGGGGTGCTGAAGTGGCCAGAACTCCAAAGCTCGGTCATAACCCCTCTTCATTCAGCACCGTCATAATTCTGAATGGTCAGTAAATGAAATAGTCAAAAGAGGAGGATTATGCTATTTCAGTGTTTCTCAACCTTGGCAACTTGAAGATGTCCGGACTTCAACTCCCAGAATTCCCCAGCCAGCATTTGCTGGATTGAAGTCCAGACATCTTCAAGTGGCCAAGGTTGAGAAACACTGCACTATATCATTAAGCTTTGTTTTTCTATTCCATAAAGAAAAATTACTTCGTGGTAGGCTGTGATAAAGGCACTTCTGGTTATTGATTGATTAGGAATGATTATATGCCATTAAGTCATTGCTGACCTTCAGTGGCCCCACAGATTTTATCTATGACAATCCGCCTCTAACTGGTCTTTCGGGACTTCCAAATGTGCCTTTATTGCCACTGGAACTGAATCCATCTACCTTGCTGCTAATTATCCTTTTATGTTTTAAAAACTAGGACTACTTAATACAACCCAGATTCATTAATTTACCCAGGCACATCAGGATAGGGTAAAACATCTGCCAAACATCATCTCAAGACATGCTAAGAAAAGTTGCCCTTAAATGATAACATGCAGTTTGAGCCCTTTTAAATAAAATGTGCCTTCAGATCATTCCTGCCCCTAAGATGAAATCAATCTATCTATCTGTTGCTTTTTATGGAAAGCATGAAAGGAGGGAACATGCTGTGCATTCATCTAAAACACACATTCAATTTGTATATCACACCCACAACTTTCTCGTCTTGAAAATAGTTACCGTATATGTCAACTTACTGGGAAATCTGAAATGCTTTCCCATCCAGAAAATTTCACAACAGGTGCCATCTTTTAAATGTGCTTATGTATCTGGAATGTGAGCCAATGGGGAGATTTTAACTTTTAAATTTTTCAAATGGTAAAATGATTTGTTTGATATTTTAATTCTTATGCATTGCTTTGAGATGGTAATTCAAGAGTTTGTCAACAGAGAAAGTATAATATCCGTATGCCACCATGTTCCACAAATGACTTCAGACATCCAAAATACATGGCTATAATCTCACAAGATGTGGATTCATCTGCAAGGATGCTTTTATCTTGATAATCTGCATGTTTAGATAAATGTCTTTTCGAGGTTCGAGGTTCATTTTATTTATATGCTGCCCTATTCCCAACGGGACTCAGGGCGGCGCACAAACCCAAGGAGGGGAAGGGAAACACAAGAACTACAACAAAAAGTACAGGGAATTTAAAACAACCAACAGCCACACGGTTCGAGAGGGGAAGGGAACTCATCGACCCCAGGCCTGCCGACTCAACCAGGTCTTAACGGCTTTTCGGAAGGCCTGGAGAGAGGTGATGGTCCGAATCTCTGCGGGGAGCTCGTTCCAAAGGGCCGGAGCCGCCACAGAGAAGGCCCTCCCCCGGGTAGTGGCCAGATGGGAGTCGAGTTGCCTAGATTGCCTAATGGGAGTGCAAACTTTTTTTCAATTGGGAGTCGAGTTGCCTAGATTGCCTAATGGGAGTGCAAACTTTTTTTCAATTGGGAGTCGAGTTGCCTAGATTGCCTAATGGGAGTGCAAACTTTTTTTCAATTGGGAGTCGAGTTGCCTAGATTGCATAATGGGAGTGCAAACATTTTTTGGGCGGGGGAAGGGGGAGAAGTCTGCCATAACTTTGAAAGGCCCCTAAGCGACCAGTTGTACGTCAAGGATGACCTGTAACCCAGCCCCATGCCATGGAAAAAAAAACCTTAAAATCTCAATAAATAAGTAGAACAACGGGAGCTCTTCAATTTTGTAAACAGTCCTATGAGAAAGAGGTGGCTCTGCAGTAAACCTAGATTTCTTTCAATAAAAAGATGCGTGTTGTGGAGGATTCTCTTCTTTAGTCAAAGAGATTGTGTAATTCCCTGTGATGAAGCAATTCACAGCGCCTTCAGGCCAATGCCGCTTCTGGCCGCTTCTTTAGGGCTGGCCGAAGTGTTTCTAAACTGGTAACTATCAATACACGCTCTGGGGTGCAGAATGCATTGAAACGATCTGGCATGGAAGATTTAGTATTTCCTGCAATGTTTGTTGAAGACACAACACACCTTGCTTTGCTCATAGACTCAATAGCAATAGCACTTAGACTTATAAACTGCTTCATAGTGCTTTACAGCTCTAAGTGGTTTACAAATATCGGCATATTGCCCCCACACAATCCGGGTTCTCATTTTACCGACCTCGGAAGGATGGAAGGCCGAGTCAACCTTGAGCCAGTCAGGATCGAACTCCTGGCAGTGGGCAGAGTTAGCCTGCAATACTGCACTGCGCCACCAGGACTCAAAGAGGCCATTGCATGTGAAGGAGCAGCTTCAGGAGTCTGCATTACTTGAGCCTTCATCAAAGTGAAACGCCCCTTTGAAGATTTGCACAGTAGTACATTACAATGTACACTCAGGCCATGACAAACTTATTAGTTTGATGTAACCCTCCTCAGATGTAGCTGCAAAAAACAGTTAATGTCCATGTTACAACTTGAATTAAACTGTCTGGAATTTTATCCTAAATTCCATTTCTTATTCTTTTAATATGTGAAATGAAAAACAAGATTTGCTCTGAGGAGCTCTGCTAAATCTAAAGCTGTTTTTAATTTGTTCCACTGATATTAGCTCACCTGTGTGATTTCATTTTCTAATCTAGTAGTATGACACACCTATTTCTTGATGGCAAATGGAAAAGCATAACCCTTTCCATCACTAAATGTCATTAAACTCCTTGAAATAGCAATGATCTTCCTCACTGCAACTACACTGGTGTATTTATAATAAATATGGCCTAGGGGACTATGGATTCAGGAAGTTTCTGCTCAAATTTCAGTTCTGCCAGTTTCACTGGATCATCTTACATAAATCTTGTTTCTGTTTTATGTTATAATGATTGAGAAGATAAGTGTGTCTGTAATATATAAAGTACTTGAATTATATTGTTGAAAGTGTGGCAGCCAAGGTCAGCTTGCAATTCATTTTAAATAGTTGTTCAGTATCATAATTACTTATTTTTTCAGAGATGTGAAAAATTCAATTGGATTTTTGGACTAAAGCCATCTTTATATTAACCTATGGAAATGTGGTGGTTTAGTGGCTAAGACACTGAGCTTGTCGATCAGAAGTTCGGTGTTTCAAATTCCTAGTGCTATGTAACGGAGGGAGCTCCCGTGACTTGTCCCAGCTTCTGCCAACCTAGCAGTTTGAAAGCATGTGAAAATGCAAGTAGAAAAATAGGCACCACCTTTAGTGGGAAGGTAACAGTGTTCTGTGCGTCTTCGGCGTTTAGTCATGCAGGCCACATGACCACGGAGACGTCTTCGGACAGCGCTGGCTCTTCAGCTTTGAAACGGAGATGAGCTGCGCCCCCTAGAGGCGGGAACAACTAGCACATATGTGCAAGGGGAACCTTTACCTTTACCATATGGAGTCAAAAACCATCTCATTATGGTACAGATTTTAAACTATAATCAGTGGTCATGAATATTTCCCTGTTTATGGCCAATAATTATATTTTATAAATTGTTTCTATTTTACTTTTTGTTGAATTTTACATTAGATTAAAAAGATTCTAATATTGTATAAATAGTACTTAACTTAACAAC
Source organism: Thamnophis elegans (assembly GCF_009769535.1). NCBI lineage: Eukaryota > Metazoa > Chordata > Lepidosauria > Squamata > Natricidae > Thamnophis > Thamnophis elegans. The sequence continues at coordinate 1,417,247 of NC_045544.1, forward strand.
AATTCGTTTAGTGACCATTCAAAGTTACGACGGCACCGGAAAAAGTGACTTATGGCCATTTTTCATACTTGAAACCGCTGCAACATTTCCACGGGCATGTGATGAAAATTAAAATGCTTGGCAACTGCTTTGTATTTAAGATGGTTGCAGTGTCCCGTGGTCATATGATCAATATTTGCAACCTCCTGACAAGCAAAGTCAATGGGAGCCGAGGTGGCGCAGTGGTTAGGGTGCAGTACTGCAGGCCACTTCAGCTGACTGTGATCTGCAGTTCAGCGGTTCTAATCTCACCGGCTCCAGGTTGACTCAGCCTTCCATCCTTCCGAGGTGGGTGAAATGAGGACCCAGACTGTGGGGGCGATATATGCTGACTCTGTAAACCGCTTAGAGAGGGCTGAAAGCCCTATGAAGCGGTATATAAGTCAAATAAATAAATAAATGGGGAAGCCAGATTCACTTAACAACTGCAATGATTCTCTTACCAACTGTGGCAAGAAAAGTCATAAAATGGGACAAAACTCAATAAATGTCTCACTGGCTCAATTGTGGTCATAAGTTGAGGACTACCTATACACTGCCCTGTGAAGATACTTTGCATTACAGGAAGTATATACATACTAAACAAAGTTGTGGTACTGTTTAGATTTAACCCAATTTAGTACCTTAAATGTTTTTAGTCCAAGTATCTAAGATCAAAGTAGGATTAATTTATTCCAAAAACATTCGTTGGAAGCATTGATAAACTGAACTGGTTTGCAGTCATTCTTGAGGACTAAAACAATTGGAAAAGCAGAACGCGGCAGTCGTTCCACCCTTCTGTACTTAATAGGGAACGGTGCGCGCAAATAAACTTAATGCCTTTGCCATCTTATATTAATTACGTGTTTCAGAAGTTCATGTTCTCCAACAGGTGCTCCCCAACTGCTCCATCGCTTTAAAAGCAGGGGATTTCCGGTTGACTGCACTTTTGAATTGTTTGTTCCAAAGTCGCCTTCCAAATGTGAGCATGGAGGATAATTGTTAGCAGTTCTCACATGTGGAAGCAATGCTGTTTAACATGAGCCACCAGATAGACATTTTTTTGTAGATCCTGGGGTGGGGACAGGCCTTGGGCTTTCCTTCCTCCTACCCCCTTGATGTTAATGTCACCAAACTACTGCAGATCAGAATTACACAACAGGATATACAGGTATTTTGAGTCATCTTGAAGTAAAAATGTTCCGTAAAACACATAGTATTTTTTATAATGCCATGCAATTTAGGCATAGTATCCATACTAAAATTGCCTAGTATTGCCTGGCATTTAGAATGAGCATAGTATATCTTGTATGGGAAGAGAATATCAAGATCCCTCTCCCCAATCTCATTGTTCTTCTAAAGGTGAAAAACTGAAACAAAACAGTAGACGCGTTTATATTTTACACTGAACTGGTGTGTAAAATTCCTGAGATGTGCAGATTCTGTTTATTTAAATCATCTAAGCTTGCTTTTTGTCCGATTCTTTCTTTTCGTTTTCTGTGGGTTTTTTTTTTCTTTTTTTGCTTTTTATACATGGTTTTTGAAATTAAATAAAAATGATTAAATCATCCAAACATTGAGATTCACGCCATATGACTTATGGTAAATTTGGGGTATAAGTTTGGAATGCGGTTTGAGTAGGAGAGATAAAGTACTAATTACCCGGAAGGAGATTGAGGCTGTTGATCTTGAGGGAATCTTCAAGAAATCATTTTAGTAGATCAGAAGGTCCTGCTTTTGGTCCCTCAGGCTTTGGCCACCTCATATCTGGACTTCAGCCATGTGCTCTACATAGGGCTTCCCTTTAAGACCATGAGAAATTGCAGCCACATTGATATTTATGGGTTTGCCTCTGATCAGCTCTACTTTGTGAATTGCACTGGCTTTGATTGGGCTTCCAGATACATATTCATGGTGCCAGCTCTCATCCATAAAGCCCTTCCTGGTCTAGGGCACAGTTAGTGGTGGTTCTCTGCCTGTCTCCCGTTACTTCTGCTGAACTCTCCAGGTCCCCTCTATAAGTCAGTGCCATTAATAGGACCTATTGGCGAACCTTTTCGGCACGGAGCGCTGAAATGGAAGCGCGCGCATGCACATGTGCCGGGAAGCAGAAGAGCAGCTGCCTAGTGTGCATGTGTGTGCCTGGTGGCTGCTCTTCTGGTTTCCAGCGCGTGCATGCACACCAGCCACCTGTACCTCTGGTTTCTGGGATGCATGCATGCACAATGACCAGTTGGACGGTGCGCATGCACACCAGGTAGCTGCTCTTCCGGTTTCCGGCACTCCTACGCGCATGAAGAATCAGCTGGCCAGCATGCCAGAACCTGGAAGAGCAACGGGTGACAGCTCACATGCTCAAAGAGATGGCTCTGCATGCCACGCGTGCCATAGATTTACCATCACGGACCTAGGAGGTTGACCTCTTCTTTCACAGTGCATATCCGGTGGAGATGTTGATGAGATTTTGGTGGCTGACTTCATTGGTCTTTCCTAAGACCTGGCTGTTCCCAAGCATTGGGCCAAGGAATTGGTTGAATCTGTTTTGTCCTGTCACTTGGGTGGGATCTGCTCCGTATGGGTTTATTTTTATTTCCTTTAATCATTCATTTTATTTTAAATTAAAATTAAATTAAAATATAAAACGTATTTATTGTTAGCTATCTGGAGTCTTGCGTTGATTGGCAGCCATGTCTGCCTTTCTGTCTCCCTATCTGCCTTCCTACCTACTTATCAAATAGAACGATTCATTTTGAGCCGCTTTTTCAAATTAGGATAGGAAGATTCAAGCTATCTAGTACCGTGATGGTGAACCTCTGCAGGCACGTGAGCTGTCGTCCCCACCACACATGTGTGTACCCCTCCCACCAGCCAGCTGACTTTTGGGTCTCTCCCGTGCATGCGGGAGGTGTGCGCGCATGCATGGGAGTTGGAGGGAGTGTCATGCACGGGGGGGCAGCAGGTGATATTCTCCCCTCCCCTGTGACCCATTTTTGGTCCCAGGAGACGGCAGGGAGGTCTACTAGGCCCAAAATGGGGCGGGGGGTTGTGTGGGGGGCATGGGGAGCGCAGGGAGTCCCGTGTGCATGTGGGGGGGAATTTGGGGGGGGAGTCACACACACATGCACAGGGGTGCGGGGTGTGTGTTGTACATGCATTTCATTATGGGTCCGGGCACACATATGCGTGTGCTTTCACTGGTTAGCCATCACTGGTCTAGAATCGTATACCGGTAATTTCCTCAGTCTGTCGGCAGTGTTATCATTCTAGCTGTGTGTTAGCCATTTAGGATTACCTGTATGCAGATATTCATGCCCTCCACTTCAAATATTGGAAAAAGCAGGGGGGAAACAGCTGCAACTGACCATTATGAAGACATTTTTGTAGGCCAGGCTTGATTAGTCATTGAATTAGAGAGCCAAGGTGGCGCAGTGGTTAAATGCAGCACTGCAGGCTACTTCAGCTGACTGCTATCTGCAGTTCGGCAGTTCTAATCTCACCGGCTCAAGGTTGACTCAGCCTTCCATCCTTCCGAGGTGGGTGAAATGAGGACCCGGATTGTTGTTGGGGGCGATATGCTGACTCTGTAAACCGCTTAGAGAGGGCTGAAAGCCCTATGAAGCGGTATATAAGTCTAACTGCTATTGCTATTGCTATGTCAGTGGAAGTTGCACAACACCCAGTTTATACATAAGTTGGGAAAACACTGATTTCAAAGTACAGTTTGGAGGGTCTTGAATTTATATTTACATGCCTCCTTAGTTTATATTTTCATGCTAATAAAGCAATAGGCCTGTTCAGTTGTTTTCTGCATAAGGCATTTTTTTTCCATGACTAAAAATAGGGCTGGATCTTTTGATATATTTTCTGGAGCTGTGGTCATTTGGTGCTGTTTATTCACCTTCTGGCATCATTCATGTTTCATTCGCGGCTGCCCCTCTGCCCAGCTCTGATGGGAAGCTCTGGAATTCCACTTCCCAAACACGTGACTTTCCTTTTTATGAATAATTTGATAGTTAATTTTAGCGTCAGCCCTTAGGGCCATCAGCAATTTTGTTTAAGCATAGGATGAAATGTCTAGCCCATGTTTCAGGTCATGTGTTAGTTTTCTCCAGCCCCAAGCCACCCTCATGTGCCCAGTCGACAGGGTCAAGAATTCCCAGTGAATTCACTGTTTGTTTGTTTCCAGAAACTGAAAAAATAGGATAGGTTATTGCTTGGCTAAGTGACCCTTGTATTATATTGTATTATGTATTATATTATGTATTATGTATTATATTGTATTATATTGTATTATAGTGATTTATTTTATTTTATTTTAGTAATATAGTCTTTATTGTCATTGTACAAAATAAATACAACAAAATTACAATATTCATAATAGTAATCCTAGTGTACATATAAATAATAATCGCATCATAATAGTACAATTAAAAGGGACTCAGTGGCTAAGATGCTGAGCTTGTCGATCAGAAAGGTTGGCAGTTCAGCAGTTCGAATCCCTAGCGCCGCATAATGGAGTGAGCTTCCGTGACTTGTCCCAGCTTCTGCCAACCTAGCAGTTTGAAAGCACGTAACACTGCAAGTAGAAAAATAAGAACCACCTTTGGTGGGAAAGTAACAATGTTCTACGTAAATGTGTTTTATTTTCCATTTTCATTTTTGTACAGTCACACATATACTGTACAGAACCGGAGCCATATAACATTAAACAATAAACACAGCCATTCCTCTTGTCAATAATACCCCCCAAAATAGAAACCCAATGTACCTCTTTATAGTGATTTATTGTATGCTTGGGAAACTAATAAAACCACAGCAGCATTTTTAGATACGGAGGACAATATGATTTCATTAAATAATGTCTTTACAAGTACATCCATAAACAGCAAAAACAAAACTCTGGTCTGGGAGTAATGCCATATTCTCTGCCTCTTGCAGGACAGCAACGTGTCTCGGTGACCAGCCTCTTAGTCTGCCATGGCCTGTTACTGGTTGGAACGAATGTTGGGATTATAGTAGCCCTGCCAGTTCCTCGCTTGCAGGGAATCCCCAAAGTAACTGGTGAGTATAACATTCACAGTGTAAGTAAAAAAAAAAAACCTTTTATCATCAAAAGTGCTGCGGTCACATAAAGGAAGGCTCACATCAATGATGTTGGCAAAAGGGTCTGTGCTTTAATCTTAGCATCTTATTTCCTTTCTTTTTTTATTTAAGTGACATTTGCAAACTTTTAACTCGTACCTTCCTTTTTTGATTTCTCCTCTTAAAAGACCAAACTATTGAAAATTCACCTACCTATGTAGCAAACATGGTTTTACAGATAGGCAGCTCTGCATTGGCACTTTCTGGCCCTCCCAAAAAAGCTATTCCACCAAAGGGGAAATTCTGTTTAGTGTATGGGAGGTATATGAAATATACAAATGCTCTAGACCAGTGTTTCTCAACCTTGGCGACTTTAAGTCCTGTGGACTTCAACTCCCAGAATCCCCCAGCCAGCATAGCTGAAGTCCATAGGACTTAAAGTCGCCAAGGTTGAGAAACACTGATCTAGATGCTTTTATAAAAAGGCCAAGGAATGTTTAAATGTCTGGGATCCCAAAATTTTCCATGCTTTAATCTGATATGCTTGGTTAAAAAAGATCTACACTCTTTCACTGTTGCCAGCACTGACATGATTATGTGTTGTAAGTGTAGAGTAAGTTTTATTGAAAACAAGGTCTTCGGAAATGGATGGCGGAAAAAGCAAAACTAAGATAAAAGCAGTCAGCTGATATATACAAACTACTCTAATGCTCTAGATCAGTATTTCTTAACCTTGGCGACTTTAAGTCCTGTGGACTTCAACTTTCAGAATTCCCCAGCCAGCTATGCTGGCTGGGGGATTCTGGTAGTTGAAGTCCATAGGACTTAAAAGTCACCAAGGTTGAGAAACACTGATCTAGATTCTTTTATAAAAATGCCAAGGAGTGTTTAAATGTCTGGGATGAAATTAAAACACATTGTCAATATATTAGCTATGATACATAGAGGGCATTTGGTAACCAGGAATATTCAGTCTCCTGAGGATTTTTACAAATTTACATACGTACTGTATGCTTTATAAAACAAATGCATTGCTATGGTTTTACACTGCTTCCACAAAGCCAGTTTGTATTTGCTAAATATGTCATTATACTGATCAGTTATTTTCAACAATCCATCCATAGGTCAACAGGTGAAGAGATTGTTTGCCAAATGTCTTACCGAACACATTTCAGATATCATAGCAATTAATACTGTGAATCATGACAGAAACGTTCCCCCAGTTGGGATCCCAAATTTTCCATGCTTTAATCTGATATGCTTAGTTAAAAAAGATCTACACTCTTCCACTGTTGCCAGCACTGACATGATTATGTGCTGTAAGTGTAGAGTAAGTTTTATTGAAAACAAGGTCTTCGGAAATGGATGGCGGAAAAAGGAAAACTAAGATAAAAGCAGTCAGCTGATTCCCTGACTCCTGCTGCTATGAAAACAAGAGAACAAAGCATGAACTGAATCCCAGTTTCAGCTTTGCCTCTTTGAAAAAACAAACTTCCAGAGGATGTATGTTCCATTGGATTATATGATACGTAGCACCAAGCTGTGGGTTTTATAATTAAGTATTATAATCCATGCTGCATTTTCATTGTTGTGGGAAAATAGAAAAAAAGAATCTGATTACAATTTTAAAAATCTTACCCAAAGTTAAACATACCCAATTAAAGAGAGTTACAAAATTAATAATTCAGCGTATCAAAATATGATTTAAAGCACCCTTAAAATTTGTAAGACAATATATTAAGCTGATGAGCCAGTACATCTGTAAGCCGCCCTGAATCTCTCGAGAGTGGGCAGCATACAAACCCTATAAATAATAAATAAACAAACAAACAAACATAATGATGTAAGTTCTGACAAACATCTGTCTAAAGACACTCTTACAAAATACTAGGAGTAAGCACTCCTGGCTCTGTTCTATTGTAGGAGGAATAAAATCGAGCTAATATATTGCTAACCAGACCACAAAAACAATTGAAGACTTGAACCTAACTCTCCCATAACTGATAAGTGTTTATTTTATAACACAGTTCCTTATTCAGGCATTAAGGAAAAAAAACCCCAGGGATTTGTTCAATGACAGTTCTGATTTTCTTCTTCCTGGTGGGGAGGATAAGTATGGGGTGGGTGATGGCCCTCTTCTTGTTAACTCATAATACTGAACTAAGACATAATAATGTTCATTGCCAAGTGAACACGTAGGTGTTAAATCTGTTTGCATGCATAAATCCTGAGCAAGAATCAGGAAGGAAGGGTCAGAGTGTGATACGAGTGTCATTGGTCTATTTATCTAATAGGGTGAGGTCATAGAAATAAATCCTTGTAGAATTAGGTACTATTTTCCAATTGGAAGGTTGTTCTGCAGCTCTAACACTGCTTGCTTTGCAGATAGAAACGAGCTTAGGAGGCAAGAGCTTTGGCTATTATGATGAGCTAGTTTTTTCTGTTTGTTGAGAATTTTTCCACATGGAAAATTCTGTTTCACAACTGAAGTCCGGAATGAATGTTGACCTAACAACATATGAAAAGGGCATATTACAAGTTGGGCACTTTTTGTTCAATGCTACGTAGCTCCAGCATCTGGTGAAAAGAATTAAACTGCATGAAAGTGAGTGTGTCTGAGGGGGTGCTTTTTCTTTTGACTGCAGGAAGAGGCATAGTGTCTTATCATGCCCATAATGGCCCTATCAAGTTCCTGGTAACGGCCTCTGTGACGAGCAAGCAGAACAAGAGCAAGTCAAAATCCAGGCTGAGTTGTCCTCATTCGGGCCTGAAAGAGGATGACCAGAAGGGTGTTGGACCTGAGAGGCCCAATTCTTCTCTGAGCAACCCAGGTGACAATGCCGTTTGGTTGGGAGGCTCGGTCGGATCCATTGCTCAGAAAAGTGACTTGTCTTCATCGTCCGGGTCACTCACGTTGTCACACGGCTCCAACACAACTGAACCTCGGCCGGAAGAGAGTGCCGTCTACGAGCTTCTGAAAGAAGTCTCCCCTGACCAGAGTAAAAGGCATAGATCCAGAGAGGGGAAAGCAATATCCATCTTGGTCATCTCTGGAGGTCAAGGACACCGAAGGGTGAATAAGAAATGCAAGCAGCAGCGGCCAGATGAGCTGGTCTCTTCGATAATGGTTTGGCAGATTCCACTGTTAAAAATCTGACAATGGGATACGATGCGATTTGTTCAGTGACAAAGTTTGCTTTGGTGTTAACACCATCATGATGAATTTAACGTTTTTATCTCAAAGGCAAATTAAATATCAATGTTTGCAAAGGCCTCTTCATAAGGTTTCTTTGTCCTGAATTCACGTGGGTTACCTTGTTAGAACAAGTATCTTAGATATCTTCTGAGAAGCCCATTTCAGAACTACATCTAAACATATATTTGACTCTTCAAAAGTTCTTTAGCTGGAAAAAAAAAAGTACGATCCATTTCAAGCATTTTTTCCCCCTCATTTTGCTACTATTTATATTCAAATATTGTGGCCTAAAAATATTCAGTGAAGGGAAAGGATCGAAGAGTATTTCTCTGACGAGCCTTGCCCAAATAATTATTTCTTGCGAGGCAAGAATATTGTGCGCGTGTTTCGTTTCCACAAACATTTTTAAAGCAATCATTATTCCAAGATAGTCTACTAGCTTTATTCCAGAGACTATAAATAAACCTGTAAAATACTTTCTCAAGTAAGTGTCAGACACAATAAAAGGGTTTTTTTTGGGTTATATACTACAGATTTATACTTGGGAGGAAAAAAGATAGGGCTAACCTTTAATTAATACCTAAAATGAATATTATAAAAAGAAATGTTAAACATTCAGAATGAAATACGTTTGACTTACTAAGTGATGTACTTTTTTTTTAACCTTTTGGTTACTCCCAGTAAGTTGAAGAGAAAATGAAACCACTGTGAATTTTAGTAGCCAAGGTGGCGCAGTGGTTAAATGCAGCACTGCAGGCTACTGCTAGATCAGCAGGTCAGCGGTTCAAATCTCACCGGCTCAGGGTTGACTCAGCCTTCCATCCTTCCGAGGTGGGTAAAATGAGGACCCAGATTGTTGGGGGCAATATGCTGACTCTCTGTAAACCGCTTAGAGAGGCCTGAAAGGCCTATGAAGCGGTATATAAGTCTATTGCTATTGCTAGTAGATTCAGGCAGTTCCTTGCGTTTTGGTGCTCCATTTAATTATAGTATATTCTGTCGCTGGCGGTGGAATGTGCCCCATTTATCTATAAGGCTGCTTAAATACAGTATTTCGATTAGCGTTAGATAATAGTGAGGAAATAAAATATAAAGATAAAGAGACCCTAACGTTAAAGTATATTGCTTTCATACGATTATTATGGTTGGTCAGCCAGATGGACAGCCTGGATTTGACATTTTGATCCACTTATTGAGTCCCTTCCCAAGGACCCAGGATGGACTGATGGTGTTTGACAGTGTTAGAGCAGTGTTTCTCAACCTTGGCGACTTTAAGTCCTGTGGACTTCAACTCCCAGAATTCCCCAGCCAGCTATGCTGGCTGGGGGATTCTGGGAGTTGACGTCCATAGGACTTAAAGTCACCAAGGTTGAGAAACACTGTGTTAGAGGCATCATCCACAGGAGGAAGCTGTTCCAAGTAAAGTTGCCTTTTGCAATTGATGGTAGTAATTTTGTTAATGCCAATGGTCTTCAAGTGCTCCAGATGTTTTAGGGTTGCACCCAGGACACCTACTATTGTTGGTATTAACCCTTGCTTTCTTTTGCTGTGGTTGTTGTGTTTCTATTTATAGGCCTTTGTACGTTGTGATTTTCTACAGTTCCTCTTCCTATTCTGCTGTCTCCAGTACTGCAAAGTCTCTTATTCAGCGTTTTTCTTATCAACATTTGATACCTCTGTTGTGATGTAGCAGGTGCCTATTGGTTTGAATTCTAAAGTCCCAGAGTACTTTAAGTTTCTTCATTTTTCCTATTACCTTGTCTATGTTGAGGTCCCACCAGTTTTTACTTGCCAATGGTATTACAACGATTGGAACATCTGTTTTGTTGTCGGTCTGTTCAATTTCTGTGCATGACTGTGATGGTCCACAGTTTCTTCAACTCCTTTGCTGGAACCGTATTGGCTTTGGGTCACTGTCTTCTCAATTGTGGCTTTATATGCCTTTGTTCTTCAAGTGTGGCCTTGTGCAGGCAGAATTAGCTCCTCAGTCTCTTTCTTCAACTTCCCTGCTCTTAGCCATTGGCAGGTCTTGTTATTATCTGCTTGACCTGTTATATTTTTAAATGTTCTGGCTGTGTAATATCTCTATTCCAGCATTTCTCAACCTTGTCAACTTGAAGAGGTCCGGACTTCAACTCCCAGAATTCCCCAGCCAGCATTTGCTGGCTGGGGAATTCTGGGAGTTGAAGTCCGGACCTCTTCAAGTTGACAAGGTTGAGAAACACTGCTCTATTCTATGTTTCATTTTGTCTTTCTCATAGGCCAGTTTAGCTCTTAGTAAACCTTTATGGTGTACTAGCTTCATTGCATCTTCTTCTTCATCGTTCTTCAGATATTCTTCCAATACCCTTTTTTCTTCAACCGCCTAGTGTACTTGCAACATTCCACATCCACCTCTTTTCCTTGGTAAATAAAGCCTGTCGCTGCAGTAATGAAGGGAATAATTCATTGTTATTATTTTTTTATGATCACCCTATCCAGAGCTTTTAGTTCTGCTTGAGTCTAGTCCACTGACCCAGCTCTGTATCTAATGTCTTGGGCAATTGTTAATTGCCTTGTTGGTATTTCCATTACTGGCTCTGGACTTTAAGATCTTCCCTGCCATGATAAATTCAAACTTCTAACTTCCTTTGTGACTTCACTGTTCTTGATGTCTGCTTGAAGGATGCCAGGAATTTGTAATGAACTTATTCATTTAGACTCTTGGTGGCCTTTCCATTCATATTTCACTATTTTTGCCTTGTTGAAGGTAAGGGTGGCACCTTTGCGTAGTCCAAACTCCAAAGTAATATCTTGGGACAGCGTTGAGCAGCAATTCTAGTTCAGATGGTGCTTTTCCATATTGTTTCCTATTGTCCATGCAAAAAGAGATGGGGCAGCTCGGAAGATTTCTTTGAAGTTTGGTAGCCATGACTTATTCAGTATTGTTGACAGCGGAATCGATGTGGCGACAAACTGTAATGGTGATAATCTCTTTGAAAAATTCCTCTCTTGGTATTAACCTTGTATTTCACCATTGACCAGCAACTGTGTCTTTCATTGTGCCATGATCTTTGGTCAAAGCTTCTGATGTTTCTCCTGCTTCCGGTTATTTATAAACACTTGATTATCCAATAATGTAGCAGAGAGTCAAATGCCTTATTGTAATAAATCCAAGCTATGTTCAGCTTGGTCCTCCTTCTCTTGTAGTTTTCCAGAATCATCTTATCAATTAGGAGTTAATTGTCGTTCCTCTCCTGTTTTGGTGGTTTTCTTTCTGCTCTGGTGGAAAGAGCTTATTATCAGATGCTATTGGACTACATCAGCTGGCAAGTTGTTGGTAAGAAGGTCTTGGCCTGTAGTTGCCTAGTGTTGTCCCTTTTTTCTGGAACTTTCATTGTCAGGTAGCTTTTGCTAGGTGTTAACGACTCTTCAATTTCACCTCCTTGCAGTAAGTTGATAAACTGCTTGGCAGCAAGTGGGCGCAGACCAGTCGGATGTTTCAACCAAAACCTATGCAGTTCATCTTCACTTGGCGCTGACCAGTTCTTGAACTTCCTTGCACTTTTCTCCACTATTTCTGCTGTCATCGCAAGTTCTGTTTTATTCTCTTCCACCTCCTTTAGCCAAGGTGCCTTCTTGTATTTCTTTGGATTGTCCCATAGCTCCACCCAGCACTGCACTGTTGTTGTTTTTTTTGCCAGATGTAGCTGGTTCACTGCAGTCTCTCCATTGATGGATGGGTGGAAGCATTTCTGATTTGACCAAAATCGAAGATTCTGCCTGTAGTGTTGCAATTTGAGCTTTGTGTCTGCTGATTTTCTTGGCTGCAACTGTTGTTTGCTGATATTTCTTGATCGCCTTTGGTCTTCTTGTCTTTCATCTGTTCCAGCTTCCTTGCATCTGATCTTAACGTGCTGCTCTTATTTTTCCAGCCTGATCTTCCATTTTTGTGATGTACTATTTGGTTTTTTTTTTCTTGTTTCTTGTTTTGCATCATTTGCAGTTATAACTGGGCCCATGCTGTAAATTAATTGGTCTGTTTGCCCAGGATGGTTGAGCCTCTGGCATAGTTCTCCTCCTCCTCCTCCTCCTCCTCCTCCTCCTCCTCCTCCTCAGAGCATGCAAATCCCACAGCCCTGGCAAGATAGTGACTCATTATGACTTCATTGCTCTCCAGATACATCACTGATTGTTAGCAATGCATATTATTAACACAGACTTTGATCTGAAGTGCATTTGTCATGTGAATATTGGCAAAAAAACCCAACACAGCCCTCCATCTCTAGAAAGAAAATGTCATGGCCGTTTCCAAACAATAAAGAAGGGAAGTTGTATAATCAAAGCAAGTCAACATTTTTCCTTTTAATAAAATGGAAAACTACATTTCTACCGGGATACAAGCACAGCTGTTATCACTGCTGTGAAAAACTTAATTACTCGTGACCAACACCTACAACTTCAGGAGCCTTTGTAATGACTCTAGATAAAGATAATTGAGCATCATTTTACAGTTTGTAGAACTGTAGAACTGTGCGACGTCTTAAAACCTGGGTGTAGCTGAGCCTTGCCAGAGCTTAGCTGCAGGATGAGAACATTTACCTCAAGCTTGCAAGCTTATCCATTTGGATTTCTTTTAAGTTTGTATACTTAAGTTTGTATTTAACAGTGCTATAGGATGGGTTGGAACATGAGAATTTAAACTTCAAAAGAGGTTTGCTGTTCCAATTAACAGCCTGCTTATTGGGAGTAGTAGCAGAGAAGTATGTTGGATCACAGAGAGTCCCAATTTCATCTTTTTTCTTCTTGAAGAAGAGGGAAATCCTAGTAGGAAACTTGCATTACAAAGCCGTATTATGGCCGTTTCTTTCCACTGTAATAGACTGAATTCACTGAACCTAGGGATGATCCAATTAGATCAATAGATATTAAATGTTTGTTACCTGTGACTAAATTTGATATAGTTATACAATAATGAAGACATAAATTTGTGACTGAGAAAATTAGAGAGGAGGGGGGCTTCCTCCCTTTTCCTGAAGGCAGAAAAAAGAGTAGGCAGAAAACGGACATCCACCAGAATGTTATTGGTTTGCAATAAATTAGAAAGCACTTTTAATATGAGCAATAGATTTTTTCCTTCAATTAGACCATAGACAGCCTTGCTATGTAGTTAATCAAATGTAGATTCATATTTGTGGAGTCACAAATTTATAGCTTAACAGGTATAAAAGGTAATCACTTCTCTCTCTTGAGTTGCTCTTTTATATATAGTTCCAACTGATGGTGGTCTTGGTAGTGAAACACTCAGTAGTTCTCATAAGTGAGTGTCCTTGGCTGGATGTGAAACCTTGTCCTATATCTTTAGGTCAGCAGTAATGAAACATTTGAATTTATGGCTCCTTAGTGTAGATTTGGGTATTCCCAGAATTCATTTCTAGATGAGAATTTCCCATAGTGAAGATACAGCTGTAAGTTCTTTTAAGTCATAATTTTACAGAAAAGGTGTTCAGCATTGCAAGTGCATTATCAAGTAACAACTTCCAAATGAGTCCTTTGCAGAAATGGGAAGAGGTCAAGAAAAAGAGCTGATAATATCTACAGAAGTTGAAAACATATTTTTTAACTTTTATAGCACTTAACCATCCCAATTTACACCCTTCAAAAACTTGTGGTTTAGGTTTTGGTTAAATACTGATTTGCCATTGGTTGATAAAACGTGAAACTAGTTCCCCGATTTCAGGATTTCTTTCCTCCTATCGCCTGGCTCGGATGGCATTTCCTACACTCTAATTCAACTTGCTTTGGAAACTGAAAGGGCTTTTGGGATGGAGCTTTCTAGGGGAAACTCCATGAAGCTCTTTGGATCCTGGTCGTTGAGGGTCTGCTAAGGAAGTTTCCTAACAAGGCTATTATAAAATATGTGTGCTATATTTTTCAGAACTTTTTAAAACTCCAATAAAATTGTATATATGTATAAATTAAAATGCTAACCAGTAACCGAAGTACTCCTTTAATATTGGATACAAGCCACATTTATAGTCCACACAAAAAATATGTGTGTTGTTAGGAAGATTTTTACGTCTGATCCCATGTGAGAATAATGATACCTGGGAGGAAGACAAGCCACTACGTGTCATCAAATGTTTTCTAATATCTAACAGTACATTTGTTATAACCTGAGCCATACAAAACATGTATTTATGTCTAAAACAAACTCAATAAACTGTGAATAAACAAGACCTCAGAACTGTATTAGTAGCTTATTATGTTATTTGTTCAAACAGCAGGAAGCTTATAATATAGTGGGGAAAGTGTTCAATGAAATATAATCAGGAACAAAATAAGTTTTTTGAAGTACCATGATGCCTGTTAGTGTCAATCAGTGGTGGGTTTCAAAAATTTTTTGTACCTACACTGGGTTTGGCTTGCTTTGTGGGAGTGGCTTGCCGGTCATGTGACCTGGTGGGAGTGGCTTGCCAGCCATGTGTTTTCTTTCTTTCTTTCTTTCTTTCTTTCTTTCTTTCTTTCTTTCTTTCTTTCTCTCTCTCTCTTTTTCTTCCTTTTGTCTCTCTGTCCCCTTTTCCTTTTTTTCTTTCATTTCTCTCTCACTTTTTCTTTCTTTTTTCTTTCTTCCTTTCTTCCTTTCTTCCTTTCTTCCTCTTTCTCTCTCTCTGTGAGTGTGTGTGTGTGTGTGTGTGTGTGTGTGTGTGTGTGTGTTAGTGGTGGGTTTCAAAATTGTTTGGAACCTCTTCTGTAGGTGCGGCCTGCTTTCCAGGTCCACTGGTGGAACCTCTTCTAACCGGTTCGGTAGATTTGACGAACCGGTTCTACCGAACTGGTGCGAACTGGTAGGAACCCACCTCTGGTGTCAATTCTTAAAATGGCCTGGAAGACACGTGTTGCTATCCATTGGTTCACATACAATGCCAAGTGTGTAAATAAGCGAAGAGTTAACTTTGCCAAGTACGAAGGCTCAGCAGCTAGAATTCAGTTTCGATATAGCAGATTCCTGATTTATATACATCAGGAATCTGCTATACCGAATCTATTTTCCAGGTCATTATAAGAATTGACACTTAACAGGCATCACGAGACTTTAAAAAAAAAACTTACAATCCACTTCCTCTGAAATACTGTTACTGCCTTCCTAACACAACATCAACAAGGCCTGGAGAGAGGATGATAATTGTCCCATCCAGCTGTATCCAAGATGGGGGTGAGTTGAGAAGGACTACTACAGCCTCCTTCAAGGTTGCAGGAATCACCCTCTTCATAGTAAAATACTTTAAAAAAATGCATAAACCAAACCAAAAATTACACAGGAATAAACATGCAAAAAGCAAAGAAAAAAAACAAGAAGCATGCTGTGAAGAGGAACATTGAGTAACACATTCTTCCCTTCCCCTTTGCCTCCAACCTCCAACTACTAAAATATTTGTGCTGTGTTCTGAACACTGGGGATTATTGCTTATATCTGCTTGAGGTTTCATCTGTTGTTTTTAATTAGCCTCAACTCTTTTCCCAAAAAGCATATTCAAAACGTCTAAATCTGCCTTGCTGTAATGTGTCACGCACACACACACGGTTCCACCACAAAACCGCGCTCGACTAAACCGCGCTCGACTAAACCGCGTAGCTGACGTCATCAAGAGGGTGACAACAGCGCGGAGACAGAAGCACGCTGTAAACACTAAACCTAAAATTAACCCCTAAACCTAAACCTAACCCCCCTAAACCTAATCCTAAACCTAACCCTTAATCTAACCCTAAACCTAATCCTAACCCTTAACCTAAACCTAAACCTAATCCTTACCTTAACTTGAATCGGCTTGCTTTCAAAGCGCTATCTACAGCGCCCTTCTTTCTCTGCGCTGGCTGTTGTCGCCCTGTTGATGATGTCAGCGACGCGGTTTAATCGGGCACGGCTTAGTTGAGCGCGGTTTTGATGGGTCACGCACACACACAGACATTACACATTAGTGTGTAATGTGTGACACATTACACAGCAAGAATATATATTCTGTCACAGGCATATACTGTATTATCAGTTTTGCCATTGCTGCATATTTTCCAATTTTGGTTCTCCCATTTTTATATCATTGGCAAATTTTACTTTTCCAAATTCATGCTAAATTTTGAGGACTTTTGCATGACCACTACATGCGAGAAAATATTACTTTTTTTTTCCGTATAGCATTTGCAACGTTTATTATTTTATGGTTTGTCCATCTTGGTTTTATGCTCCATCTGTAAAACATAATTTACTTGATCATTTACTTGATTCGGCTGATAATTCCACTGCCCTCAATTTGTTCGCAGTCATGGCTAAAATATGCCTGAGTAATATTTAGGAAAGGGTGTGTCTGTTTCAGTTTCTGTTTATTAACATTTGTATGCCGCCCACTCCCTTGGGACTCTGGGCGGCTTACAGGCAAGGCAAAGAAACATGTAAAAAAATTAAAATAAAGATACAATTATTAAAATTTCACACCATCCATTCTGTTAGAGTGGGGCTGGATGCTGATCAACAGCCCCAGGCCTGCCGGAACAGCAATAGCAATAGCAGTAGACTTATATACCGCTTCATAGGCCTTTCAGGCCTCTCTAAGCGGTTTACAGAGTCAGCATATCGCCCCCAACAACAATCTGGGTCCTCATTTTACCCACCTCGGAAGGATGGAAGGCTGAGTCAACCCTGAGCCGGTGGGATTTGAACCGCTGAACTGCTGATCTAGCAGTAGCCTGCAGTGCTGCATTTAACCACTGCGCCACCTTGGCTCTTAGTGGCTTTACGGAAGGCCGGAAGAGTAGTGAGGGTCTGGATCTCTACAGGTAGATCGTTCCATAGGGCCGGAGCAGCTACGGAGAAGGCCCCCCGCCCGGGGAGCCGCCAACTGACATTGTCTGGTCGACAGCACCTGGAGGAGGCCCAATCTGTGTGATCTTGTTGGTCGTTGGGAGGTAAGTGGCAGGAGGCGGTCTCTCAGGTAGCCAGGTCCTAAACCATGTAGGGCTTTAAAAGTAACGACTAGCACCTTGAAGCGCGTCCGGAGGATTCCACCACAAAACCGCGGACGACAAAATCGCGGTCGACGAAAGCGCGTATGTGACGTCATCACAGCGCGACGAAAAAGATCGAAAAATGTAAAAATAAAGCTAAAACCTTCCCCTAACCCCCCCAAACCTAACCCTAAACCTAACCCTAAACCTAACCCTTAACCTAACGAAAAACCTAACGCTAACCCTTAACCTAACGCTAAACGTAACGCTAACGCTCTAAACCTAACCCTAACCCTTAACCTAACCCTAACCCTAACCCTTAACCTAACGCTTACCTTTATGTGAATCGGCTTGCTGTAATTTAATTTTTATTTCAATTTTTCGATCTTTTTCGTCGCGTTGTGATGACGTCACATACGCGATTTCATCGACCGCGCTTTTGTGGAACGCGGTTTTGACGGGTCACGGTCCGGAGACCAATGGGGAGCCAGTGCAGCTCGCGGAGGATGGGTGTAACATGGATGTATCTAGGTACACCCAATATCACTCACGCGGCTGCATTCTGGACCAACTGCAGTCTTTGAACACACTTCAGGGGCAGCCACATGTCTCCCATGCATCCCTTCATCTTGTTTCTCACATGTGAATAAGACAACTTGGAAGTTTATTATGGACCTTTTTACATTCCAGAATTAAGTTCTGAAGGGGGGAACGATCCATTCTGGAGCCAAATAGTTCATCCTTTTAGGAAATGGTGGAAAGGTGCTGGATGTGGCTGAGCAGAGATGGAGGGGGGGGGGGGACACAAATCAGCTGCCTGAACTTCTGATTCCCATCCCCTTCTGGTCCCTGATTTTACAGCAGGGTCATGGGTGATGGCACACACACACACCAGGTTTTAGTGAAGGGAATGAAATCCAGCAGATTTAAGATTGTCCTTGTAAAATCTTGGACTACTTTCAACATGGACAGAGGAGTCTCACGTAGCCTGTGGTAAGACGGAGGTTACACCTCAGGAATAGGGCTGAAAGAAGCTCAGCCCCATTGACAATCTTTTAAGTATGATTAGCAATAGCAATATAGCAATAGCAGTAGACTTATATACCGCTTCATAGGCCTTTCAGGCCTCTCTAAGCGGTTTACAGAGAGTCAGCATATTGCCCCCAACAATCTGGGTCCTCATTTTACCCACCTCGGAAGGATGGAAGGCTGAGTCAACCCTGAGCCGGTGAGATTTGAACCGCTGAACTGCTGATCTAGCAGTAGCCTGCAGTGCTGCATTTAACCACTGCGCCACCTTGGCTCTTAGGTACTACGTTGGGAAACTCTTGTGGTTCTTGCAATGCTGGGATGCAGAAGAAGAGATGGGGCTTTATGCTAATAAGATGAATTAATTATTACCCCAATCCCAACCCACTTACTCTTGGGGAAAGCAAAGCAAGTACCATTAGGATCCGGACTGATACCATAGCTTGTGTTTTTGCACAGGAGAAGCCACATTTGCTCACTATTTTTTTTTTCACCTATTGGGAAAAGCCACTTTCCCTCTGGAGACCATTACTCAGCTTGGGCAACATATTTTATTTTATTTATATTTATTTTTGTTTTAGCAATAGCAATAGCAGTTAGACTTATATACCACTTCATAGGGCTTTCAGCCACCTCTAAGCGGTTTACAGAGTCAGCATATCGCCCCCACAGTCTGGGTCCTCATTTCATCCACCTCGGAAGGATGGAAGGCTGAGTCAACCTTGAGCCTGGTGGGATTTGAACGGCCGAACTGCAGATAGCAGTCAGCTGAAGTGGCCTGCAGTACTGCACCCTAACCACTGTGCCA